>NC_135305.1:118110859-118417682 GCF_048772815.1 Callospermophilus lateralis | reverse complement strand
GCACGAAGTGAAATTCTTTTCCTATTCTGAATAATTTCTGTATAAATTCTTAGTGGTCAGATGTGAAAGTAGCTATCCCTGCTTGCTTTTGGTCCCTATTTGTATGGTACTTTTACCTTCAGTCCATGAATGCATTTGCTGTAAAGTGATTCTACTGCACCAACATGTGCTCCCCTGTAAGCCCCTTTATGAGGTATAGTGTTGGGTGCCTGAGGTTCCCCACATGGGCTGCATGGGTTTACCCTCAGGAAATGCCTTCTGTGGACCTGTGCATTTCAATGAGAATTGAGTGAACTGGCAACCCTGGGACAGCCAGCTGTGGATCCTCCCTGAGGTGCTGCAGCCTGCATCTGAGCTTCTACTACTGGCAGCTGTGAGTCACTGAGCTGTGAGTCACCTTGCTGCCACTTGTCCACAAAATGTTATCTAAGCACTTGGTGGCTCTCTGCAACTGTGGATCCTGTGGGTGCAGGCTCTCTGTGGGATGTCTGTGGCACAGGGGCTCCAACCTGGCTGCTGCAGTTCACCAGGCTTTACCCATCACAATAACAGAGAGAGGGTGTTCGTTGTTGACCTGTTGTTGCCTGAATCAGGCAGAGGCTCTCTGGTCAGCTGTGTTTTTGCTGCTTCATCTCTGGGATGTGGATGGACCAAGGGTGGCTGCCTAGGTCTGCCTCACCATCTTCCCCAATTGGTTGTAAATATTT
The DNA here is from genome assembly GCF_048772815.1 of Callospermophilus lateralis. Taxonomy (NCBI): domain Eukaryota; kingdom Metazoa; phylum Chordata; class Mammalia; order Rodentia; family Sciuridae; genus Callospermophilus; species Callospermophilus lateralis. The sequence continues at coordinate 118,416,975 of NC_135305.1, read as the reverse complement.
TAAACAATATCTTAGGAACTTACATACACCCCAAATTGGTGCAATTACTTCACCCCTAAATGCATTAAGCAGATCCCTCCTGAAACACACCAATAGCAATGGGATTCCGATTTATGGACCCTCTGGGGATTTGGTGAAGTTCACTGGACACAGGGTGCAGGTGCTCCGGATTTGGATGTTCTCCTTGGCTTTCACTGGTTGTGAGACCTTCGGCAAGTTAACACCATGGAGCATCTGTTCCCTCATCTCTGAAATCTGATGCTCATTATATCTTTCACACAGGGTTGGGAAGAGCAAAAGAGACTGCCATGCACATTAGTACGAGGGTCCTCTTCATGTGATGCTAATGCTAAAATAAAATAGGCTACCCTTTCCCTTACGGCTGTGTATGGGGTAACCATTCCGTCTAAAGCTCAAAGCTCCCGTGGGCTCTGTCACATACTAGATGTGCATTGCAGAGGAAAGTTTTCTCCTGAAAACATTTTTAGAAAATTGTGTTGCTTACTGGCATGATTCAGTCCATTAATTATTAAAGGCAGAAAGCTCGACATTATAACACCCTGGATTCATGCCTCAAGCCCTCTGGGTGGCCCCCACACATGGCTTACTTCCCTAAACTCTGTGAGTCCAATTGACCTCATGAGGTTTAAATCAGTTTTTCTCTGTATTCTTAGGTACCAAGGAGGTGGGGCCTAGACACACCATGCACAGAGGAGCCTCCAGCAAGAGTGTTCCAGGTGAGCAGCGATGTTTCCATTACTGCCCAACCAGCCTGCCTTTAATTAAGAGCGGTCTCAATTACAAGTGGGGGCAGAGGGTAAAATTCCATTAGGAGAATAAACCAGCTGATGCACTGCTTCTAGGCCCAGTGGAGAGCTTTCTTTTCATGAGTTCAAAATTGCAAGCTGACTGCACTATCTTCTTTAATTAGGAGAACCCAGTCATTGGCCTGATAATTAAAGAAACGGCACAATTGTTGAGATTGAGAAGACCATCCCCACAGTCCCAGCCAGAATGTGGTGACCAGTGCTCCCTCATAAGCACACAGAGTGTCCTGCACTGGGGAAGCAATGGGCACAGTTGAGAGGCAGAGAAGTGTTGCTCTGAACAGAGGAAATAGGTCCTGATGACCCTGCGGGTCTAGTGAGTCCCTGGGTGGAAGAGAGACCTGGGATTGGGTCCTGTACTGCTGTAAGCACAGTCTCTGGGTCTCAGCAGGACCTGGATTTTCCTTGCCTCCATTTGGTGCCCTTCATTCAATCGAGGAGTGTTGATTGGGTGCCAACCTCGTGCCTTGCAGACGATGCCTGGGCCTAGAGAAAACCAAATGTGTCCAGAACAGTGCTGCAGAGCAACTGGGGGATGGAGAGACAAGAGCTGGCCTTTCAGGAGAGGTGGCTCTTGGCTGAGTTTGAGCTCCATCTTGGGGGAGCTCCGGGTGCCTGCATTGCTGGGCAGGAAGGGTCCATCCAAGCTGCTGGGGGACACAGGTGGGGGCTGAGTGTGCTGATGACCCTGGATGTCCACCACAACCTGGGGCTGCACAGAGGAGCTGGGCCTGCCTCCCATTCTTCCCCCTGGCCTGGACCATGGCCCTCTTGGTGTGTGATTCTGGGGAGGAGGACTCACCTGCAGTCACTCCCTTGGTTGCTGGCTGTAATCAGGGCACAGAACAGCATCTTCTCCCCCCCCTCTGCCCTTGCAGGGGTCAGACCAAGAAACCCAGGGTGTTTGCTGATCCCAGCAGAGCTGGCACTGGCCCCCAGGAGCCAGGGCTCACACACAGGGTGCTGCTGGCGCAATATGGCCTGAATATGCATTTTGTTCTTAAATGTTTCCTTCCTTTTCTCTCAGTATGTGTGGGAAAGGAGAGGAATTTGACATTAAAAATTACATTTCTGTATTTTCTCAAGAAATCAGATAATCCCACAACAGAGGCCTCACAAGACGTTTCACTTGGAGATGTGAAAGGAAGAGGGGGTGTTGCGGGAGGCATCTGTTGAGAGGCAGCTCCTTTAAGCCCTGTGCTTGAAAAAAAAAGTCAATCATGTGATAATTTAGGGCAGGGGACAGCAAGCATTTCAGTAAAGTGTCAAACAGTAAATATGGTTGGCTTTGATGGTCACCTGGTCTGTCAGAATGACACTGTGTTGTGAAGGATGTCATAAACAATACTTCATGGAGAGTGCATACTGACCCCAATAAAACTTTACAAAAGCAGTCAGTTGAACAAATCTGGCCCCAGGTCATAGTTTGCTGAACTTTGATCTAGGAAAGAGTCACCTAGAGAGTGATCCAGGGAACGCAAAGGCTCTGAGGCACAAATGGATTTCCCAGTGTACAATGCAGAAAGAAAGGCCTGCATGTCAGGAGTCAGTGACCAGTGTGGTCTGGGAGAAGAAGCTCATCAGTCCCTAGATAGGGCAGCAGTGTGGGAGGGACAGGTGGAGCAGTGATCGATTCTGAGGCTTGCAGGAGCCATCCCAACACTCATAAACATCTATGAACGGATCCATTATTCATCCATCATCTTTCTCAGTGTCTTGATTGTGTATTGACTAGGCCCACAGCTGATGTTTGAAAACATACAGTTAAAAGGAAAAAAATGACATCGGTTACACATCCACATTTTTACATAATACCATATTAATGACTGTTGTATTCTGCTACCTTTCCTATCCCCTACTATCCCCCCTCCCCTTCCCTCTCCTCTTCCCTCTCTACCCCATCTGCTGTGGTTTAAATTGGGGTAAAAATGGGAGCTGATAGCCCATTTGAATCAAATGTATGGAAGATGATATGCCATGAGCTTTGTAATGTTTTGAAAAACCAATAAAAAAAATATTAAAAAAAAAAAAGGAAAAAAATGATGGTGGTTTGGGGAGGAAAATAGCCCTCTCTCCTGTTGACTGGTTTAGACATTCCTTTGCTGAGGTCAGAAAGCTAGGCCAGCTAATTCTCATGCTAGGTTCCAAGCTCTAGATTATAACAGTTCTATAAGAACAGCCATCAATGTGCTTGAGGAGGAAGCAGCTGTTCCAGTGCAATTCCTTGTGGAGGGGAAGGAAGTCCAGCCATCCAGATGGGAACAGCAAGGGGAGGAGGACCGGAGGAAAAGCAGGCATGGGAAGAGGAGGTCAACAAGCCTGGGTGTGGTGTGGTGCCCCTGGATCTATGTATCCTTTCCTTAGCCTAAGCCACAGATCAGCACATATAGACAAGGGGGTGCAATGATAAAATGGAAGTAGAAAGATGGAGATCAACCACTTTTTTCTTGAAAGAAAGTAACAATCCTCATTCTCTTGTGCTAAGATGAATTTATTTCCTAGAACCCCTGTTATTCAAAGTGTGGGAGCCAGAGGTGTAACTTGGTGCTTGCTTAGAGTGTAGAAGGCCCTGGGTTGGATCCATAGCGACACAGTGTGGTCCTCCCACAGGACTAACTACAGGAGGGAGATGTGGGGTGAGCTTCTTACACATGCAGAAACTTAGACTCTGCCCCAGATGTACTATGTAAGAATCTGTGCTTTAACAATCTTTCCTCAGTGATTCCAAGCACATCAAAGTTTAAGAAGCACTGTTCTGTTAATTGGCTTTCTATTGCTGTGAAAAAATACCTGAAATAATCAACTTAAAAAGTGGAAAGATTTATTTTTGGTCCTGGTTTCAGGGGTTTCAATTTCTGTTCACTTGGCTGCATTGCTTTGGGCTTGTGGCAATATAGTAAATCCCGGTGGGAGCACATGGCCAAGACAGGACTCCCTCCGGGCGACCAGGAAATAAAGAAGATGGGAGGGGTCTGGGGTCCTAATCTTTTCTTTAAGGTCAAAATCCCAAGACCTCACTTCCTTCCACTGGGTCGCACCTCCTGAATGTTATATGGTCTCCCAGTGGCACCACAGACTGGCAACCAAACCTTTAGCTCATGGGCTTTTGGGGGACACTCCTGATCCTAACCATAATAACTCTATTAGAGAATTTGGAGCAAACTACATAAAACAAAATAATTAGAGGTTATCAAAGTTAGAGAATTGTTATATGACAGCATAAAAAGTAGAAAGCAGTGCCACCTCTCACCCAACTGATTCTACTTAGGTTGTAAGAGTTGCTAGACACTTACCCTCATATATTCCACTATGAGATTCTAACCATAGGTATACTTTTGTGTATACAAATAGAAATCTCCAGGAATCCACTGGTGAAAAAATTTCTGCTGTTCCAACCCTGAATCAGCTTGTTTGAATCATCTCTTATTTTTTAAATTTAATTTTTTTTATACTGTGTCTTAGGAACTACTGTCTTTTCTCTGAATCACACCCAGTTCCCTTCATCAATGATGTTTTATGCTCTTTCTCTGTTTCACTTTATATTCCACTGCTGTATCTTTCTTGAGTGCAGCTCAGTTCAGCCAGTAACTCAGGAAGCCAAATGGAGACAGTTAGACCTGGAATTATTTGCTATTCAGCCGGAAATATAATGATTCCACAGTTTCTCTAGCATGGAAACTTCCGGAACCAGCCTCTTTGCAGGACCTAGGGAGCCACCCTCATTAGTTCCAGTAAACTTTGCGTCCTTTTAAGTCTAAGACTCCTTATGAGGCTCTGGATTTGGTTAGATACTGCTCTACTGGTCTTTTCCCATAGCTTCTCAAACTCACTGGCTTCCTTTATAGTTTTTAGCCTGTGTAAAGTGTGGGTACTACAAGGGCTAAAGGCAGTGATTCAGTGTCTAATGGGCTTGTGTTTCACCCAAGCTTCATGGCTCTGTGATCCTGGTTACTCAGAGCTATAAATTTCTTATCGGAAAAATAGTAACAATCATCCCAGCTGCACAAGAATTTGTCTTTATCAAAAAGAAAATGTAACCTAAAGTAGCAGAGTACTTTCATACAGCAAGTGCTCCAAAAATGATAAGTGGCAATTATTTGGGGACTTTATTGATAAACTCATAGGTAATCTTGGCTTATAAGAAATTTCTGTATATCCAAATGCCTCATTTATACTTTGATGACTTCAGTTCTCTCTAGACAGGGCTGCTCTAAGTTTTATGGACATTTTAGATGAGGATAATGACACCCACATATTTAATTACACTAATCTTTTATCTAGAGAAATTAAAATAAAGCAGAATTCAAAACTGGGAAGTATATAAGGTTAAAGCTATGAGCATATTTTGTGACTCTCAGGATCTATGATGAAAATTCTAAATAAAAAGCAAAAGCTCTTGACCTCGTTTAAATATTTCCAGATTCAAAACTCTTGTAAATTTCTGTATAAGTGAATTACATGGTTTCCTGCTTAATAACACCATTTGTAAGTCAACAAGGACAACCCAAGTAAAGAACCTGATAAGTCAATGTGCACATGTATATATAAACACACATAAATAGGTATATATTTTATTAAGAAGTTCATTTATGTGTCCCCAGAAAGTTTTGTCCCACACAATCTACTGCATTCTTTCAGAACAATGATAAATACAAATGGAATTTTACTTCAAACTGCGGAAATAATACATGATTTCTGTTTCTTTGGCTGACCAGTCATTTATCACAGGTCATTTACATGGAACTGGATGGCTTGGTAAACTAATCACTAAGCTCTTTCATGTAGTACTGTGTTCTTCTTAGTTCATCATGTGAAATTAGTCTGATGATTTCAGTTCCTTCTCTTGGGATCTATAACCCAATTTATAGACAAACCAAAAAATAATTTGGCTGAACCCATCAGCCAGGGTCCACATAAGGGGATGGTCATGTCTCAAGCTGGACTTCTTGATAACCAGTGAGTCACTTCTGACTTTTGAGAAGAAACTCTTACTAAGGTCATAGATAAAAAGATGGTAATAAAAAGTTGTGTGTGTGCACGCATGTGCATAGGTGTATGTATGTATATTCACTTGAGTATATTATGAATATATGTATATGTATTACATGTGTCTGTGTTTGTGTGTGTGTGTGTGTGTGTGTGTGTGCGCACACCAGTTTATAGTGAATGATATAACTTTGGCAGGACATATTCTCACAGAATTTCAAGTAGCTGCTTAATAAAATCCTGATCATGACACATTTTAGTTGCTTTTGTGAAAAAGGAATCATCAAATTTAGTTTAGGTTTTTTTTTACACAAATTTGTCTTGCTAAATATTTCTGGTACCATATATTCTTTCAAAGTTTCACTAACTCTGCATCAAAAGGTGAAGCCTACATCCCCTCTCCTTGATATCATGTAGGCCCGTGTGACTGCCTCAAAGAATAAAATACAGAAGTGAGACTGTTATGCCCAAGGATGGGTCATGAAAATGACACAGCTTCTCTTCCTCTCTCTACACTCCCTCTACCTCTATTATCTTTTCACATACCCTGGGGCCCCTGAGCTATGGTGTGAGAAGTCTCTCTACAGAAGAGAGATCCTGTAGTAGAAGACAGGCCTGAATACTAGGCATGCATGCGACTTGGAGAGCTTTCAGACAATTCCAGCACCACCCCCCCCCAAGCTGCCCTGACTCAGGAAAAGTAGATCCAGCCTTTGAACCACCCAGCTGATATGGGATGATGGAGAGGGACAAAAACGACTCACCCCATCAAAGCCTACACTGTTTTCAGATTTGTAAGCAAAATAAATATTATTATAAAAATAAATTACTTTTGGGTGTGGTTTGTTACACAGCAATGGATAACTGGAACATATATCATAGGAAATCATTTTAGTTTTTAATTGGGGGAACCATAACCTGATTCAAAGACAAATCAAAATATCTGGACTGAACCCACTGATCTAGGTTCATAAAGAGGAACAACTGAAATTTAATATTGATTGACTGACAGTTGATTTTGGGTTCTGAGAAGGAGGCTTTGGCTGGAGGAGCAGAAAATAAAATTCTTAAAAGTGTAGACAACTAAACGCAATGTGGTATGCTAGATGGGAGCTTAAAACTGAAAAAAGGACAGGAAGAAGAACTTAAGGACACTTCAATACAATATGGATTATGATTAATAATGATGAATTCATATTTGTTCATTAATTTTGACATATGCCATACTACTGCAACAATGCTAATAATAGTGAAAATTCAGTCTGTGGAAACTCTCTGTATTACTTTCATAGCTTTCTGTACATATAAAGCTTTTCTAAAGAAAAAGTGTTTAAATTTGTTTTTAAGTGAGTGCCAAAAAAACTGCTGCTCCTGTTTTCCCACCAAGCCATGAACTAGGTCTACTGAGAATTATTATTCTGGTCTTCCCCTTACATTTGTTTCTTTCCTAATATTTCTTCTTTCTACCTTGCTTCATCTCAAAACAATCATTTCTCATGACTAAACTTTGTTTCAACTTTCAAATTCCATGCTTTGTGGTCTTTTAAGAATAAGGACCAAAACTGTAAATAGTGGGAAAAGTTATACATTCACAAATCTAGGAAACAACTTACCTGATTTCTACTAGCATAATTATATTTAGACTTTTCCTGCTATGAGTTCTATTATTAACATCAGTAACATATACAAAAACTTAATTATATTTTCCATTTTCATGTCATCCTCAAATTCTATGTACAGTCTGCTAATATATTCGAAAATTCCAGCAAATGTTAATGAAAAAAACTTTAGAGGCATTATCCTTAAAGATTTATATTTTTCTATTAAATAGAAAAGATTTCTCATTGTCAGATTAGTTTTGGAAATACAATATCCCATAACACAATTCTGGAGACCTATGTAAAAGTCTTAGAATATCTACAATAAACAAATTTGCTTCATTTGCTTTAATTAAACATTTCTTAAACTTTTTTGACATGGAGTTCCTTTAAATTTTCTTTTATCCTTTATTGCTTATTATCCATCAACGTCTCATGGATTGAGATATTCTTCAAACATACCTTTGTAACACTCAAAAGTGCTAGGTTAAATATATATATTTTTAAATTCCTTTCACAAGAAATAGAAAAAAGAGGGAAAGAAAGAGCATATCTCTTTCTGGGTTTTTGTTTGTTTGTTTGTTTTTTAGCACTCACCTTGGATTTAGTTAAAAACAAAGTTTTTTGTGTGTTTCCTATCTGTGTCTTTGAGCAGGTTATCCTCTCTGAGCCTTACACATTTTATAAGAGAAGACTAATAAGGTTAGTCTGAGTGTTCACTGGGTAAACTAAATAAGAAACCCAACCTGTAGAGTTGTCCTTCTTCCTGGCTGCTACAGAGAAGAACACAGTATCTGAGAGGCCTGCCAGATCAGTGTTGACCAAATGAAATAAACTCCATGATCTTTCACTAATCAAGAACTAAAAAATAGACTAGAAGCAGTGAAAATGGCTCCTGGCAGTCAATAAGAAAGATTCCAAGAGGGAAAGCACCTCAGGAAAGGTGCAGAGTGGTATAGGGACTTATGGCAGCATGGCCATATCCTCAGTGCCAGGCATTGGAGCTCACTGTTGTCAATAGCTCACTATGTGCTAGGCATTGTGGTAAGAGTTTTACATTCATTAACTTAGTTAATGTAGATGATACCCTCTGATTATGACCTTGAAGGGTTAGAAACATATCTATGGTCAGTAAATGATGATGTAATGATTCAAATCCAGACAGACTCCAGAACCCAGCTACTTAAACTATATTATTCCTTCCACACTTCTCTTCTCTTTCTGTTTTCTTAGGCATCCCTGGCAAGGGAACCTCTACATTCTTGACCCAAGTCCCCTTTCCTGGAGGAGTCAGGACACTAGCATGTGCCCACCTGAGCCTACACTTCTGATCAAGGAGGAGAAGAACTTTATGCAACAAAAGAAACATCTCCTTATTCCTCCAACTGTGCTTACATGGGAACAGCTCTTACAGACAGCATCTGCCTTGACAACAACTCAGTCCCTCTCTTCCTACTTACCACTTCTCCTGCCAGCTGATCTGCATCTCCAGAGGATGTGCCTTCTACTCAGCTACCCAGCACGAATGCCACTCTACCATTAGTCCAGTCTCTAGTGTTTCTCCAATGGCAGCGTGCAACAATGGAGCGTAGTGGAGTAGAGGACAGGTCCTCCGATGATAGAAGGAAGCAGGCAACAGGTTCGATGGAAATTAGAATGAATTCAGAAGGATGAAACCTAGGATAAAACCTGCCACTGTGTCTTCTGTTTTTCCCATGGCGGGGAAAAATTGTCCTGATGCCCTAACATCATAGAGATGTATACTATGATTTGAATATATTCCCCCCAAAGATCATGTATTAGAACCTTAATCACCAATGGGGCAGTGGAGGAAGGTAGGGCCTAATGGGAGGTATTTAAGTCATGAGTGCTCCACCCTCACACATAGATTAAGACCATGAGAGTGAAATTAGTTCTCATGGGAGTGAGTTGTTGTAAGTTCCTCAGCTTCTTCTTGCTTCCTCTCTCACCAAGTGTCCCCTTCCACCCTGTTATGAAAAAACTTAAGTTACTCACCACAAGGCAAGAAGATATTGCCTTGGATTTCATAGCTTCCAGAACCATGAATCAAAATAAAACCTCTATTCTTTTTTAAAAAAACAACTTTTTTTTCTTAGTTGTAGTTGGACACAATCCCTTTATTTTATTTATTTGTTTATTTTCATGTGGTACCGAGGATTGAACCCAGCATGCATGTGCCAGGTGAGTGCTCTACACCTGAGCCACAACTACACCTGCTCTGTTCTTGATATATTTCCCAGTTTGTGTTATTCTGTTCTTGCCACAGACAACACACTAAGACAGTGCACGTTGGTAAAGTGATTTGTCATCCAAAAGCATCAAAGGGTGTACTACTGTTTAATAGTTGCTCTTTAGCTTTCTTAGCTCTTCAGGAAAATGAAGAGCTGGTAAGTACATGCAGGGTAGACATATATTAACAAATCTTAGAGCTTACATGTATGTGCAACAAATAGAAATATGTTATTTTATATTGCAAAACAGAACAACCAACGGAAGAGTGTACTATATCCAGGATGGACTTGCCAAGTTGGAGCTCTGGATTCCTATCTCCCTGACTCTCTTGATTCTGATTCTTATTTTTTCCTCTGGTTTCCCCTTAAAACCCAAAATTGTTTTTTTTTTCTAATTATAACAATATGGTAGAAAATCTAAGAAACATTAATAAAAAGAAAATAATCATATTATTTTTGCAATCCCATCACCCAGCAATAGCCACAGTTAACATCTTCCAGACATTCCAATATGCAAACTTGTATGTATAAGCCAGATGTTGACTAGGTCTCTCTGCTCCTTGCTGCCTAGATAAGATGGCTTGGCCTTCATTTCATTACTGTCTTGAAGATTTTGGCAACTTTCCAGCATCTCACATTCTAATGCTCACCTGTGACTCTGGCTTCCTGCTTCTTCTGAATTCCATTCTCAACTTCTCAGCCTACAGCTGTTCCTTTGTTTTGCTCTAGCCATGGACCCAAATGTGGGAATCAGGTTTTGTGATTCAATAGTAACAACAAATCATCCATACAAGGGCTTTTCTGATGCATGGATGACTTAACAGAATGTTTCAGGATGTGAAGACCATTACACTTGAACATTAGACATCCTTAGAATTCTTTGGTCTTTAAGCCATGGTACTCAGCCATGCCCTTTCTCCCACTTGCTGTTCTCTTTTTGCTGTTGTCTTCCTCTACAAACAGAAATAATATCCTCTCCCCTCCATTTTTTTTTCTTGTAAAACAGTACAGATGGTAAAAGACCTTGCCTCCAAACTTAACTTTGGGAATTCCTTTTCTATACACAAAGTCTCCCCTGAAACTTTGACACTGTCACTATCAATAGGAGCCTGCATCATTAGAAACAAGCCATGAAGCTTCCACAGAGGCACAGAGATGTAATACGTGGTTAAGATCAAGCCAGCTGACAATAAGACCATATGAAGGAAATTTAAAGAAAGATGGTAAAACATCAATTTCCCAGGGGGATAGTAAAAAGATGAGTTCATGGGTCTCTCCCTCTCTTCACCTCACGAATATAGAAGGGATAGAACTGGAGAATAGGAAAGATTTCACTGGGTAGAACAAGAATAACCCCACCCCAACAAGAAGCAGGAATCAGATTCTTTCCCTTTCACATGAAGTCAAAACAGAGAGGCTTCATGGGTTACTCCAGATTGATTTGACATGTGTCTTCCGCAGCTGGAGAGTCACAGTGGACTAATGCCTGACTGTGTTTGGAAAAACTTAAAAGGCAAGATGGGCTAGATGTGCTACCCTACCTGTCCTCAGTGCAAAGAAAGGGTGAATATCTTTTGGATTGGCAGTGGACCCACAGTTAGGGGATGCAGGTTAGCATGTCTTCAATCTTCAAAAAAGATGATTTCTTGGGGGCCACTGGGATTTACAGGGACAGTCTCTGGCAGGGACTAATTGGAGAGAATTCATGACAAAGTCATATAATCAAACATATTTGAATGAGGCCAGAGGGGAGTGTGTCCAGAAAAGCCATCAAAGGACCTACCAGGAAAACTGAGCTCTAACTCCAACCAGGCCCCAATAATGGTGCCTCTTATTACAGACAAGGTAAATCACTATCCTGCCCCTCTCTTCTTCCTTTCCACACTGGAACTCCAAAAGGTTCAGAAGCCCCAATCAACAAAGTAGAGGGAAAAGAGCACAAACATAGTGGGCAATGAATAACTAGCACTTCCAGACCACCACCTGGAGAAGGCCAGAGTCAAAGGGAAGTTCATCTTAAAACTGAGTTTAGAGTTTTTTTTTTAATATTTATATTTTAGTTTTAGGTGTACACAACATCTTTATTTTATTTTTACATGGTGCTGAGAATCAAACCCAGTGCCTCATGCATGCTAGGAGGGCGCGCTACCACTTGAGCTACATCCCCAGCCCATCAAGTTTTGATGATAGCATGGCCTTCAATACTTTAAATTACCAAGTTAAGGTTGTGTTTGTCTTACATAACCTATCAGTATTTAATTATCTATGAATGATTTTAAAAAACAGAATTAAACATACATGAGTCTCTCTAAGTTCCATCAAGGAATATAGATTCTTTTTACCCTTTACCTTATAAAGGCAGAAGACAAAAGCACAGATGCTATCTGATGAATTTTTCTGTTTCACACTAACATTACTTTGAAAATTTTAACAATTACAAATAATTATTAATAATATTAACCATTCTGTAACAATGCCATTGAACTTCAGTTATGTTTTGTTTTTCCCTATAAACAATAGTAATATTAATCTCTTATGTCCTGAATTGCCGAGTTCAGACCAATTGACATGTCGTGTGTGTTCAGTTACTTTAGCTATCTTAGAACCTTCAGTTGGTTTCCTTACTTTGACTTTGTTTTCCTGACCCTGACCCTGACCCTGACCCTGAACCCAACCCTGTGGGTTGATATAATATAAACTTGTGAAGGAGAGCACATGCTTTCTCGGTTTCTGTGGTGATGCTTCCCTCCCATTCATACTTCTATACTTAAGAATGCATGTCAGAAATCCAAACCTGCTCATATTAGCAGATGCCTTTATCTTATTTTTATAGTCATTACTATGATAAGATAGATCTGAAAATTCACCCTTAGGCATATGCCTTGGATAGTTACTTAGTCTTGAATTGGAAAAACAGACACAGTGAATCAAATTTTCTAGCCTTATATTTTCCTTCTAAGAAAGATGCAATTGGCTCCTGATCTCCAAATCTCAGTTAAAGTTATAATTAAGTTGATTCATTGATACAGCTTTTGCCAGAGGAGGTGTTATCTGTAATCTTTCTTATATTAAAAAGAGGAAGGTATAGGAGGGTTCTTAGTTTTCTGGGGCTTTCACTCTAGGGAAAATAAATTTTTAAAAAAGTTAAGAAATATTTCAAAACAGGACTCTAATGAGCAGTAATCTCCTCTATCCATATTTGGCTATGAGGTATTTTTCTAAGAAATAAAATTCCTAGCTGGCTGTCGCTTGTCATTTTCCCTGTGTTCAATATTCACCAACATAAAGGTTCTATTTTGCCAACTCCAAGCACTTAATTTTCATTCCTATTCATTTTACCATTTTTCTTAAGGTGAAAATAACACTCAATTATCAAGAGGATTGAATGCATTGTAAATAACAATGCTATCTTACTCTCTGGAACTTATCTCATGCTATGTTATGGATTTACCAGGTCTTGCAAAATATCAAATATATGAGTCTTAAAGGGGAAAAGTCTCCATACTAGTATATGAAAAAATTCCTAAATTCCAGAAGGGTGAATGAACAGATGGTTACTTTTGGGACATGTGTGTGTGTCATTTTTGTTTTACATTTCCTTGGCTCTGCAAGAGGACGCATTTTCTACAAAGTATGGTAACTAAAGTGAGGGATCATATTAAACTAAACCTGGAAACAAGAAATGAGAAGTAAATAGTTTAGCAAAAATGCAGTTCCATATGTTAATTCTGAAAAGTTTCGTTATTGAAACCACAGATTTAAAATAACAGGGCCACAGACTAAGACACAAAAGATAAATAGTGACTGATGTAATGGAGACTGTTTTTCTTACTTGGAGGTGGAACTGCCATCCTAACTCATTCATATGTGTATTTTGAGGTTTTACTCATTAAGGAAATTGAGTTTTAATAAACTTCCAGAAAAATATTTATAGATTGGTGCAACTATCACAGACCCACCTTTTGCCTTTTCAAACATATGAAATCTGGATAAGTTAATAAGTAGCACAACATTTTAGAAAAACATATCTGAGGAGGAAAAATAAATAAATGAAGGGAACCCCCAGTTGCCAGAAATGAAGAATGAATTTCTGACCAGAGCAATGCCTGGTTAGAGTAGTGGTGTAATTGAGATCTAGATACTTGTCCTACAATTTATTGTCTGAATTATAGATACTCCATATAGAGAGGAAATGTGGACTTTGGTTCCCATGAGGCATAGTGCTTGAACTGAGATGTGGATTGAGCCCTGCTGGAATTACCCCTCTCTGTGAAAGAAAACCTCCACAGAAAATCCTCATGACCAACCTGGCAAGCTGCAGAAAGCATTCTCTGCCCCAAACTAGGGAAAGAGTAGAAAAAGAAACAACTTTCTTCAGAAATTGAAACTCTGACTGACCATAGACAGAGGAGTGACAATCTGAGTTATGCTACTAGCTGGTGCAGAATGTCAGCTCAAAAATTGCCATGAAATCTGGTCTCAGACAGGAGAAATCCTTGGTCTTTTGCAGAAACAGGACAAGTAGGGATTTCAAACTAACTCATGGGGAAAAAAGTATTTCTTTTACTTATTTTTTCTTCTGATACAGTTTTAAAAGTGTCCTGTCAGAATTTTTCCAATAGGTTTACAAATTGTGTAGCTGGAGATGAATCTATACTAGCTTAGTTCTACTTGTTGGCATCAGGCAATGTACTCTTTTCTATGTAAGAAATAATCACTCAGGAAAAAATATGAATCTGAAAAATGAGAAGATGAGCTTAAGAGAAAAACATCAAAAATAACACAAGCAATTTTTCATCACAAGGGAGAGTTGACAGACACAGTCTGTGACCCCAAGACCCAGGAATAATTGAACAATCTGATAGAAATTATGAAACAAAGCATGTCTAAAATTATTCAATATTATCTTTGAAAGGACTAGAAAACACAGTGAAAAGCATGTCACTATATCTAAAGTACGATTTAATTAACTACAAGAACCAAACAGAACCTCTTTCCACAAAGACAAAAAATAATGGTAACTAAAAATTCAAAATATAAACTAAATGAAGCACTAAACATAGTAACTGAAAGACTTCATAAACATAAATATAATACCTGAGAAATAAAAGGGAAAACAGTGTGAATGATACATAAATTGAAATGTGAAAGAGAATTAAGTTGTATGTAGAATAGTTTCAGGAACCCTAAAATATACACATTAGAATTCCAGAAAGAAAATAAAGTTAAAAAAGAGAGGTCACATTAAAAAACATAATGGCAGAGAATTTTCCAGAATTGATTAAAATCATCAATTCTCATATGCAGAAGCTCAATGAACCTGAAGTTAGATTAGGACAGATTCCTCACCAGACGCATTACCATAAAAATATGGAATGCCAAAGACAAGGAGAAGATCTTCAGAGTAGCTAGAAAAACTAGTTTAAATAAAAACTATTTTAAATAATACTATTTTAAATAAAAGAACTATTTTAAGTTAAATATTCTAGTTAATTAAATATTAAACTGATAATGATCTCATTACCAGAAATAGGTCTGAAGAGAATGGAATCATATCTTCTTAAGTTTTGGAAAACTTAAGATTGAAAGCAAACATCAGCCTTGGGATTATATAAGTAGCTAGAAATCTATTGTGGGTGCAATAAAGACGTTTTCTGTTTAAAAGCATGCATGGGAGTTTTTTCTCCAAAGATATTTGTTCAAAGAACTACTTAAGGATGTAATTAAATTAGCAAAGAATTAGCCCTGGGAAAGGGAGTGGGATACAAACAGCAGTGGACAGAAGATGATTGTTAAAATGGCAGATGAATCTCGAAATATATTTTTTAACATTTTGGAATTGACTTAAAAGCAAGGTGGAACTAAAATGCTAGAAAATAACACAATGGAAGATGATGGATGCCATAAAAGATCAGTGTATTTTGAGTTTTTATAGTGTTTGGGACAAGAGTAGAAATATGGATTTGCTGCATTAAATACACTTATTAAAATTTTAGAATAAATACATAAAAATAGAAATTGAATATATATTCTTTAGTCCAATAGATGAGAATCAAACTAAATAGAAAACACAAATCAGTCCATTTATCAGTATTCATGGTAAAAAATATAATTTACCACATAATATGCCTTCTAAGATTGAATTTAATTTTAAAAATGCAGATATCTGTTGTGCATTTTATCATGGAAGTTACTAATGCTATCCCTACATATTTCTTAACTTCATTCTGGACTCATGATTTGGATTTCACTTGCCTGTCTGCTACAAGTGAGGTACGGCTATATAACAGGTGAAGATCAATTCTATGTGAGCTGAAGTCATGACCATTTGGGGCATTAATACCCAGTGTATGATGTGCCAAATATTCTCTTCTCTTCTCTTCTACTACAACCACTAGCAATGCTACTTGACCCTGAAATCTGAAGGGGAGTAGAGCTCTTCATGGACCTTTGAAGGACATGAAGCTCAAGAGAGAAATAAATCTTCATTGCACTGAACTATAAATATGTTGTGACTATTTATATCCCCAGCATAACATACAGCCCATCCTCAGTGACATGAACAAAATATGTAAAACATAAAGAATAATAATTTGAAAATAAAAGTTTGAGTAAAGAGAGACAGCAAAGTATTAATAAAAATCCAGCATATTAATACAATTCTGGATGAAATAACCGACAGGTCAGCAAAGAATTGTTAAACATAAAGAGATAAATAAAAATATATCTTGCATAAGAATAAAAGAAACAATCTTCTGGGAAGATTAAAATCCTGAGTGTGTATGCATACAACACCATAGAATACATGAAGTCAAAGTATATGAAACCAAAGAAGAATAGTAAGGAGAGATGAACCAATCCATAATAATAAACCCATTTGTGCAGTCTTGTTTTCTTTTCCAAATAATGATGCATGACTTCCTTCCCAGGTCACCTGGAACCAGACAATGGAGTGTGAGGAGCACTCTCTAGCAGGGCTTCTGGGAAAGTTTTTTTTTCTTTTTTTCCTGATAAAAGTGAGATGCCTTTCAGATAACCACCATGCTTTCTGTCTTTAGAAGGGTTTTCATGAGCAAGTGAATGTTGAAGCAGGAACAACCATTTCCCTTCAGACTTTTTGTTATAACAAATTTTCTAAAATCTCACTTTTATGACATTGTTTTTTGCATTGTTGATTGTTAAAGCATTGTTATTGTTAAACAAATACAAAGATGAACTTATTAGTCATCAATACTCATGGACAAGTTATGATAATTATAAAGCCTGATAATAGGGCAGGACTAGACAAATTGATTGATGGAAGACATACACAGTCACATGCCACATAACAATGCTTTGGTCAATGATGAACCACATGTGTGATGGTGGTTCCATAATATTAAGTAATCTAGTGGTGCAATCATGGACTTAATCAATGCTAATTAATGTTCCCACAATGATAAAACAGCCAAGCAATACATTTTACTGAATACATCCCCCTAGTTAAATGAAAAATGACTCTATATGAACTTGATATATTACAGAAATGGCATTACAAGTAAATGAAGACAAGGTGTACTCTTAAATAAGTGATCCTGAGGACACTTCATTTGGAAAGACATAAAGTTAGAACTCTACCTCACTCACACAGAAAATTATCTTCCAAGGAGACTGAAGACATAAATATGGAGAGCAAAACTTGTAAATATTTAGAATGTACCCAAGAATATCTTCATAAACTTGGAGAGGGTTCTCCAAAGAAGACATACAAGCCACAAAATACAAAACCAAAGAGTGACACGTTTAACTGCATTAAAAATAAAATCTTCTCTACAACAAAAGGCAACTCAAACTAAGTGAAAAAACAAGCCATAAGTTAAGAGAAGATATTCCTAGGGCTGGGATTTAGCTCAGCGGTAGACACTTGCTCTAGCATGAGCAAGAGGAAGACACTTGCTCTCTCAGTGACAGAAGGTATTTGTTATAACCAACAAAGAATCCATATCCAGAATGGGCTTGGGTTGTAGCTCAGTGGTAGAGCACTTGCCTTGCACAAACGAAGCACTGGGTTTGATCTTCAGCACTACAAAAAATAATTAAGTAAATAAATAAATAAATAATAAAGGTATTGTATCTATCTAAAAGTATTTTAAAAAGAATCCATATGCAGAATGTATAGATGCTTACTCACAAAAGAAAGACAAATCAGCTTTTAAAAAGGCAAAGGATATATATAAGTGCTTACCAGAAGAGAAAATCCATATTGACCAATAGACATGAAAAAAGGCATTATCTCATTAGTGACAGGGAAATGAAGAATAAATCAGCAATGCAATATCTCTTCACACACAAATATAAACATATTTGAAAAGCAAATATGTTTAATCGTAATAAGTGTGGGAGAGGTAGTGAAATTGGGAAACTCTCAAAAATTGATTGTGGGAATATAAATTGGCACAGCCCTCATATGGATATTGTCAGATACCCTCAACTTGAAGATGCGCAGACTCTACAGCCCAGTATAACTTGTTTGTAACATATAGGAAACAATCTGAAAAAAAAAAAAAACCTTAAAGACTCAGGCATGAGGCATAGGTAAATTATCCTTTATGCATATAGGCGCTTATAAAATAGCAGTTAAAATGAATATTCTAAGTCTTCATGTATGGACATAGATAATAATCCAAAAGTGTTGAGGGATAAAAAACAAACTGCAAATGTATTATATGATTTTAGTAAAATTAAAAAAATAATAATGATATGGATTTATTTAAGTGCCAAAATATAAAACCATTGATTGGAAATCTTAAAGATTGTGGTTAATTGGAAATCTTAAAGATTGTGGTTAATTTTGGAGTGGAAGGGAAAGAAGTATGAGGCTTTTCAAATATATATGTAATAATTTCTTCTTTAAAACAAACAGATCTGGAAGAAATATGTCAAAATGTCAACACTTATTAGGGTTAAGCTGGGCACAGTGTCACACACCTATAATCCTAATGGTTTGGGAGGTTGAAGCAGGAGTATTGCAAGTTCAAAGCCAGCCTCAACAACTTAGTGAGGCCTAAATAAGTTAGAGAGACCCTGTTTCAAAATGAAAAACATTAAAAGGGCTAGGGAGGGGCTGTGGCTGTAGCTCAGTGGTAGAGCGCTCACCTAGCATGTGGGAGGCCCTGGGTTGGATCCTCAGCACCATATAAAAATAAATAAATAAATATATTGTGTCCAACTACAACTAAAAAATAAATTAAAAAGTGGGGGGGGGTCTGGACTGGGGATGTGGCTTATCAAGCATCCCTGATACAAAAATAAAATAAAAATAAACAAACTAGGGTTAGATATATTAAAAAATAAACAAACTAGGGTTATATATATTTGGACAACTGTATATAATTTTCAGTATGTTCTATTTGTAATTAATTAATTTGCATGCTTGGAATATAATCAACATGAGTGTTTTTAAATAAAAAAAGAATATGGTTTATGTTAAATTTTTAAAAGTTAAATAAAGCATGCTATGATTATAGGTGAAACATTGTTAAATGCCACTGTTGGAGGAAAGACATTCAGACATTCATTCCATTTCAGAGCAGAATGAAGGGAAAGATTTATTAGGTCCCTACTCCTAGTCCAGCTACACATCCACAGCTCTCTAACAAACTCCTTGCGAATTCTCAGAGACTCCAGCAGGCACTTCAAACATGTTGGCACTTTTAAGTCCTAGAGCAGTCAGAAGGGGTAATAAATGGACTTCAAGAGGGGCAGCAGAGGCAGCCCACCTCCCTCAACATCTGTGCTGGGTCTTGCTCTGAATTTAAGACTCAGAGTTTATCTTCCTCACAGAGGGAAGTGAGGAAGCTCAGGTCTGTGCATGTTGCTGCACCTGCCACAGATGCATCTGACCACTTAAGTGGAGTTTTCTTCTGACCACAGCCAGTTTCACAAGCCTGAAACCTTCACAGGTGCACAAGGCTCCTCTCCAGGAAGGGCCTTATGCTTGGTTTGATGCTCCACTGTCTTTCTCCCACTAAGAGATTCTGAATTCTCATTTTTCACCATGCTTCTTGTAATAAATGGCCAGTCCTGCTCCTAGCAACAATAGAATGTCAATGTTTCCTATCCTCACCTGGTCACCACTTAAATGAACTTCCTATTTACCTGGCTTGCCAGACCCCTACAGGCACCTTCTTGCTGTCTCAATTTTATAGCTTCGACTTAGCTGATTCATCAACCAAAGGGTTCCTGGACAAAGGTGCCCTCTAGCATCAAGCTCTTAAAACTTTGAATGCCCAGGGCAGAAGACTGCATTCCTCATGATTTTCATGCCTGGGTACTAATTCTGCCTTCATTCAATGAAACTAACAGCCATAATTTAAGGTAAAAGTGCAACAAAAAATATATAGAATCTCACAAATGATTATTTAGATTGCACCCAATCTGTATTTACACACCATAAGCGCGCGCGCACACACACACACACACACACACACACACACCCAGGAGGGAAGTTTGTTTCAATCTTTATCCATATTAAAGACATTGGCCTAATTCAGGCTTTCTTAGATGCTGATTATCATATCCTCAGTTTTTATACTTAAAGCAGTATTAAAGGAAAACAATACTAGATTTACATTATCCCTATGATCCAGACATAAATGGCTAGTTCATACACTCACACATTCACTTTTGGGAGCTGATGTGGTCTGGAAAAAGAAGTTCAGAAGCACAGCTGAAAACCCTAATGGCTGGTGTTCTAAAAACTTCCAGCCTCATCTTGCCTCCTTGCCTTCCACAGATGTCTCAGGGAATTTTAGGGCAAAAGTCCTAAGAAAGGGCTTGCTCTGGGCACAATGAGAGGAGGCCCCCAGCTGGGAATGAGAACTTTGGCCAGGTCAGAGCTGGGACAAGTCAAGAACTTTTATCTGTCCCAGTCCCCAGTGGCTCTGTGATGTCCTTGAGTAGAAGAATGCAATCCTTCCATGTCACCGATGAGGTTTGAAGCTTACATTATATTTGGGGGAGGGGAATTTCCCTTTTAAAAGACTCCTTAATTCCTGCATATGTAGAACATTCTGTGGTGTAAGAAGCATGCCTGGAATGGAAGGGACAAATATGCAGGAAGTTTGTACATCCATTTTATACATCCTACGATTTGTGGTTATGAGAGAATCAAAGGTATTCAGGAAAATGACATTCTCAATTCATGCTCATGGGGAATATAAACCAGGCGTCTCATGTGGAAATGCCTCAAGCTCCCACTGGGAAAACATTAGGAGAAAATAGACATAACAGGGGCATATTTAGTTTTGTAAAGTCATCTAAAGACCACAAAGAGTCTGTGATAGGAAGATGTTCAAATTCCTCTTTGATCTACGTAAACTGAATAATCACTGTTATCACAATATGCAGGGGCCCCAAGAGTCCAGACAGTGTAGATGTCATCTCAGGATGCCAGGCTTTCTGCCTCTGTGTCAGTTCACTCAGCCCCTCCAAACTGTGTTTTCCTCATCTGCAACGTGGAGATAATATTGAAATTTTCTTCATAAAATTTTGAGGATGAAGTGATAATACAGGATAAAAGTATAGCACAGTGCCAGTGTTCAGGAAGCCCTGGGGTGGGGGGGCTAGTTAGAAAGATTTTTAACACCCACCAGCAGGCAGGTACTACTTGTACTGAGACATGCCTCTGCTGTCAAGACCCTACCTCCTATCTCTAAAATCAGTGAAGAGAGATATGCAGTTATACTGACAGACCTAGCAGCCAAAGAAAGAAGTCATATTTCAATTCTTCTGAGGCTGAGACCTCACATATATGGGGAAAATTTCATAGGATAAAGGGACAAAGTAGATCAAAGAAAGGCTTCAAGAAGTAAAAAGCATTAGGATTTACTGTATCTATAGAACATTAAATAATGCCAGGAAGGATTAAAGGAATCACTGGCCATCCTAAGTGACTAACATAAAAAGCAATATACCTAAATGAGTCAATTTGCCAGCCCTGAAGACAGGCAATTCCAAAATGCCCTCGCTAAGCTACATGGCATGCTATGGTAACTCCATAAGCCTGAGTCCCTATGTCTCTAAAACTGGAAGATCAATGGTGTCTCCCTCATGGGCTGGTTGAAGTGTTACATGTTTATCCTTCAGAAGTATTGACTGGTATTTTGGCCACACTAGAGATTGAAGCCAGATAATTCTACCACTGAATTATATCCCCAGCCATTTTAATGTTTTACTTTGAGTCAGAGTCTAGCTAAATTGTGAGAGGCTGGTGCCAAACTTGCAATCCTCCTCCCTCAGCCTCCCAGTAGCTGGGATAATAGGCATGCACCACTGCACCCAGCTAACTGGTATGCTTTTTAATAAGTCCCCAGAGAAGAGCTTTAAAAGACAAGACAGCACCACAATCAACATTTTTGGCATGTGTTTCAGACAACAGATAGGAGGATTATCAGTTATAAATGTTCAGTCTGGCTCAGTCCCTCTTTCCTTGTGTATCTTCCTCCCCTTGGGTCCTCAGTGATGTGGAAGCCCTTGTGAGGACTTCTCCACCAGCCAGCCTACATGCAGTGTGATAACCTGAAAGCCCAGTCATCTGTAGACTGTGACGCAAGCATGAGTCACCTAACCCTCTAAATGGTACACTGTACAAGGTGAGTACTTCTTGTTTGCATAGACAATGAGACCTCAGCTATATGTGATCATGTCTCCTTGGAAAATCTTAGTCACACATTAGTCACAACACCCCCAAATCAGAGGGGTGAGCTTACCTCCAGAGTTTACATATAACTTATGGAACCACCCCAGATCCCCTGATTCCATCTTCCATGTCTGGGGATGGGAACGTGACTGAATAGATGGAAGTCCATGAAATAGTTCCCTCTGCTTTGTGGAGCACCCTTCTGAGACAGGTCCAGCACTAGCATCAGAAAACTCCCTTGTCTTCCTTTCTTCCTTCATTCCTTCTTTCCTTCCTTCCTTTCTTCCTTCCATGCATAGACTTTTTAACGGTTTTCTTTTTTTCAGTAGATGTTATTTTTTTCTGGACAGTTTTAGGTTTTTCAGAAAAATTGCTTAGAAAGTATAGAATTCCCACATATTTTCTTCCCTTTAGTTTTCCCTATTATTAACACATTGCACCCTTTTAGTACACTTGTAAGGATTAGTACCAATAGTGATATCCTAATATTAACTAAAACCAATTCTGCTAATTCACATTAGGGTTCACTCTTTGTGTTATTCATGTGTATGGATTTTGACAAATGCATAATGCCGTGTATCCACCATTGCATTATCATGCTGAGTTGTTTTGCCCTAACTTTCCTTTTGCTTCAACTGTTCATTCCTTCCTCCCTTCTACACCTCAACCTCTACAACCAATCTTTCACTATCTCTATTGTTCTGCCTCTTCCAGGATGTCAGATGGTTAAAATAAAGCAGAATGCAGCCTGTTCATATTGCCATATTTAATTTAACAATATAATTTTTTCATGGTCTGACAGCTCATCTCTTTTTATTATTGAGTAATACTCCATCATAGGGATGTACCACAGTTTTCTTTTCACCTATTGAAGGATATCTTGGTTGCTATCAATTTTTGATAATTATGAATAAAATGACCATAAATATTCATGTGAAGGCTTTCGTGTGAACACAAATTTTCCAGAGACTGTTTTTTTTTTTTTTCCTTAAGATTTGTAGACTGATTCTAGGTCATCTGCTTCTACTTGGTTTTTCTTTAGAACCGAAAATGGAATTTCAATTTTAAACCCTTCCTCCTTTAAAAGATGATTTTCATCCTTTAGAAGTTATTTTACCTTTCTGACTGCTGCTTTCTCATTCACTAGAGGAATGATAAAATAAAAACTGGAAAATATGTGTGAAGATGATGGTTACATGGTAATAAGCAGCCACAAAAATATTCATCTTCCTTGTTTCCTTGCCCTCTTTACTTCTTTCTCCCTTCCCTCCTTTAATCCTTTATTGCTTAGAAACCAATAAAAGTGGACTCCCAGATACTCTTCTGCTTGAATTCAGTATGTGAGGATTTTCAATATCACCCTAATTTCCATTTTTTTATCAGTCACACATTGTAAACTCTGAATGGATGCTGACATGTCTGGTCTCTGAAGTTATGATGAAAAAAGAAGTAGGATTAATCCCAAGTAGAGTCTTTGTTGGCCAGAATTAAGACTGTTGCCCTCCAAATTATGGAATGTAACTGGGGAAGGGTCAGTGAACAGAAAAAGATGGAGGGTGAGGGTCATACACTCCCACAGGAGGGGAATGGAGAGGGCAGTGGTTACTCATGGTGGGAGGACATATTAGTTCATCATACATGATGTGGTAGATAGACAGTGTCAAGGATATTTAATCTGGGGCCAAGTCTAGATGAACTGGCTTAGGGATAGAAGGCTTTAGATGGCATGGATCAGTGAGGATACCAGCAGTGTGGTTTGATATCTCTGATTCATAACTTTTGGGAGGTGTGTCTATACAGCACTGCCATAAAAGATTGAAGAACAAAACCATCTGTTTCCAACCCAATCATTTCCCCAAATTAGAGCAAAAATATCCGAAAGGAATTTTCTGAATTGATTGATCAATGCTGGTAAAGCAATCTTTTGCAGAGAGGCTACCAGAATTGAGAATCAAGATGATTCTCTGATCTCTCTACCTGTACTTATAGGTGCAGGCATGTCTCTCCTTCTACAGGACTGCAGTCTTCATGAAAGCAGGAGCCTCTTCATCATGCCGGTAGCTGGGCCTTGTTCCTGACAACTAGTAGAGGCTCAACAAATGAATACATAAATTAACCTAAAATTAGATGGAAGTAGTTTGAAGCACACGTTAAAATCTGAGGGACTGTGTGAAGAAGAAAGGAATTTATTATCACTGTTTTTTCATATCACAAGTCTAAGGACTCTGGAACTCAACTGAGAAGCAAATACATATAACACAAGAATTATCTTCTCCACATAAGCCCAGGTCATATTTCTAAATCTGGGACATGCACTGTTGGCTAACTTTCCAGTATCCATATTTCTCCTGTTCCTTCCTTTAGCATCCCACTTCAGTTCAGTAGACAGTCTCATGTTAAAAAATCAAAGCTACATTTCCCATGTTGCCTTGCAGCAGGAAGCAGCTATCTCTGACATCTTCACCAGTGAGAAGTAGATTGCTAAGGATTCTGAAAAGTTTGGTTCCCCTGAAACACATGGTACTTTTCCTCCTGTTGCTTCCTTTTTGTCTGCCATGCAGAGGGGAGTGGAGGGTAGTACCTCCCGAATGATAAAACTACTTTCTAAGAAAGGGATCAGAAAGACAAGAGCTTTGAACTTTAGGAATATAATGGCATCCACCTTCAGATGTGTCATTGCATGAGTAAAATAAACTGGTTAAATCACAGTAGGCTGATTTGCATTCCATGCAGAACTCAATCTCTGAAAGACAATTTCATCACTAGTCTCTTAAAGTGAGTGCATTTCAGTGGGAAAAAAAGGAAGAAAGAAAAGAAAAAAGCCCCAATTTAAGCTCTTATGCCTAAAGTATGTATGGCCTAAAGTCTACAGGGCAAAGGGAAGTAGCAGTGCCCACATGTTTGGTCATTAAACATGTAGGTGGCTCATGAACCTCAAGTCTTGCCACTGTGGAACATCAGAACAATACGTGATCTAAAATTTAAGGAAATCAAATTCATAGGTACAAACTTCTTTTCCTCATTTCTGTTTTCTCACCCTCATTCCAGTCTCCCATCTACTATGTACTTTCTTACCATACTGACTCTCTTTCTTGGCTTTTTTATGATGAGGTATAACCATTTAGACTTTTCCACTTATCTATTGGCTTTTTGAGAAGGGATGAGGTCATCAGTAATTCAATCTGAGAAGCTTGCATGCATCAGGAAGTCTAATTTCCAAATGTTTATACATCTTCCAGCCAAGTCTGACTCTGAGAGCATTGTCCTGGAATCTCCAAGCCCTCATGGTTTACAAATCTCTCTTATGTCTCTGGGAGGAAAATGCTTTATCTCCATGGTTTTTCTCTGTATATGTGCTTGTGCTTGCCCGTAGTCATTCATGGGAAAGTTATTTAAAGTGCTTTTTTCTATTTCTTACTCCTAGAATTTTTCATTTATTAGGTGGAGTCTAGAAATTTGAATTGTCAACCAGCACCCGTGTGTTTTGGCAGCAGGTGTTCTCTAGGTCAGACTTGAGGAACTACTGACCTATGTTGAGCATGAGGTGGCTGTATGTGGATAAGCTAGACCCCATCTGACAGCAAAGTTTTAAGGGAAAGGAAACTGGAGTCAGGTCTAAGGAGCCAAGGTCAGAGATTCAGGAAAAGATAATCAATATGAGGAAAGAATAATGATACTGACATAGATGAAATTGTCAAAGAGAAATTTTTCATGTCCATAGAGGGAGTGCTGCCCTTGTACCCTACAGAGACAAGGTGTAGGTGTCACCTGGCTTTTCTGAGCTTGATGATTTCATACTGATTATAATAGATTATTAAACCAACACAATGCAGTAGGCATGAGCACATCAATTATATTGTGCTTAAATAATTTAAACTAGGATATGTTGATATGGCTCAGCTTCTTGCTCAAGTTAGATCTTTTGAATCCAGCAGTGTGCCTGTGTGCGCATATGCGCTTAAGAGTGTGTGGGGGAGATGGGTTGTAGAATGGCTTGATTGAGTGATTCATGCAATGCTTGTGTGGTCCAGATAATTCTTATTTTAGAGGAAAGTAAAAGGTTTAGGAAGAATAGTTAATTATCTCTGGACCACAGTCTCTTTTTCCTTAGGTCAAATCAGCAAATATTTAGAGCTGACCTGAGCCTTGAGAAAGCAAGTCTCCCAATGCAGCATTTGGACCCAGGAACACAATCTTAGCAGGGGCTGGAAGGGCCAGAGCTGTCTGCATATAGTGCACCAAAGTCAGTTAATGAGGACTAACTGGGCTTTCCTGGGCACCAGGCTGAGGGTAATTGGGTCCCGGACACACTGACCTTTTCATTCACTCACCATTTAATATGAACTCTTGGCTACCGTGTTTGGAGCTTAAACAGTGGTACATTTAAGGGAGCAGTTACATTCTTCCTCATAACCATCCAAACTTCTTTGCCTTTTTCTTTCCTCCTTCCTTCCTTCCATCTGCCTTTCATTCTGGCTTTTGGAGGAAGGCAGAGCAGCCTTCAGGTGGAGTTGTTCTGCCATTGGAACAAACATTCCTTGTTGCCTAACTTTCTCTCTAAGGGTGATGAGGGGCAGCAGTTGAGGAAGCACTCATCCTCAGAACTGGAGTTGAATATTTGAATTGCATGGCTCTGGTTCTGCTTGATGGCTTCAACTGTTCCTTCAAAATCCTCTTCATGCAGACCAGCCAGACTTCCTATCTCCCTACTCTACATGCTAACAGGTTATGAAGCAGGCTCAGTGCCTGGCCTCTGCTTCTCAGTGGCTTTCTTTTTCTCCTTGGGCTGCCTGCTGGACTAACTCTATTCCTTCAGCCAGTAGAGGGCTGAAGTGCCCAATACACACAGGTCATGGCTGATTTTCAGCATTTGGACCTCTTGTAGCTGCAATCTTCTTATTGCTAAGAGGAGGATGTTCCTGAAATTATATATTTGGCTATTTAGTGCAACAAGATGACCTCTAGGAATCTAAATGTGGTAACTAGAAGGTGGATGCACATTTGTTCTTTTGTGCTTTAACATGACCACTTGCAGTGCAATCCACTGCTCCTAAAGCAGAGTGACATGGAACTCTCATTTAGGATCCCTGGGCCTTTCCATCCTGAAATCCTATGCAAAGTCTACACATGAGTTAGTGCATGTGCTTAAGGCCACGTGATGCAGAGAGAGGTTCCACTGTTCCCATTACACTCTCAAAGGAGACCCCAGTCCCGAAAGTTTAAAACTGACCAATCTATATTCTCACCCCAGCCCAGAGTGTTAACATTTTCTAAGCATATGAAAGGTGATTTATAAGATACATAGGTGAATTATTTTATTTTAATGTCTTGGAAAAAATAGAGACAACATCAAAATAACAACTTTATGGATTTTCAATTTGAAATGATTATTTTTTAAACAGTTAATCTAAGTAAAACACCAACCAAATAATTATGCAGGTGGTAAGCTGATACATCAAAAATGAGGAAGAGGGTGACTTCTTGATGTTCTGGGACTCACTTTGGCCATTCAGGATTCCTGGTAACTCCCTAAAACCATACAATGTCTACACCTGGCCT
This sequence comes from Callospermophilus lateralis, assembly GCF_048772815.1. Taxonomy (NCBI): domain Eukaryota; kingdom Metazoa; phylum Chordata; class Mammalia; order Rodentia; family Sciuridae; genus Callospermophilus; species Callospermophilus lateralis. Next base: position 118,389,074 of record NC_135305.1, on the reverse strand, counting down.
TGCAGGTCTGTCCCTACCTGGCATGTTCTTCCACCCTCCCTGATCCCACCTCACATGACTCATCTTGCAGGATTTAGATCTGGCCACTTCATCTTTGGAACTTTCCTGACCCTCACATTAGCCCTTAGTGCCCACACTGTCTTCTCCCACACCCCTTTCCATAGACAAAGGATATTTTTGTTTAGGTATCTTTTGTTTGCCCTGAGGCTATAAGATCCTCTAGGAAAGAAATCAGGTCTTCCTCATACCTGCATCTTTGGTTACTTGCCAGATTCTGGGCTCATTATAAATGCTAAAAACAGAGGCTGGGGATATGGCTCAAGCGGTAGCACGCTCACCTGGCATGCATGAGGCCTGGGTTCGATCCTCAGCACTACATACAAACAAAAATGTTGTGTCCGCCAAAAACTAAAAAATAAATATTAAAAAGTTCTCTCTCTCTCTTAAAAATAAATAAATAAATAAATAAATAAATAAATACTAAAAACGGTGTAGAATGGGTGAATGGATGGATGGATGGATAACTCATTCACCTCATTTTATCAAGAAAAAAATCAAATTAAAGTATTTTTCTTTTTTTTTATTGGTTATTCAAAACATTACAAAGATTGCAGAATCACATCGGTTACACATCCACATTTTAACATAATACCATAATAGTAACTGTTGTATTCTGCTACCTATTTTTCTTAAAAATATTTTTATCTATAAAACGTTTTGTAACAATTTAGGTACAAAATTGTTCTATATCTGAAAAATATTTAAAAATAAGACAAACAAACCTAAATTCTAAATCTGTTTCTGATACCAAGAAGTTCCATGACTTTAAGCAAGTTGCTTAACTAACTCTTCAGTTTCCTGATTGTAAACTGGAGGTAACAACAAGAACAGCTCATATTGTTCCTGGGAAAATTAAAGGTGCTCCTCCTTATAAAACTCTTAGGTTCTGGGCTGGGGGTATGGTTCTGCAATAAAGCATTTGCCTAGCATGCAGGAAGTTCAGGGTTCAGCACTGCAAACAAAATAAGAAAACAAAACCAAAACCCCAATAGCTTAGTAGCTTAGCACCTGGCACATAGAGCATTAAAAAAAATCATTTAAAACTTCTTTTTTTTGGCATATGCATACATGTCTTTACCCACAGATAAGCATATTCCTACCTCCTTCATTGATATCAGGCCACAAGTTGTTATTTCTCCTACTACCACAACTGCCTCTCTCAGGATCACACCACATTTCTTCATTCCCACAAACAGATATTTTCCTGGTGGTTTCTTCAGCAGCTCCACATCTCACTTGCCTTAATTGCCTCTCATTCTCCAGAGACCCCTGAGGCTGGTTTCATGGGAAATGAAGTTCCATGGGCAGAGTTGTCCTTGGTCTTCCTGCCTTTCCAACCAGTCTGTACCATCTCTCCTCTCTCCAGGCCTGGCCTCTCTACCATTTCCTTTGGAATTTTATTGTTTTTGCCTCTACTTTATTCCAGTACACCACTGTCTTCACTGACATCCTCCTACACCCACAAATGAAGCAAAACATTCACCCTGTGACCCTTGGTTACTCCTGGCTTAACACTCACTGCCTTCAGAGTTAACTTCCCTGACTGTTTTGGCTTTCTTAACTTCTCTGTCCTCCTCACTAAGCTCTATTCTATTTTCTTACCTCAATTATCTAATAAAGGCCTCTTTTCTGAGACCCCAGCCACATTCTCATGGGAAGATCCAATAATTATTCTCATCCCATTCAACCTCTGGCTAACATTTGTAGCATTTACTGATACTATTCATTTCTTAAAAGCCTATTTCTTGATTTTCATGGTTCTATGTTCCCTTAGTTTTAGTTACTCCTCTGTTTTCCTGATCCCACCTACTGATACCTGCCATTACCCCAGAAATCTATCTACAGCTTTCCAGAACCCTCTCAACCACTCTCAGACTACAAGTTAGATGCCTGAGTCCCAACTGAGGTTTTTAGTTTCCATAACCTTACACAAGTAGTTTTGTCTCTTGTTGTCTCAGTTTTCTCACTTATAATATAGAAGGACTAATCCTGTAAAACTTAAAACCCACCTGGATATGTGTGGATAAAATAGAATAGAGTATGTCAAATTTGTGGTATGAAGAGAGCCCCCTCCATCAGGACTGCCTTCATCACCTGCCAACCAGGGGCCTTGGCCTGCATCAGTAGACTTTATCTGTTCTTGCCTGTTGTGACTTAGATATTAGGTATTCCCCCAAAAGCTCATGTGTGAGACAATGCAAGGTTTAGAGGAGAAATGATTTAGTTATGAAAGCTTTAACCCAATCAGTGAATTATTCACCTGATGGTGCTTAACTGAGTGGTAACTAAAGGCAGGTAAGGTGTGACTGGAGGAGGTGGGCATTGGCAGTGTGGCTCTGGGGTTTATATTTTGTATCTGGGGAGTGGAGTCCCTCTCTCGCCTTCTTGATCATCATGTGAGCTGTATTCCTCCACCACTCTCTTCTGCCATGAAGTTCAACTTCATCTCAAGCCCCAAGGAATGGAGCCAGCTGCCTATGGATTGAGATGTCTGAAACGGAGAACCTGTAAATAAAACTTTTCCTCCTCTAAAATTGTTCTGGATGGGTATTTTAGTTATGGCAGTAAAAAACTAAGTAAAACACTGCCCCTCTGAGGCAGAATCATCTTTTCCCCATAGACACTCTCTCCCTTGAAGTATGAACTAAATGTCTATGAGTCTGTCTTATCATGCATGCCTTCTCTTTCATTTCCTTCCCTCTAAATTCTGAACTCCCTAAGTTTTTCATGAATCTGAAATCCCACAGCAGGGAGTCAACAAACTTTAGGTGCATTAACTTGAATGAAGCTTTTTATGCTTATTTTTATCAACATGAATTAATTAACAAATGAGTGGGTTTCAGAGTTATATTTCAATGAAGCTTTTTAAAAATAATATAGTGCATAATATTCCATAGATTCTAGAAAGAAGATGGTAACGTCCACACACTCAAACCTTCTTTGCTTCAAAGCACTGAGTTCTGAATAATTGAAATTGCTGAAAAAGAAAAGTGCAAATTTCTTAAGTAAGCTGGAAAAGATTGCTAATTCAAGGACTATTTCAGTTGCAATCCTAAGAAGCCTTTTTAGGTAGGTCTTCCGGTCTAACACAGAAACTGTGGAAATGCCTTAGTTATCAGTTCACTGCAATGTGAGTGCTTTTTTTTTTTTTTTTTTTTTTTGGAAAGGTAGGTTTGAGACTCCCTCCAATTCTTCTTGAGAAAAGCTGAAAAAATGGAAACTTCTTAAGTAAAGTAATTGATTTAACTTCCCTGAAGTTCCCAGTTCTTGGCAGATTTGAGGTCGGAAACTGCAATAAGATTCCTTTTTCTGTTGTGTTTTCAACATTTGGTTTTTAATCCATATAAAAGTGCAGTTGCTATGAGGGAATGTTGTTGGGTCACTCAGAACATAGGAAAGGGAAGGAATTATCTTATAACACATACACACCCAGCAAGAGGAGACTAGTTCTTATCCTTCTTGCATTTTTTCTTGCCAACAAAGCCTTAAAATGGAAGAAACAGAGGAAGAGTTGTGAGAAAACCTTGAAAAGTGGGTAGCTAAGGCCACCATCTTGCCTTCTTCAGGCTTGGACAGGCACAAGGCAGGGGTGACCTTTTGCCCTTCTTTCCTCTTCTTCTTTTGGCTCTGAGTGTAAGTAAAGTGTTGCTACAGGGCTGTGTAAAAAACTCCTTCAAGTCTCCTGATCTAAAGACTTCCAGCTGGAATCTGCAGTGTGTTGACTTGTCCCATTCTGCAGGAAGCAAACTGAGACCCTGAGAAATGAACCCTCAAAAATGGCTCCTTGACTCCTAAGAAAGGCTGATGGCCTCTGTTTGTTCAACAAACATTCCACATGTGTATTCATACATGAGAAGTGAACAGACAAGCTAGTTTTATTTCATATACTCATAATGTGCCCAGTGCTCCCAACCCTTCTATGACCAGTACAGGTTTTGGAAAGGGTAAAAAAGAGGAGTCACCTCTTTCATTAATGGTGGAATACCTCCATGCTGCGCAATGGCCTTGTAAACTCAGTTTGAACTCCCCACAAAATGGCTCTGGATGCAGGAAAAAACATATCACAGGATGCCAAATCTCTGTCTTCCAGACCTTACCTCATAGTTTCCATAAAAAAAAGTACTTTGGGCTTCATCTCTCTTGTCTTCACTTTCACCATCAGCAAGCTAAAGAGAGTAAGACCTCACAGCAGCACTATCAGAATTAACTGAGATAGTTCACACAACACATGTAACGTAGAGCCTGCCAAATAGAAAGTGTCCATAAATCATAGTTATTGAGTGCTTTTTTATTTGTGTTTCATTTGAGTCTACCTCTGTCATTTTGTTAACTTCTCTGTCGGCAACTGTCTTTCCCACAGTCTCCTTTTCTAATTCAAAGTCCCCTATAATTCTCTATTCTATCTCAAGAAGGCATCACAAGATCACTCCTTGAAGAAGGTTTTGCTATTGTAAGAGAATTTCTCCGCATTTCCTGTGTGAAAGATTGTGGGAGACCAACCTTGCACATGACTGAGTCACACTCCCCGGCTGGGTGCTGAGGCACTCAGTCACAGAAATGTGACAGAGCTTTCCCCACCCTTCTTGGGTTTGTGGGTCCATGTTTCATGCATGGATGTGTCTTGCTACAGCCCCATGGGTGAAGCTATGCTCACCTGTTCCTTTGTAATATAACCCCTTGCTCTGTTTAGGATAGAATCTTCCATGGAAGTGCCTTGTGTGTGTCCCCTTCTCTTACTGAGCCCTTGGATGTGGCCTTCTCAGGTGTCAGTCAACCTGCTGACAGTGGACATCATGAAGATAGACTCATCCCCCTGAAACCTGACTCCTTGCCTCATTTGAATAGCTTTTCCTCAATAAAAGGGGTCAGTGCATGCTCTCTCGCTCTCTCTCTCTCTTCCTGTGGATCCTTAAGGTCAGAGAAGCCATCACAGCGACCCCAAAGAAAAAGATATTTGTGTCTCTTGTGTGGTTATTTCATGCAGCCCAGTTAGCCCCGTTCAACTGGAGTGACCCCTGAGTCTTTTAGTCGTGAGAACAGAAACTCGGCAAAGGACCACAGGCATTAAGGAGTTGGCTGTTTGTGAGATGAAGCTCAAGGTGGGAAGAGGAGGTGTACTGTGTGTGGCAGTTGTGCGACTGTCTACTCCTGTGTGTGTGTTTTGGTCAGTTTTTTCACTACTGTGACCAAAGGACCCAACCAGCACAATTATAGAGGAGGAAGAGTTTATTTGAGGGCTCACAGTTTCAGAGGTCTTAGTCCATAGAAGACCGGCTCTATTCCTCAGGCTGGAGGTGAGGTTAAACATCATGGGGGGCATGGGAGGCAGAGGGAAGCAGCCCATCACAGTGACCAGGAAACAGAGAGAGATTCCACTCGCCAGACACAGATATATTGCTAACGCCATGGCCCAGTTCCCACCTTCTCCAGCTACACCCTACCACTTCACTTAACCCCAGCAGTGGATTAAATCACTGGTTGGGTGAAGACTCTCACAACCCAACCCAATCATTTCTCCTCTGCACCTTGCATTGTTTTACATTTGAGCTTTGGGGAGACACCTCATATCCAAACCATAACAGTGTGTGAGTGTACGATGTGGTTGGGATTGAGATGGGAGGATATAGGGGCTTTGTTGGGAGGATTCATTCATCACCCAAGGATTTCTTGAATTGAGAGATCACAATAGTGATACCAGGGAATATTTGAGAAGGCTAATGTCTCCTGGGATGGGCAGAGTGCTAGAAAGGAGGAGTGGGGAGAGGGAATCCTTCTTCTGCCTTCCACCATTGGCATTGTTGAGCCTCAGGAGGATCCTCAGAATGAGATGTTAGGTCCTGAGAAAATCTCTGCACTCACTTGCTCCGCACCACCTGGGTTGCCTTTATTCCTGCCTCTTGTATTCTTGCCTTTTTTTTTTTCATGTTTCCTTGGCTGTGCCACTGCTTCTGGTCTCTAGTCTCCCATGGACCTCTCACCACTCTCTTCCAACGTGCTAACAAAATTGTCTCTTCTCATATTTCTTGTTGATCATGTGTCTTTATAAGGGAGGAAAAAGTAAAAGCTTTATATATCCACTCACATATCCAGCCACACTGTTTTGGGTTGAAAGAGGTATTTCCTATGGAATTTGGTGTTTTTATTCTTCCAGGCTCTAACCTTCGGCCACTATTGGAAAGAGAACTCACTTTCCTAAGTGGTCTCAACCCTCTACAGGGCTTTATAAATCTTATTCTGTTTACCACTCTTCTCCTTTGTTCTACTGCTCTCAGACTCCTGATTTCATGGATGTAAATACAGCACAAATTTCCCACCTAGAATTGTTCACCTGAGCAAAGACCCAGCTGGGACCCTCAGTGCCTGTGAGAACAGAAGGCAGAGAGGGGACACTATGGCTAATTAAAAAAACAGCTCACCTAGCTAATGAGGAGAGTGTGATGGTTTCAGATTCTTGTACAGAGTAATCCCCTTGAACTGAAAAAGTGTTCTAGTATTTTTATTGGTTACTCATAGGCAGGTCAAAAAGCACTATGTGTTTAAGGATTCCATTCCAGTTTAAATCTGAATAGCTTTCTTCTTTAATTTTTTTCCTCAAAATATGATTTTTGATAAAGTAACTTTATAGAACAAAATAATAAAATTGAAAGTCCTACAATTACATTAAGAAAGTGACTCCCTCTTGATTCAGTCCTGTTTCCTCATTGGTAAGGATAGGTGTACATTTCCTTCCAGGAATGTTGAGGATTAAAGAAATTACTTTTATTTGTAAAGCTTTTAACACAAATTCTAGTACATAGAAAGTGCTCTTGCTAAATATTGGTTGCCTTTGCTTACATATTCCTGAGAACACATTGGTGAGGGAAAATTGGATTGTAAAGGAAATGAGGTCTAAGTGGTGGTCTTTTGTCAAGAACCAGCAACATGTGTCTATGGTCTTTCCCTCTCAGCTTTTGGGGTTCGTACAAGGTTCACCCTAGATTCTATAGACCAGCAATATTTGAAACTGTTTCCAGTGCTTCCATGGGGCTCTCCTAACTGAGATGACTCCTCATCCCTACTCTCAGGAAGGCATCAATTTTCCCCATGCAGGTTTGTTTATCTGAGAATGCCATCACATTCATATTTTCCACTAGGGATGATTGTCATTGTGGAGCAGAACTATTGATGCATATTGTCAAGATACTGCCATTTCTCTCCACAACTGGTATCTCAGAAGTTTCCATTATGCTATATCTTTTATTGGAAAACTAGTATTTTCCCAGAAAAGTTTGATTTCTTTTCTAAGTGCCCACTCAGCAACCTCAAGATCCTTGAGTGGCAAATGTGGGTTAGGGTCTTCTATCCTTCAATCTTAATATTAAGATATCAAATTTTGGAAAGTGTATCTTACCTACTACCAATGCTTCCTGACCTATGCTCCAAGTTGGTTGTCAGATTAAACAATGCTTTGTGTATTGTGGAAGGCTCCATCAAAGCTGTCCTTGAATGTGCTGCATAGCCTTGTGCTAGGTAATGAGGTAGCAGGGGTGGAGTAGAATGAAGGAAGAACAGAAGAAAAAGGAAGCTAAATTTTGTGATTTGTGGGCCAAATGAGAGGCAGTGGCCTTTTAGCCCAGTAGAAATAATGACTATAATTTATTATTTAGGAAATTTTCAAAGTTGCCTCACTGTTTAAGAACACTACTTAATCTTTCATCCACTCAATATTTTCCCCTTCATGATTTAAAGTGCCTGAAATAGTTTCTATCATTTCATATTTTCTCACTTATATTAACTAATAGGAAGTAAATTAGTGGATAATTTACAACTTTTCCCTGAATTAATTTCAACCCTTTGAGTCTAGACTTATCTAGAAGCACTTGACAAATGTGGACAATGGGCCTAGAGTAGATATGTCAAGTTGACAAAGCAGAGAAAAGCAGTGTGGTCCAGTCTGTTTGTGTGTCCTCACAGAGTGACCTCTGGAGGGTGAGATCACCTGAGGATGCAAAGTTCAGATCATCCCTAGATCTACAAATTTAGAAACTCTGGGGATGGCATCAGCAATCTGTGTTTTAGGACGCTCTCCAGATGAATCTGATGCACAACCAATGTTAAAAACATGCCTTTATTATCCACAATCCACAACTACTCTATATTGAGCACTTGCAGTGTACTTGGCTAGACTCTCATGTGTTATTTATTAATTATAACAATCCTTTGAGGTTGATACTATTATTCTTGCCAATTGGTAGATGAGAAAATAGAAGATCAAATAAATTAAAGATTTTTTCCCCAAAGGATTCATTCTGTGTCACTTCTTGGAAACAAGAAGCTTGGTTGCATATCCTTCCTGAGACTAGGTATAAGGACATCCTTGTGCTGAGCCAGCAGTTTGGATTTTTTTTCCCTTAAAAAGCAAAACAAAACAAAAAAACTAGAATTCCTTTTCCTTGTTAATTAAAAAAAATTATTTCCTTTTTTGCCATGCTGGGGATACCAGGGCCTCACACATGCTAGGTAAGTGCTCTACCACCAAGCCATACCCCCAGCTGGTTCAGGTTTTTCTTCCAGTACCAAAAGATGTTAACAACTAAGTGATGACCCACGTGATCTCTGTTTTCTAAAAAAATGTCACTTATTTTCCTCAAGGCCCCAAAGTATAAAAGTATGAGCACACTGTGTTTGACCCTTGTACTAATCGACACCACACATTATTAAGAGAGTTCATTAATGGCCAGGATATGCTCAGCATGTTCTGGAAACACAAAATGCTTCCATGTAACATCTTCTCCCTCTCGTTTTTATTTCTAAGCATTTTTTTCAATATATTTTTGCTCTATAAAATATCACTTCTATACCTATTATTTCATGTATAAATATCAACCATTTTTTCCAAGCCCAACTAAGTCTATCCTTCTCTATGCTTCACCAGAGCCCTGTATCTTAGAAATTCTCTAAGCCTCACAATACCCCCAGAGAGGGTACAGTACACGTCCCAGATAATCAAAATTATTTGTCAAACGTAGAGATAAATACAACATGGAAAAAATGTAGGCATCCTAGAAATACCAGTTTCTCTCACTGTTGTCATATGAAATGTGAGAAATATGTAGGCATTCTATATCATATTCTTTCTCCATAAAATATTCTCTTCTCTGGCACTTGAAGGGTATTAATTTATGTCATGGTCCACTGTCAAGTTTCTCATAAGAATAACTGGTGGGACAAATATGAATACCAAAAGTCTACAAATATGAATACCAAAAAGAATTCACTTTGTGTACCAGCAAAGCACTCTTGGGAGAGCTGTAAGTCTCCTACTGTGTAACTCAAGTGGAGAGATGTCTTAGATGCTTTAATGTCTGTCATGGACAAATAACCCAAGAGCAGCCACTTGTGTTCTGCAGTCATTGAGCAGCCTGTGCAATTGTTCCCACTTTTATTTATTGTGCCTATACTCCCATATTTTCTTTATTTGTCATCATGGATTTATTCAAAAATTCCTCAATGGGCACTTATTAGATGGCTAATATACACCTGAATTTTCCTTAATGCTGGGTTAGGGGATTATAGGCATAAAAATTGCTGTGCACAAGGGCGAGAGCTGTACAACAGCTCAGAGTCTCCATTGCCAGTTGGGCCTTTGCCCACTTACCTCCCTGGAGATACCTGCTTATCCAGTCTCAGAAGCTTTCCTGCAGCCTGCAGATGGCACTGACCACCTGTGCTATCTCACTGCACCCTGATTCCTAAGATCCAGATTGTGGGGCTATAGTATTACACTTATTTACCACCAGGTCAGTCCATAAGTGAGAGGAACTTTTTTAGTCTCCTGGATCTCCCTGTGCCAAAATATCAGACACTTATGTATTTTGGAATGAATGGAAGGAATGTTGGGTACATGAGTGAGAAAATAAATATAACAAGTTTGGGCCAATAAAGGATGAAGTGCCAAGTTATCCAATTCTGACATTATATACCAATTCCCTTAAAAATAATGGATCTGAAAAATGTTCAGGTGGGTGTGTTCTAGTTACTAAAGATATTCAAAATCAGCTTATTTCAAAAATTGATCTTCAAAGGATCATCACAGGAAAGTGAGGGGCTGAGGAAGCCGTTTCTGCCTACTTTTTACACAAGGCAAAGATGGTCCAGTGCATAGACATGTGTCAGTAGGACATGGCATCTTGCTTTGGAAGGCAAAGGGTGATGTGTTCTTTCGGAGGTAGAACTTGGGTTTCAAGTAATGGCTGTACCTCAGTGATGGTCCCTGGCCTTCCATGGGAGAGGAAGTTTTAACATATTACAAGACAGCAATGGGCCTAGGGAGTGAGTCATTTCCTCTTTCTGGCTGTCTATGGGGTTGGCCTGTGAGGCTCTGATTTGGAACACATTAAGAGTGACCCCTTATGTGTCCTCACCCCCCACAAAGTAGCCTTAAAAAATATCTTTGTGTCTAACCGGACTTGAGTTAAACAAAAAATGAGTCTGTGTTAGCCAATAATGTAGGTCATCAAGCTCAGGGGCGGGGGTGCAGCTGGTGAATGGTGCTTGTATTGCCTCACTTACCAAAAGTGCCTCTTGGGGAAGGGAGAAATGTCAGGGAGGACATCCTCTGAAGAGGGGCAAGCTTAGTCCTAGTCCTTAGTCCTAGTCCTTAGTCCAAAGTTTCTTAAAACAGCTACTGAATGAGGTCACATCACTCAATGACTGCAGAAGTGGGACCCATGGGAAACTTGGAAACTTACAGGACAGCTGGACACACACACATACACACATACACACCCGGACATTCCCATGCACGGACACCCCATGGTGGGTGCCTTTTGTAAAGTGATTCCTCTGCTTTCAGCACCTGACAAGTGCTGAACCTGCAGATTAGCAGGGTCACTGTGGCTGTGGAAGTTTGTGGGGGGGGGTATGTGTATGTGTGTAGTGGGGGTGATGGAAAAGCACCTGCTCCATAACACATTTCTGTGCTGACAACAGGCCTTCATGATAATACACAGGCTTCAAATCAGCTGAGCATATCTGTGGGATAGGCTTTGAGAGTCTACTGGGGAGAAAAAGCCAGAGAAAGAGAGAAAGCCAGCTCTATTTTGCTAAAAGAGAGATTAAATTTCAACCCCTGGAGGAAAACAAAAAGTGAAAATGAAAAATGAAAAAATGCTAAACGCAGAGTTTATTTTTGGCACTTAGTATTATTTTTTAAAGTGTACCTGTCTTTTAAACAGTTATAGAACAGCAGATGCATGTGCTTCATCCCTAGCCCGCCTGGATTCTGCCTGGTGCAGCTGGGCATCTCTCTGACCTTTCTTTCTGGACAGAGTGGTAAGGGGGAATGGGAAGCCTCACTGTCCGCCTTCTGTCTGATCCAGCACAGCTGCGTTTTTGTATTCTTGAGAACCGGACGAGTTTCCTGAGCCCCAGGTTGATATACTGTACCATCTTTGGTGCAGCTGTAATTTTAACAAGGGGAGCTGACTTGAACCTCTCTAATCCTTACTCCAGACACCTCAAACTCCTGAGACTAGTGTGTATGTGCGCATGTGTTTTTAAGGGTTTTTCAGCTGTGCTTCTGAGAAAGTGGCTCAGTCCAAAGTTTAAAAAAAGAAAAGGGAGCAAAGCGGGGAGGAGTTCAGTGACACATCTGTCTGACCACGAGGTATTTTGTAACCTTAACATTTACAACAGCAAAAATAACATTATTATTCCATGCTCACCTACTTGTGTCTTTCAATTCCTGTTTCCTCTTCTGGGGTAGAATGATGGACACTATGTCCCTTCCTCTGCTTTGAACCATGGAAGACTTAATTCAGAATTAAAAGTATGAGAGGCATAGGGGGAAAGGCTTGGAAATCAATTGAAACTTGTCTCAGAATTGCACAACCAACTTGGGATATTTTTTTTTCTTTTCCTCAAGACTTACATTTTGGGAGGGAGTCTTTTTATGAATGGGTATAGGCCTGACACACAAAATGAGTGGGATTGGTCTGAGGGCCTCGTCTGGGTCAACTGTGACATCTGGCTCTTATGAATCTGGCATATTGTGACTCACAGATACACAAATAGTAATCTTTGATAGTGACCACTTGTGATTGCCGACAAATAATGTCAAATGCCAGAGAACTGCCGTGGCGGCCTGGCCAGGCTTCTCAACCACCAGTTACCCCTGATGCTGGGGTGTGGTCTGAGCTGATGTCAGGGAATAGTCACCAAGGTCTGGCATTTTCAGTCCTGTAGGACCCCCAAGTAGCCTGACCCAGAGCAATTTACAGAACTGGTATTGAATTCTTCTCTCTTATGAAAATTGGGTTGGGAGTATGCAGTTCTGATGGCAGATGGGGTGGGTTTGAACCCCAGTTCAGCCACTTACTCATTTGACAGTATGGCAAGTTATTTAACTCTCTGAGTCTCAGTTTCCTCATCTGTTAGGAAAATTGATGAAACAGAGTAATTAAAATAGCTAACAAGTATTAAAATTTCCTGAGTTAGGCATCCTGTTCTAAGCAGCATTCTGAAAGTATTTCAGTTAAAAATTATTTTATTTGGTACTGGAGATTGAACTTAGAGGCACTTAACCAATGGACACATTCCCAACCCTCTTTTGTATTTTATTTAGAAACAAGGTCTCTCACTGAGTAGCTTAGTGCCTCGCCATTGCTGATGCTGGCTTTAAACTTGCAGTCCTCCTGACTCAGCCTCATGAGCTGCTGGGATTACAGTTGTGGGCCACCATACCTGGCCTCAGCTAAGATATTAACAATCTGACATGGCTGGTACCTTGTCAATGAGGAGACTAATGCACAGCTATGCTGATAGTAAACATTGGAGTCAAAACTTCTTGAGCCTTTTCTGAGATACTGGAGCAGTGGTGCTCAGCCAGGGCAATTTTGCATCCCAAGGGACATTAGGTAGTGTCTAGAAATATTTTTGGTGCTCCCTACTGGGAGAGGGAGGAGGGTGCTACTGGTATTTATCAGGCTGTGGACAGGGATGCTGTTTAACACTCTAGGGTGTACAAGACAATTCCTGCAACCAAGAATCATCCAGCCCAAAATGTCAGGAGTGCTGAAGTTGATAAATCTTACCCAGAGCTTATGCTTTTTGCCACTATACTCATTCACTACCTGACACTGCTTAGGAGGGCTTTGGGTGGGATAAATGGGATGACACTCCTAAAGCACTGAGCATAGAACTTCAATTAATTCAGTTTGCCCTCACTACTGCTGCTATTCCTATTTGTTTTTACTCAATTTTTCTTATCTGTTGCCAGTGATGTCTTGAAGACTACTTGGACCTTGTAATACACATTTCCTTTTGTCAGACAGGTCTGGGAGGTACGGTAAGAAAAGGCAGACGTCTTCCAATTTTTCTTCCTAGTGCTTGCTAATGCTGTTTCCCTGTGAATGGCTCCTGGGCCCAGACCTCCACTGGGGCTTAAGCCTGGCTTACTCCTGGGAGGTTTGTTGCAGGAATGGTTTTCTCCTAGGCTGCCCATGAAGATCACCTGGGCTACATCAATGGCTGTGCGCACTATCAGTGACAGAGAACTAGAAGATTCACCCAGGTATGGGTCATGCCAATTGTCAAGAAGTTTAGGAAACCAGTCTCATGAATAAAACTTGGTTTGTGTCATCCTGTAACATGCATAGACACTGTGAAATTCTGTACTATCTCCAAAATTCTCTTCTTCTTTAGCAGTTTAGTGGGCCAGGAGACAGTAAGAGAAATAAAGACCTAAAAGATTAGCAAATACTAAAAACTAAAAGATAGTTTTGGGGGAAGAGCATCTTGACTTCTCTCTGTACCTCCTCCCAGTAAGAACAGCAGTTTCAAGTAGATATTGTCATTTCTTGGAGCTACTCAGTTTGCCTGTTGCTAAGGTTCTCATTGTTCAGGAGCCACCAGAGAGGACAGCTTCACAGGTTCCAGGTTCTTTGGGGCCAGTCCATTATTTGGGAGGGTGGAAAGCTGTATACCAAAAAGCTTATGCAAGTAGGTAATAATAATCACAACCACACAACTATTTAAATTTACCATGTGCTTGGCCTTGTTCTATCCACATAACATGGATTACCTAGTTTAGTTTTTATAATAATAGAGAGGTTCTATTTTAATTATCATTTTAGATATGAGAAACCAAGACACAGAGATGCTAAACAATTTATCCCTAGTTCCAAGAGAGCAGGTGGCAGGGCTAGGGAATAAACCTTGTCAGTGCAACCAGAGGCCATACTGATCAGTTGCTACCTGAAAGGGGTCAGAGGTCATTTAACTGAAGTGGGCAAAAGTTCCAAAGTTCAGCAAGAGACATCAGGAACAAATGAAACACATACTTTAGCCACCTGCATTCTTTGAGAACTTTTAAAATAATTTTCACTAAGTGCTGAAGCTGGTGAGTGGCCCCTGTGATCACAGGTGAAGGGACTTTACAAGCATGTGGTTTCAGATGGGAGGATAATCAACAAGACGATGTTGTATTATGTGGGATATGTGGGTATGGGCAATGGAGTTACAGAGAAAGTCTGACGTGTTGATCTGAGAACTTCCAGGCAGCCCTAGCCAGGTATTCACAAATACATACCTTCCCTGGATCACTCAACACGCATTTTCTAAGCGTCCACTGATGCCTCCAGGGGACCAAGTTGGCACATATGGGTACATCAAGACAGGACAGCAGCAGCTAAAGGAAACCTTTATCACCACGCATTCTGCCATGGTGGGTCTGTTTGGAAGGAGGTTTTTAAAGAGAGCATTGCTCTATAATTCTGTCCTAAGTTAGAACAGTTCAGCCTACATATTTAAAAATTCGAGGATTGTACAAACTGTAGGGACTGTACTTCTTAGGGAAACTGAGAGCTGAATCAATATCCTTGATAATCCCTTATACACAGGTGAAGCCCTGGAGTTCTGGTCATCTCTGATTATCATTTACAATTGAATTTCTGGTGCCTACTAGACTCTATTAAGAGCCACTCAATCACTAGGTTGTGTCATCTGTCAACTGGGAAGACTGGTGTTTGTCAGCTCCCAACCTGCTACCCTGTGGCCAGGAGAGGGGGGACTGTGTAAATGTACTGACATTATTAGATCTTAGGACTACCATAATTATATGTGTGTGTTAATCTTTAAAATTCTTTCCTTCAAATGTTGCAATGAATTCTGACTCCTTTCATCTTCTTGGAGCACATGTCAGGCCATGTGCATTGTGTCCAGTGGAGGATGAGACTAAAGACTAGAATGTGAGTCTTTGTTCTGTGCATGCAGGAATGCCTGCAGATTTGCTCCACTTCCAAATGTTTTTCTGATCACCTTTGGAACAAAAGTCTATGGCATTGCAAAATAAATATGAGGATTAATGTGACAATCTGTATGGTTACACTTACTACCATTTTGACCAGGCAGGTTTCCACCAACTCCAAGCCTTTACCACTTGTCCCCTACCATGCCCCCACCCCAGTCCATGTCACTGAGGTTCTCTGACAAGAACCACTGTTTTCCTAGTCCTCACCTTACTGGCTACCTGCACTATCTGCCATGGCTGCCTCAGGTCTCCTAATCCCCTGGGTCCTTGGCAAATGTAATTTTCCATTCTCAGAATGGCCTTTCTTTTGTTTTGACATGAGCTCCAGCAGGGTCTCCTCCTCTCACCTTCAGACTCTTCTACCTAGCTCCAGGGGACCAAGTTGGAGCACATGGGTACATTAAGTAAACCCCTAGCTGAAATTCATATCTGGAATTCCTAGAATGATCCCACACTTATTTTGTTTCAAACTTAAGCTATTATCTTTCCATCCCCCACTGGCTCCTCTTTATGAATTCCATATCCCAGGGAATATGAGCACCATCTCCCTAGTGACCCGGTCAGATACCCAAGGAATGAACCAAGACTGCAAACTAGATATTTAGTCTCTGTTCCCTTTCCACATCATTGTTTCATTCAAGCCTTTGTCTTTTTCCACCCCAGTGTGGCTTGATAGTGTCATTTGTGGTCCTCTTGCCTCTAGCCTGTCTTCTTTTTGAAACTATCCTCACCATAGTCAGCCTCATCTGGACTAAATGTAGGTTTTAGGTCAAACTACCTTCTGTTCTGGATTCCCCAAAGTGTCACATTGTTTATATGTTACAGTATAGAGGCCAAAGTTGTTATTTTGGATGCCTGTATATCTGTGTTTGTGTGTGTGCGTGCACACAAACACTTCACCTCAACTCTACAGGATTTACGGTGTCATTTTGCAAGTTTTTAAAAGCATATTATTTTAAGGGAGGGGAAGTATACTCTACAGTTGAAATTGAGGAAATCAGACAGGCAGTTACATGGAAATTAAATTAAAATTAAATTACATTAAATTAAAATGTAAGCTCCTTTAAGACAGCTGCTCATGGTCCCTTGTTATGCCTCACAACACTCCTCAAAGTACCTTGTTTCATGTGATTGGGTTCAGACCCAGGAAAGAGGGAATGTGGATTAATCAAAAGCAGATGGGGGCACTTGAGCTTCTGCAGGTTAAAATATGCCAGTCTTTGAGAAGAAAATGGAATGGATTTCAGAAACAAAATATTTGTGTGTGATGAGTTCAAGTTTGGGGGAGGTTTTTATATTTTGCCTTTTTTTTTTCAATGGAAAAAAGAAGCCCAAAAGAGCCAAGAAGACACTAATGGATGAAATGCTTTGCACATATGGGATGGAAAATTATGCTCGGTTAAGTCAAAAAGCACCTTCTGAAAATCTTAATGCGGCTGTGGCCTCACAGGTGCCTGACCCCCTGGCCCTACTACATCACTGCTCCATGTGTTTGGCCCTGGTTCTCCCCTCCAGCCGGCCATGGGGGAAGATAATATTCAGTGAGGAAGAAACTTCTAGAACTGCTTGGAACTGCTGCTTGTGTCAAAGAAGATCCCCTCCTTCTCACCCTTTTATCCACACACAGGAGCATTAAAGAACTAAACAGCTCTCATCTCGACTTCCTCCCAACCTCACTCTTTTGGCTTAGCCTCCTCAGAGGAGCAGCTGTTTTTCAGCTATGTTGAAGCTCACACACTCTAAGAGAAATTGCTCTATTTCCTCATAGAGAAAAGAGCTCCTTTTCTCTGATTTGTTTTAATCTTTCATAGATAGCGTTCCTACAGTGGTGCCTCACTTTACACATTTTTAACTCTTTTCTGAAACAAATGGTTTATACATGGCGGTAAAAATCCAGTATCTGAAAATTTGAATCAGAATTTAAGTGCACCAAGAAAGGATACCATTTAAGGAAACTATGTGGGGAATCCTTTTCTTTTTTTTATTTGTTTTTTTTACTTTTCTTATTATTTTTCCCCCTGAAGCAAAGAATCCTTTGATAATCTAAGTGATTATTTTTCCTCACTCTTTTTTCCACAAGACAACTTCATTTTTATAAGCCTAGGAAATTTTCATTGATGTTGGTATGTTTCAACATGGGACACACACTTGTTCTGAGGAGAGCAGTTATTCGTGGGGCTGTGGAACCAACTCTATATGTCTCCCCTCTTTTCCCAGCTCTACACTATCTAATAAAAGTATTAGAATTGATACATCCAAATGAATGTCATTAGTTCCAATCATGTGGCACAACCTAGAATATTCTAGCACTGTATTTTGGGGATAGTTGATTTGAGTTCAGATTAGTGAATGGCCCCAATGAACCTGCAGTCACAACATGACAGTTCCAAGGACACTGGTGGTCCTGCTGTGTGCTCAGAACCTGGTCATCAGGAAAGTTGCTCTTCAGCATCCCCAGTTCCTTATTGGTCACCCTTAACTTCCTGATGGCACCATGCCTCTCCCAGCCCCGAAGCTCCACCTTTAGCAATATCAGTAACAAGACTTAATAGGAACTAGTATAAATCAGCACAGTTCTCCCCCCTTTGCATACACCAACTCATTTCATCTTCACAATAACTCCATGAAGCTGACTCATGGTCCTTATTTCTATTTGGCACAAGAAGGCTCAAGCACAGGGAGACGAAGTTCATAGAGTGGAAGATTGGCCTAGGCTAGGGAAGGAGCCAGATTTGACTTCACATCTGACTATGTCTGCATCCTTCTTCATTCTTTGTATACCAACAGTACATCATGATTATTTTTCATTCAGTGGATATGAAGTCTTTTGCTAAGTGGTTTTGCTCTTATTTTATCCATCTAATACTCCTGTTGATCCTTTTAATTATCCCCATTTGAAGTGAGGAATTCAAGTTATATAACTCATTCAAAGTTATGCAGCTCTCTAATTGGAGGGAAGTGGGTTTACTCACAAACTTTCTTCACCGTGGTATATATAATTAAGCTATATGGAAAGACAGGATCGGGCCTCCACTAGATAAATTTCAGAAAAGTGGGATGGACAGGAGGTTTTTGAGGATAGGATTTGAAGTCACTGAAATTTTATCACACAAATCTGACTCTTTTTACTGGATCCACCTTTTCCTCTCCATTGCACAGCATTCTGTGCATATATATCCATGCACAATGCTGAGGGAAAAAAGTTGCTTCATAAACTAAGATTTGTCCATTATGAAATTCAGGACTCTATTGAAAGTTATAATCAGCTGAACAAAATTCCACAACTCAAACCCAGCCCCTTAGGACTCCTTCTTCCATGAGAGAGTGCTTTGCTAACTTGATTGTCAGGTGGTCACTTCAATCCAGGCTCCAAATGGCTCATTCTTAGGAATTCCTTCCTTCCTTCCTTCCTTCCTTCCTTCCTTCCTTCCTTCCTTCCTTCCTTCCTTCCTTCCTTCCTTTCTTATAGATTTGTTTGGGTTACCATCTTCCTTAGAAATTTACCAAGCCTTCCCATTCTTTTAAGAGTTCTTTCTACTTCCTCAGTTTCTCACTCTGAATCTTTTAAAATGTGTTCCAAACTTAGGTCCACTCTTGCCCTATCTCTCTTCCCTGTCACCAAGCACCTACACTCTTGTCCTCCATGATGACAATCTTCTTTGAATAGGCTAAGATCTTTCCATCCTTACTTACTTTGGTCTGGCTGTTCCTTTGACTTCTGTTTTCTCTAGGCATATTGAGCTCCTTGGGCTTGGCTTACACGTGTCTCTTCTATGAGACTTTCCCTGATGGTCCATCTCAGTTATAGTACATGCAAATTCTTTTTTTTTATTGGTTGTTCAAAACATTACAAAGCTCATGACATATCATCTTCCATACATTTGATTCAAGTGGGTTATGAACTCCCATTTTTACCCCAAATACAACTTGCAGAATCTCTTTAAGTTAGAGCAACAGCACTAGAGTAACAACTGCATTTTACTTAGTGTGTTCCAGAGCCTGCTTTAGTCACCTATACCTTTCAACTCTAAGTCCTCTCGACAATCCAATCTTCATCTCATAGATAAAAGAACCTGAGGTACACACAGATCATAAAACTTTCTCAAGATCATGCTGAGCAAGACTGAATCTGTCTCATTCTCTTCTTTTTTCATGTGTTTACACCAATATCAGGCAGCATGTAGTCTGGGGAGGGCAGGGACTGTTCTGTGGTCAGTCTTATAGATCCTCATACAAGGTGCTTCCATGCAGGCTCATGATTGAAGAAAGATGTGCTGATGCTTAAGCAAGTTGATTAAATAACTGAAGGAAGTTTTCATGATGAGAAAGATCATAAGGTAACTTCTGCTGTCCTGGTAGAGAAAAACCAGAGACGAAAATGTGTTTTCCATCCTAACTTGTGCCTGAGTTTAAATCAAAAAATGCTGATGGAAGTTATTATTATGACTCTTGGATTCTTAGTCAAAACACTTCTAAGTGTTAGCTTGAGCAAGCTGGGGACATCTGCATCATTAATTTCAATGTTGACTTCACTTTCAAAGCCCTGTAGGACCTGAGTATATTGTCAATCTTTCTACATACACAAGGGACTCACCAGTGGCATATTCAGGGGGCCTGGGTCACATCCCAGCCTCTAATAATCACTGGAAATTTCTTGGGAGGTTTAACCCAGGCTGTCTTGCATAGGTGTGCCTTGTACGGAGGTGAGGCAATGGTGGGAAAGAAGGAGAATTCATCAGGCTTCATTTCAAGGCTTAGAAATAATCAAGCCAGAATATTAATTCTGTGGCAATTACTCCCCCCTTTCATGTTTATGGAGAGAGAGAGAGAAACAGCTGGGGCGGTTGACATCTGAAACCGGAGCTGCAGATTGCTACTTGCACAGCAGATGGGCTTGGGTTATGAATAAGCAGCAAATGTGAAAAAGAGAGTCACAGGGTTGAGCCAGCCTTGCTTCGTGCAAAACCAGTTAACCCTTGCTGCTTGCCACAGGTCCCCAGTTGGAGTTGCTGGGCTGCATTTTTTCTTAATGGTCAGAGACCTGGTATCACCCCATGTGGCAATGAACAGAGCAAAACTGGACTAAGGAAATACACCAGCAGAGCCAATGTATGTTTGATCAGTGTGAAATCAAAACACAGCACAGACTGTGCTATGAGTGAATGACAATAAAGTCTTCTGCCTGTATTTATACTCTTTATAAGAATATTTTTTTAAAGACAGAGAGAGAGATAGAGGAGATAGAGAAATTTTAATATTTATTTTTTAGCTTTCGGCAGACACAACATCTTTGTTTGTATGTGGTGTTGAGGATGAAACCAGGGCAGCACGCATGCCAGGCGAGCACGCTACCACTTGAGCCACATCCCCAGCCCTGTATTTATACTCTTAGCAGGTGCTTAAATCAACACTTCAGTGGTAGGTCAGTGTCATGAGGAATAGGGAATCTGTGTGATCGGAATCCTGATCTTGATGTGATTCAAGGGGTTTCAGAAAGCTCCCATTTTCCACCAACACCTTCCTAAGTAACTTCTCACTAATGCTTGCAATTTTATATTTAGGAGAATCTTCCTTCATATTATATAACTGAATGAAGCTCATTAAAATGCAATGTCCTTGAGAAGGGTGACATATTGAAGCGTTAGTGTATCAGATCCTTTCCAAACTTCATCTTTCCAAGTTCTCAGAAAGCAACTCCCTGTGGTGTTAGACAAATGATGGAGGAGAGGTTAAACTACGGAGGGGCTTTTAGCATAGCAAAGGTCTTAAGTCTCTGGTTTTCCTGGGCTATACTTTCTAGTCTTGTGATCTTGGGCCAAGTCTTGTCTTTGGAGCCTGTAACCTTGCTGTTCTAGAGATAACTCTTATGAAAAAAGTCAGTGCAGTTACAGGTACTATGAAGGGATGATGGCGGGTTGTGCTACTCAGACATGGCAGAGATCATGGAAGCAACTGGGGAAGCCTTGAATATACAAATGTAAGATAGCAATGGTTGATTAAGGGGGTTGAAAAGTTGGGAGGGAGAATAGAAGTGGTTCTTGCAATGGGAGTCAAGAAACTTTTCAAAAACAACATATAACATTAAGAACAGGTTGGAGTCTCTCTGACTCATGAAACTGAAATCTTCACCATAGGAGGCATAAAATGGCTAAACAGGAAGAGCCCCTGACTTTCAGTTAGAGAGGGGATTCCTACTAGTATTGCACAGAAGATGACACTGAATTTCCATTTCTGCTTAATATTGAATGATATTCTGACTTAATCCAAGGGGTAGAATTTAACTCCTTCTATGGCCAGTGCAGGCAGTGAAGACAAATCAAGGATTTCAGGAATAATCTGAAACCAGTCTAGGAAAAGCTAGAGGGAAAATGGGAAAGAATATCAGTTGCCAGAGTCCCAAGCAGAATGGACAGATAGTGCTTCCAGATGGGCCTAGGGAGAAACAAAACCTCAGTAGCAATTCCTAATGAAGAAAGGGCTGTTTGTTTTGATACTGGCGATTGAACCCCAAAACATTTCACATCCCTATATCTCCAGCCTATTTATTCATTTGTTTGTTTGTTTGTTTGTTTATTATTTTGAGGCAAGATCTCACTGAGTTGCTTATAGCCTCAATAAGTTGCTGAGGCTGGCCTTAAACTTTTGATCCTCCTGCCTTAGCCTCCTGAGAAGCTGGGATTGCATGCATGCACAACCAAGCCAGGCTTGAATACAGGTCTTATATTTAAATCTGAGCAGCTTTATCAGCAAGAACTGTGAGTAAAAGTCTCACAGAAAGGAGGTCATGGGACAGATCTGCTTGTTTTAACACTGTATGAGTAGAGTAGACTTAGCAGAACTTTATAGATGGCACAATACCAGACCATTCCTAGTCTTGTGAGTTTCCAACAGCTCCTACATGAAGAAAAACAGTGAAATTACAGTAGGACCACTGATAATTTATAGTATATGTTAATTTGCATTGACTTATATATTAAAATAATATTCTCCTTCCACTTTCAACAAATCCTCCTCTGTTATCTTCATAATATTTTAAGTTCAGAAACACTTTCAAGGAGATTTTACAGGTAGATATGTGACCTTGTGGATGGGTTCAATCATTATAACCAAGATATTGACATCTAGAGTCATGGCTTGCCAGTGGTTCATGTAACAGAACATTGCTTAAAGTGTGCTGGCAACTGAGTTTAATCCATAAGACTCACTCGTACAACTTGAACACTCTGCTCTAAACTCTTCAGTTCTAAAATTCTCCTCATCTTTACCTCATACCATCACTTAATGACATTATTCTTGTATCATCAATCCTCACCTGGTGTGAGATGCACACACATGTGTACACACATGCACTTGAACACTTCTATCTCTCAACTGCTCTGTAAATGGCAATTATTGTTCTTGGGTTGGGTTTTATTTCAGATATTGCTGGTTTGAAAATTGTTTATCTTCTCTGAAATGCATAAAGAAATGATCATTGATGGTGTAGGGAGGTAGTATCTTTAAGAGGTGGTTAGATCATTTATAAAGAGGGGTTAGTGCCTTTTGGGGAGGCTGAGTTCTCCCTCGCACAGGATTGAATTAGTTATATGTGGGACTGGGACTGTTACAATGCACCTTATATTTTGACTCTTATACATGCTTTCTTTCCTTTATGCTTTCTACCATGGGTTGAAGTAGTATGAAGCCCATAAAGAAAGCTGAGAAGGTGTAGGTACCATGCTCTTGGACTTTATAGCATCCAGAGACATGACCCCAAATAAACCTCTTTTCTTTATAAATCATTCAGTCTCAGGTATTTTGTTACAGCAATAGAAAATGGACTAAGACTCTTTCTAACATACTAAGTCAATGGAATTTCAAAATTAGCTAATGCTTTCTGTACATTCCAAAGATGGAGCTTTTTTCTCTCTTAATTTATTATTTTTCCTTATCTACTCCCTTTTTAGGATTTTTTCTTCTTTTTGTTTTATTTCTTTTCTCACCAGAGCACATGCTTTACTGATTCTTCCTCTACCTGCCAATCTAGGGCTCCAGCCTTTTCCTAAAAGTGCCACCATCAAGACAGAGTTAATAAATTTGAATGCATTCTTACCCAGTTCTCTTAAAGCTCTAACCACCCAGAATCCTTCCTCTCCTGCTCCAGTTATTACAATGTCACCTTTGTCTTCTCTGATACCTCAAGACAGTCACATTCACCTTCAAGGTGCTCATATCTATGGGGTGCTGAAGCCAAGCTCTGTGGTGAGTCTCTATAGGCCAAAGCGGCTCAGGATTGCTTGCAGGGATTAGAGTTTCCTCATCTTCTTATTTTTGAGTTTCACTAAGATAAAGGAGGACCAAAGTCAAACTTTTAATGTCTCAAATTATTTAGTTATCAAACCCTACCTCCAACACTGCCCTTTGAGATTGACTCAACACCTTGTGTGTTTGCCACACACATGGACCCTATCATGCATGAATCAAAATGCACCACACTTTGTGATCTCACCAGCTTGTCTCACCTATGGGCCAGAGATGAGCATCAGGACCCAATAGAGTCCTCTTGGTTATCAGCCAGTGAGCAGATTGGAGGAGAGTTCTGATGAACAGGGCAGTCTACACTAGCCACCAAGTGGCACTCTAGCTTAACCATCAAAATTTTCCTTTGGTAGCTTAAATTCAGAATTTATAGATAGAGAGAAGATACAACATCAAAACTGTAGAGATCTGGGGCAGAAAAAACCCCAGGCCCTCATCTTGGGGTACATTGGTATATTGGCCAGTGTGTTAGTCAGCTTTTCATTGCTGTGACTAAAATACCTGACAAGAACAACTTAGAGACAGAAGATTTTATTTGGTGTTCACAGTTTCAGAAGTCTCAGTACATGTTTGGTTCATTCTGTTACTCTGGGCTGGAGGTGAGGCATAACATCAGAGTGGAAGGGTGTGGCAAAGGAAAGCTGCCAAGTTGCTCAGCTCTTGGCATCTTGGAAAGGGGTGGGTAGGGAGAAAGAGAAGAGAAGAGAAGAGAAGAGAAGAGAAGAGAAGAGAAGAGAAGAGAAGAGAAGAGAAGAGAAGAGAAGAGAAGAGTCGAATCAGAGACAAAATATAACCAAAGGCAAGGCCCTCGTGATCCTCTTCTAGCCTCCTCCTACCTGCCTACAGTCATCACCCAGTACAATAGTCCTTTCAAGTTATTAACCCATCAAATAGATTAATCTAATTCTTAGGTTACACTTCTCATAGTGCAATTATTTCACCTCTGAACATCCCTTCAATAACACAGGAGGTTTTGGGGGATAGTTTGTATTCAAATAATAACCGTCAGCAAGGTCTGGATTTTTCCATCGAGTTCTGGAAGAGAATGACCCCTTTACTCTGTATTGTTTTAAGAAGCAGCATCCAAATAAGGTATCACAGTACATCTGTTTATTGTAATCTGAAAAATTCTAAGGACCTGACTCTTGTTCTCTTTCAGTGGGGGAAAGTGCCCTCCCAAGCTCTCCTGTGTGAGTGACATAGTATTCATATGCTGTCAACTGGGCTTTTCCTGGAAAAGAAAGTTCCTTGTTCCTTAATCCTTTTGACACCAGCAATTAGAGTTCATAGAGGAAAGTAACAGCTTGAAACATACCTAATTCAAAACTAGTGCCAGCCAAGGTGTTGTCTCTGCCCTCATCAATGCCAGAAACCAGGAACTTTGGGCTTAAGTACTAACTACAGAATTGGGCCCAAGCTGAGTCAGCTGCAGCCCCTGGCATATCCCCAAGTGAAAGGAACAACAGGTTGAGGGTTAAGATATGAACTCTTTAAACAGTCTCTCTTTGGGAATGCTTTGACAAGTCAGCCAAAGTGCCTCCTTTCCCTTGCCCCTCCTCATCTCTGCAAATGACAAAGTGCAGGTTGTTCCCTGCAGGTGAGCACAGCTCTGGGGAAACAAGGAAAGCAAACAAATACTGCATGTGGTTGAATGGTTCCCAGGCTCTATTTCAAAGGCAGTCCCTTATGGCTTTTTTTGATCTTGTTTTTCCCAGCATAGGTGTTTGATATCACACAGACCTCTTCTGAGATTTCCAAGGAGAAAAGTATTTAGTTTACAGTAGGTAGCCCAGAATTTCCCAGTTTGAAAAAGGGAATAAGTTACCTGTCCACTGTGTATATTTAAAAGTCCCCAATTGTGCTGGTATCAAGGTGCTGATGGGACATGAGAAAGTTCAAACTGGGTATCTGAAAAAAGCACCTATGGCAATGAATTTTCTGAGTCAACTCAGAGGCACTGTTTGTCCTTGGTTTAAGAGCAGCTTCCTCACTGGTACAACACTCCCCTTTCCCAAATGCCTGTGTGGCAGGGGAAGACCAAGACATCAGGTAATTGTTTATACAGGTAGATTTAGAAAAGACAAAATAAATTTTAGGGAAAATAGAAAGTGTGAGATTCTTGTAATTCCCCCATGCTTCGTCAGATGTCTTAGAAGTCTCAAAACTCTTCCCCACTTTTCCTCTGACATAGACATGGTGGTGCTTGTATTTTGCTCCCATTTATGCTGGCCTAGGTGAATGCCAAAGTGAGTAAGTATCAGTAGCCTTCACGAAGGATGTAGGAAAATCTGTCTTCAATCAGAGGAGTTTTGAACATAGACAAAAAGAGATTAAAGGGACAGAGCCCTCCATGAGGGAGCAGAGAGTAAGGGGGCTACACTCTGTATCCTGTGCCCTGACCAAGCAACCAGGGTCAGCCATTGATAATGAGGCATGTTTTTCATTTTCCTACCTCGACCCCTCTTCCAATGGTGCTCATCATTGTGAACATCCCTTTTACACCCAGAGACCAGTACATTTATGCTGCACCTGACCCCAGTCAAGCCTGCTCTCCTAAATCATCTTTGAGAAGGTGAGAACAAGAGACAGAGGACAGCATATCTTTCAACAACTCCAAGGGTATTTGCATCTTAACAGAGGAAGTTGTTTTCATCTCTAACTTATTGAAAATGGTACCTTAGATTGAGGTCTTAAAAAGGAACTTGTAGGAAATGGCAAATAGGCAATGGCACCTGCCTGAATAATATAGATGATTTATCCATGGAACATAAAGGACATTGTTAGCAAAAAAAAAAAAAAAAAAAAAGTCAATTTTTGAGAGCCTGAGGCAGAATGATCACTTGAGCCCAAAAATTTGAAACCAGCCTGGGAAACATAGTGAGATTCTATATTTCAAAAAAAATCAAAACAATAAAATCCTTTCCTCTTTCCACCAGTGCCCCTCATTCCCAAACCTATGCCCTGTACAGGAAAAGGTCCAGGCACTCAGGCAGTGCACTGCAAGCTAGATGTAGCAGTATGCTGGTAGCTTTATAGTGTACAACTAAAGCTTGGGCCATTTTGAGACCTAACTGACAATAGCAAGCAGGGTGGAGATTGTCCTCACATGCACTGGTCTTCTGCTGGTGTGACAGACAATACCTTTGCATCCAGCCTGAGAGTTCCTACTCTACTATTTCTATCAATAAATGATTCACACAGTCTACAAAGGAATACGTTTTTAATCATGTGGTCAGCCATCAGAACAGCTTAGATGGATGCCTCTGTTCTGGGTGTGTCCAAGTCATGCTCCTCTGAAGTAAAACACAGCCTGGGCAGAGGGAGGAGACCATCTGGGAAGTGGGCCCAGCCACCAAGTTGGCACCATGCTCCTCTCACATCTGTAGTCTGTGGTGTGGCTCTGTGGTGCCAGGGATGTGATGAAAGTCAACAGAGCACGTCTGGAGCACTTAGTATGTGCCAGGTGCTTTTCGGGGGTTTCATATGAATGTTTTTTTAATCCCCATCTTACAGATGATCAAACCCAGGCTTGGAAAGTATCTTCTTTTCTTTACATCTACACATGACTGAATACCCAACACGCTACTTATCATGCCAGGCAATGTGAGAGAATTAAAAGTATGAGAATGTCACCTGATTTCAATGTCACATATTTTTAAATGTTTCCTCTAGATATTTTCTAAGATGACTACCAAGAGACCCATGGGAGAAAAGGAGTTACCCTCCCCACCCAACTCCTCCATGTCATTGAGGTAGCAATACTAATCCATATAACAATTCCTGCACTACTAAACCTCGGGGGCCTATTTCAAAATATTTCTGAAAAATACTTTTTAAAATTTGAGAGTTAATTTTAAATAAGACTCATTTAAGTTAAAAACTACAGCTATCTGTATGTTTAATAAATGCGATTTATACAAAGGAAAATGCATGTAATTAAAAGTAATGCCTCTGTATATCCAATGTACAATTTGATTAAAGAAATAAAAAATTCAAGCAGTTTTCAGTTTGCATATTTATAACAGACAATTTAAAATGACTAACTACAAACATGCCTTTCATTTTTGTTCTAGTTCTTTCTTTAAATGAAACAAAAAATAACTTTTATAATAGAAACAGCCTATAATTATATTATTTCATTTAATAAATAATATTCTTCATAATGCTCTAAAATTTGTAATTTTCAAAATCTGTGAGGAAAATCTCTCCATAATTTTTAATTTAAAATGGATGTATTGTAATTTACTTATTCATTTTGGTTGGTTTTATATAAGGCAGTTCTAAACAATCTTGCTCTTGTTAGCTTCCTAAAATTTTCTGATTATGTCCTCAGAACACATCCTATAGCAGTAGCACTGGGTCAGAAAGGATGAACTGTTTAAAGTTCTTGATGCTTATGACCTCACGTTTTTCAGAAAGATTTAAACAATTTTATTTCACATTATCAAATTACAAGAGCTCCTGTTTCCTGTTTTGACACTTTGAAAATTTTTTAATTCATAAATTATTAAACCATGTCCTTTAGTTAGGATTCTATTATAAAGTAAGTATTTTTCTTTTTGATATAGGAAAAATTATTTACATATTGAAAAACTGATCTTCTGATTTTTTTTTGTAACTGTTCCCTCCATTTCTCCAGTTCATCTTTATGATTTCCTAAGATGTGTAGGTGTAGCTCAGGTAACATGCTACTAATATCCTGTACAATCTCACTCTACTTTCTCTCCTGTTTTCTTTTTCTATTGCTTTTAACTTTAGAAAGTTTATATCCATTCTCATATTAGTCAAATATTAGCTAAATAAAAATTACTTCATTTCCTCAGATCATCAATTTCATAAATTATATGTGCACTGAACAATTCCATTGGTTAATATGTCAAAGTTTATGCCTGTGATATAACATTTGAATTATCATTGCATTTAAATATATTTTTACATCTTTTAGAGCAAGTCTTAGCTATTCTCATATGCATTTTCTTCCAGGAACTTTAGAGCCATTTGCTCACATTCCAATTACAAAATAAAAATAATAGTTGTGTCAGGACTTATTGAAGTATCACATCTGTACATCCTTGAGCTATCTTCCAATCTATCTAGATTTGTGGCTACTTTTAATTAGAATGCCTTTAGCATTTTATCACTTTGCATGACTTGTAAAATAGATGTTCCCGATTGTAGTAAGGAAGTAGTCATCTATTTCTTCTTAAAATTTAGTTAAAGAAATCACATATAGAATTGGAGCCTGTCCAATGTGTTTTCAACATCTATTGAGATGATCATACAGTTTTCTCATTACTCTTATATGGACTCTTACTCAAATTAATCTGCCTGCTCATTTAAAAATGTTATATAATTTTTTATAATCACTTTTTTTTTCTGGATACTATTGTGTATTAGCCAAGATTTCTAGGTACAGTGACAGAAAACCAAAGCACAACCAACTAAAAGAGAAAAAGAAAAAGAGCTGATTGTTTGACTAAAAATCTAGCAGCACAGTTGATCCACAAACCTGCAGAATGCCACCATAACTCAGTTTTGCTTTCTGTACTTACCAAAACTTCACGCTTTCATCCTCGCACACACAAGTCCACAGGAACAGAGTTTTGTTTTGTTTTATTTCTTTGCCTATATCTCTGTCATAAGTCCTATGCCATTCCTTTACTGACCCCAAACTGACCACATGCTCATACCTTTACAAATTACCATGGCCAAGGGTTAGGCAAGGGGACTGTCTGAGGCTTAGGATACTTGTCCACATGGAGTCTGAGAACAGGGTAGATTGAGTGCAAGGAAGGGTATTCTCACAGGAACAATCACAATGGTGTTACTAAAAGAACAAGGATGGATTCCAGAAGAATGCACACATTTAGTGTCCACCACACACCCTTATTATTGTGAAACCTCCCAGAACTGCAGAGCTGAGGTTCCTGGTTTTCTTATATACAGATTGTTTCTCCACATTGTCCAACCTATTGAGCTTTCACCTTCTTTTACTATCATAGTAATCCTCTAACGGTTACACTATGAAACAAGGTCTGAACAAGTGGTAGCTCAGCCTGATTTTAGCCTGAGTTGCTTCCCTGTTCAGGGTTTGCTTGGCATTCCTCTGCTTAGAAGAAATCCACAGTGACTTCCTTAAGTTCCATTGCTCAACACACACGCAGGCTGGATGGTGGATTATCTCTCCAGCTCTCCCACTTGAAATTCCATAGACAAGAGCTTCTACTCACTTCCTCAACACAGGAATCCAATTGCTGATCTCAGTACAGGGACAACAGACATAAAAGCAGAAGAAAGTTACTCTTCTTCCCACATTTTATGAAATCTTTTCCATCATGGTTGCTGATTATGGTTTTGACTTCCTTGTTGAGGTAGTTGGTTATTGCTCTTCTGCTCTTTCTGAGCTACCATCTCCCCAGACCTTCTTCCTTCTGCCACTATTTCACCACCTCCATCATACCCAGGAATGTCTCTTTTCTTCAGTGGGTCCCTAAAGGGCCCTAGAACTAAATGAAGGGGCTCATGGACCAGAATGGTACTTTGCATTAGTTAAGAGCCCCTCTCTGGGGACCTTCACTTCAAAGTGTCCCTGTCACATTTAATCATCATTTTTAGGTCATTTCTGAGGATAATAAAGGAAACTTACCCAAGGCTGAAAAGAACGGCTTTCAGGCACCTGCAGGACATAGCAAAGATTAAAAATAAAAAATGTTTAAGCCAAATAGCCTTTCTTGGTAGATAAATAAATAAATAGATCAATCAGAT
Source organism: Callospermophilus lateralis (assembly GCF_048772815.1). Taxonomy (NCBI): domain Eukaryota; kingdom Metazoa; phylum Chordata; class Mammalia; order Rodentia; family Sciuridae; genus Callospermophilus; species Callospermophilus lateralis. The sequence continues at coordinate 118,358,662 of NC_135305.1, read as the reverse complement.
AGACCCAGGAGAATATTAAAAACTGAAACTGCCCTTTGAAAGAAAGAAAGAGGATTGTCATGGGCAGCTATGCTGACCCAAGGGGGGTTGCCAATAAAGTGGCACACGGTAGAATGCTGCTTTGTGTGGCTTTGGGTAGGGTTAAGGGAGCTTCTAAGAAGCAGTGTAATGCCTTCAGGCTGTGGGTGAGGAAGGTGGAGGAGTAATCCCTGATAAATTTGTCAAAGTTCCCAGCAGGGTTTGGCTGCTCAGGCTAAGGCTGTCTCAGTCCGGTGCTTTTCAAATCAATGCTGAGAAGCACCATTCCTTCCTTGTTTGTCTTGCACTGAAACCAGGATGGGGATTTGGTGGCTCTCACCAGGTAGGAAACCAGTAAACATTATTTACTTACGTGGATTCTCTTTCACCTTTTGTCACTGCTTTACTTTTCCTGAAGGCTCAACAATTCACTACATCCACTATTAGGATGAATTTAGGCTTGTGGGCAAAGCAAAGTTATCATATTGGACCCTGCAGAAGCTCTCTTCTGGTGTTTCCAACTGTGAAAGGACACAAGGGAAGAAAATGAGCATTGCTTGTTACCAAGCTGTACCTGGAGTAAAGAAGAACAACCTGAGTTAATCTACACTATTTTGAATCTGCCTGTCTTTCTCTCTTACAACTAAACACTGTGTATTTTCCTGTTAAACAGGAAAATGAAATGCTATTCTTTTGCACAAGTCAAAAATCTCTGGTCATTTAGCCTAGAATGCCAAGTACTTTAAAAGATAGTTATATAACATCTTATTATCCAGTTGCCTGCTTATTATCCAACTTTTTCTTCACAATTGAAAACCAACAGACATCATAATTGTTATTGTAGTTCTTTAGATAAGAAATGCTAAGGGGATACATCTTAATGATAACAGTAGCCCATTTCATTTTTTTTTTTGTGTGTGTGTGTGTGTGTGTGTGTGCCAGAGATTAAACCCAGAGGCACGTAACCATTGAGCCACATCCCCAGCCATCTTTAACATTTTTAAAATTTTGAGACAGAGTCTCACTAAGGTGCTAAGGGCCTTGCTAAGTTGCTGAGGCTGGCTTTGAACTTGCCAACCTCCTGTCTCAGTTTCCTGAGCCACTGGGATTACAGGAGTGCACCATCACACCCAGCTAGTCCAGTTCATCTTAACTTGGCACTACTGGGCTTTTGTCCATAATGGCACTACAATTCATCCTTGTTAAAAATTAAGAATTCAGTGTGCCTGGATTTGTGAATCCCATTGGACATCTTGCCCTGTGCTACTCTCTCATCTCTGAGTTTCTATAATATTAAAATGTAAAGATAACAAACATGCCAAGGCTTCTCTTGTATCTGAAATGTGTTTGGCTATTAGATATTTTGAGATATTAAGTGCCAATGGCACAAGAAATTCAAAGTGATATGGAAATGGGACATGTATTTCCTATTCTTATGAAAACTGTTAAACAAAGATATTATGCTACACAGAATATTAAAAGCATGTATTATCCTGAAAGACAATGTTTGATTAAAAGCACATAGGGGCTGGGGTAGTAGTTCAGCAGCAGCACGCTGGCCTAGCATGTGCTAGGTGCTGGGTTTGATCTGAGAGTCTGAAACCTGAAACAAGCATATTTCTTTAAGCACCTTTGCAAAAGTACTTAATTTTCTATGAGAATTCACTGTCGAAGTGAAAAAAGAAAAAAAAATACTTTTTAAAAATAAAATAGCTTTTGTTTCTGTTCCTTGGTTTTATAAATCAACTATAAACTTCTAAGGTTAATATTTTTCCATATCAATAAAATGAAAATTTTTTCCAGGAGCCTCCCTGAGGCTCTTCTTTAAGTTCGTGTCTGCTGCATAACCAACTAACAAAGATATATGTTACAATAGAGCCTTTCACTTTAGTAGAGCATCCTGTAACTTTCAGGAATCATTTCACAATCTTAAAATAGTGATTCTTCAATCAGCCAAGATAGTCAATCAATACATGCGATTCTATGTGATCATTACAATGACTGCCAAGTGATGCAATCTTAAGTATGGAGAAAAAATAAAGAAGGAGAAGGGAGAATATCCAGGACAAGCCAAGTATTTTACAGCAAGAGGCCTTTCAGATAAACTGGCTGGATTCCATACAAGTCCATTCATATCTGGAAGTCTTTATCCGTTGCCTTAAGCCTGCAAATCAATGATAAAGCACTTGAAAGGCCAAGATCATTTTCAGCCCATTGTTCTGCCTCTCCTGGGACCCAGCAATGGAGTCGGCCATCTGTGGACAGAGACCTAGGCAACTGTGAGCCCCAAGTTAAGTTTTCCTTTTCTAAAATTATTCTTGTCAGGTTTTTTGGTCACAGTGACAAAAAATCTGACTAAAACAATCCCCTTGAAATGACCTCATCTTAATATTCCATTTCTTCCTGTTAGAACCCGACTAGCACACCCATGGTCCGTGTGTGTCACTTTAATACATATAGCAAGATCTAGAAGTTCATTCAAAAATAGCTACTAAAGTTTTCAAAGTGATCTTTCAGGATAAATATTGAAACAGTAATACAGTGGCTCAGAAATATGCTGGGAATTTACAAAACCCATTTGTAGCTGACTGGTTTGGGAACTCACTGACTTCATTAAGCCAAGGGTGTTTTTTGTTTGTTTGTTTGTTTGTTTGTTTTTTATTTGTTGGTGTCTTGTTTCTGGATTTGCTTTTGCATTTCATGGAACCAGAGATGGGAAGGGAGGTGCTCTAAAGTCACTCAGAAAATACATGGTTGTGTTGATTATCATGTTAGAACCCAAATCTCCATGATTGTGTAGCCAAATCTATCTTCATCATATGAGGTAGCTCAGACCCAGCCTTTATGACCTGGGCTGAACAATGCACAGTATCTCCAAATATGAGATGGTACCTTCTGCCTTTCAACCATGGTCGAGTCTTCTCCTGTGTCTCTTTTCGAAGTTTCATGGTGTCCATTTAAATCAATAGCTCCTACATTGCCCAGAAAACACAGATCACAAGCACCTGCCCAGTACACATTTCAGTCCATTTCCTGTATACATCTGAGGGGACACAGAGAAGCTGGGCAACCAGACTGACACTTCATGGGAACACAGGCAAAAACCAGAAGTCAGGCAGCCCCAGGGGACAAGACAATGACCAGGAACTGTGGTCTTCCAGAAGAGAACCCCAGGGTGATGCTGAACAGAGGTCACACTTGACGTTCACTTGCTAGAAGGGGGCAGTTGTGGCATCTAAGGCCCTCAAGCCCATAATGAAGCTGCCAGCGTAGCCTTCATTTTCACTTTTATAAGATCCAAAAAACCTTCTTCCACGGAGGGAGCCAAGTTTCCCGGTGGTCGGGATCCATCCCACAGGCTGAAAAGTTCAAAAGTGGTTCCTGAAATTTAAAACTAGGCACCTTCACATCAACAGCCAGATTTGTATGTCTCTTGAAATGTTTGTATTGGGTTCTTTTGAACCCAGACTCTGACTTGGCGACTGGTGGGAACCAGATGCTAATCCTCCCAGTCCCCCATGGGTTGCCCAACTCTCACCTGCACCACCTGCGGAGGTTGATTGCTCTTCCTTTGGTGTTTTGGTTTTGGTTTTTGTTTGGGGAGCTGGACCCTCCACACATTCCCATCTCTGTATCCAAAGGAAAAAAGAAGCCTGACATTGCTTGCTCCTGACTCGCTGTCCCTTGGATTCTTGGAGCTCAGACCCAGAATCCAGTGGAATTTCATCACTTTCCTTAACAACTATCTTTGTCTCTGAGTGAAATGAACACAATGTTTTGTGTTTTTTTTTTAAATCTGTCCAGCTAATCCATGTGCTGTCTCTTGCTTTTTGAGCTAAAACAAATATATACATATATTAATCTTTAATTTACAGCATAAACATCATTATATCATGTAGGACTAACAGAATGGCTTGATTTTGATGGTAAGATATATTCTATGAACACTTTTTAATATCACATTTACTCAGTGAATTGAATAATCTAGCCTGTTTGCAATCAGGAATATTAAGCAAGCTCAGATTTTTAATGCCTCTGACTCTTCTCAAATTTTGACCAAAAAAAAAAAAAAAAAAAGAAACTTCCAAGTGAAATTTTTAGGTCACTTGCTAAAATAATCTTTTATCTGTAGAGTTTATTACAGAATTGTTAAAATTTCCTTTCATGTTGTTTAGCCATTGCATACCCTTTAAACAATAACAATGGTGTTTCCATAATGGTAATGGCCAGATACCAGAAATTAGAATATAATATAATAATATAATAATAATATATTAAAATATAATCATAATCACCTTGCAAATTGGGAGCTGTGGCTCCTGCCATGGTCCAGCACTTTGAGAGTGTCATAGCACATGTGGCTAGCCCAGGACGAGATCAAAATTCAAAACTTTTTCTGCTGGATGCATGTCACTCTTGTGCCATGTTACAGCAAAACATTTGCAAATGGTACCATCGTAAGTCGGCACCCCGTCTGTGCACTGTGTGATGATCCCTGTGACCCAGGCTGGAGCATGGCTTTTCTGCTCTGATTTCTCAGCAAGCAGGCTTTCTGTGCCTCAGCTCAGCATCTTCGATTGGTGATGCTGCATTCCATGGGCACAAGTGATCCCTTAGACCACTGCATTTTTCTACTCCAAGGGTCGTGGAAGTCTGGCTTCTATTTGCTGAGGTGCAGTTTGCCCTAGAGAAGAGTTGGAAATATCAGAACAATGAAACAAAAGAGCCTTCTGCAGCAACTCAGCCTTATCAAAACCTCACATCCCTTAATGCTTTCACAAACGGGAAATGAGCCCCAAAGAATTAATTGCTCTAGTGAAAGCACAGCCAGCCAGTCCTTTCTACCAAAGTTAGTCTTCAAAATGGGGAAAAGCAGCATTTTATAAACAGAATCTAATCTTCAGTAACCCACCTGGAAGTGCAAACTCCTGTTGTGCTTCTTATAAATATCAGATCCTAATAATGGCACAGCACAAGAGAGGAGTTACATTTAGATGTACAGTTACCCAGAAACGCTATCCTCCTTTGAGCTGGATGATTTTGCAAGGCTTTGTTGCCAAATATTTTCACACCTGCAACAGAAAAACTTAATTAAGGCCCTTCTGTAAATGGAAGTGAATTGTGTGCTAATTGGAGTTTTATGTTCTCAAGTTTTCCTTTTTGGCACTCAGGTAGCACAGAATTCTAGCTAACCTCTAGTGAATGGCACATCAATGTGTGCATTCATGCATGGCTCTCTCTCTTACCCATTTTCCCCCTCTCTGTCCTGAACTTTGTTCCACTAAACATTGCTGCACTGTATCTCCCCCAGATGTGACAGATCCATGCTCTTGGGTGATATCATGGGAAACATATAATAATATTTAGTGTGTCTGTCTTAAACTCACATCATGGTACTGTGTTACAGAGCTAGTGTTTCCAGGTTTTCTTTATTCCGACTAGGCTTTGGAGATCTGTCAGGGGTGCTATTAGAATGTCTAATTCTAGGCATTGTGATTCTGAGAATTTCTGTGTCCGCCAATTCAAGTAATTTCTCAACCTTGCATATGGGTGAATTTTCATTCCTGCAAACGTGGCTTTTGTGCAGAAATTATGTTTGCCCAGCTATTTTTAAATTGGTATTTTAATATATTTCAGCAAAACATCAAAGCCCATTTTTTCCTAAAATTAAGTTCAACTTACAAACCTTAGTATGACATTTACAAAGCTGATAAATTTTACAATTTAAACTAACTTAAATTTCTTAAAAAGCAGCATGTGTCACATAACCATGTTTTGGTGATATGAAGGTGTTACCTAATGACACAGTACCCCTTCTGGCTTGAGAAAATATATTCTATGTGACAAAAACTGCCCTAAGGTGCCATTCCCAGGATGTGTCCCTATCATCCAGCTGCTCATGACTACATTTTAAACTGCATTATACACCTAATGCTATCACTCATTTTCAAGTTATTGAATCGCTCATTAAGAATAAAACTATATGAGTGAGTACTTAAATGATCTTAGTGGATATAGAGGGTTAAACTTTGAAGCAGAGTGGGCTTCAAACATGCTAAACGTTTGAAGTCCTTCTAAATATGCTAATGCTGCTGGAGCTGGAGACCAGGAGGCTGAGGGAAGAGTCAGCCACAGAGACAAGGACTGGGGCCACCTCACTCACACATGGGGGAAAACCAAAGGGACCTGGAGGAAGTCGGGAGAATAGTGCTTGCCACAGGCTGGGGCAAGTGGGGAGGGCTGGGCGGGGGTGGGGGGAGGTGGTCCAACTGGTATTAGTCACTGTTAAGGGAATTAGGTCTCATTGTGCAAAAGGATGGCCACAGAGAAGGACATTGTACTGCACGGAATAAAGAGCCATAAGAGAGGACTTTCAGAAGAAGTGGTAAATGCTTGAGGAGATGGAAATGTTCGCTCAGATTCAAGCAAAGCACAATGCTTACATCCACCAAAACATCACACCACTCCTTAAATATGTACAATTTCTACAAGTCCATTAAAATATTCTCAATACATTGAGTTACCTAACAGAAACAGGAACGCAGATGACAATGTGCCGATATCATTTGAAAGTTAGATGTCCTTTAAAGTCTTCCAACTCAAGTTCACTCTAATATTATTGGCTAAGCTGGGGGCTTTGGTGGAGACTGTAGGGCTAACATGTGACCATGATGTTCAAAGTCTTAAACATTTCAAATACTTAAAGATAGAATATACTAAATTTATACCTGTAACAACACTGAAATATTAACAGAGGCTTGTTTGGTTGCCATATTTTTCTCCTTGGTGCATTGGGGTTCATTCTGCCATATCTGTATGTGCACGAAATGTAATTGGAGCAATCTTTGCACCTGCACCTTCCCTGTCCCTCTGGTCCTCCCTCCCCAGATCTGCTTCCTCCACTCTACGGATCTCCCATCTATTATTGTAACTGTTATTTAAACTAGTGTGTTATAATTACACATTTATTATACACTATATGCATATAGATGACTAATCATGGTGAATTCATAGGTAGACTTAGCGTGATTTTCCCCAGTACTTTCCTGTGCCTTTTTCTCCTCCCACCCTCTCAATCCTGCTCTTCATTGCTTTCCTGACCACCCCCACACCCATGTAGAGTTTTTAGAATTATCCAGCCCCCCTCTATAGATTTGACAAGAGAAAAAACATTCAACCTTTGACTTTCTGAGGCTGGTATAATACACAAAACATAATGTTATGAATTTCCATCCATTTACCAGCAAATGACATAATTTCATTCTTTTTTAATCCATTGTATCTATATACACATTTTCTTTATCCATTCATCTGTTGATGGGCACCAGGTCTGGTTCCATAACTTGGCTATTGTAAATTACACTGCTATAAATATTGATGAGACTGAGTTTCCACAGTGTGCTGATTTTAGTTCTTTTGGATAAATAACTGTGCAGTGGGAGAGCTGGGTCATATGGTTGTTCCATTTCTAGCTTTTTGAAAAATCTTCACCCTGCTTTCTGGAGTGGCTTTCCTCCTCTGCAGTCCCATCCACAACATTTAAGTGCACCTTTCCCCCTAATCTTTCCCCAAATTTACTATGATTTGTATTCTGAGGAATGCCATGTGTACTGCAATGAGATGAAATCTCAAGGTAGTTTTGATTTTCATTTCCCTGGTGGCTAGCAATGTTGAATTTTTTTCCATATATTTGTTGCCCATTTTAGAAATGTCTGCTGAGTCCTTTTGTCCATTTATTGACTGGGTAATTCCTTTGGTATTAATGTTTTTGAGTTCTTGTGTATTCTGAATAGCAATCCCTGGTTGGAGGAGCATCTGTCACAGATCTTCTCCCATCCTGGAGGCTCTCTCTTTATTCTTTTTCCCCTTTGCTGTGTTACATTTATTATTTCTTGGTTTCATTTCTAAAGTGTCAGGAGTCTTGGTAAGGAAGCAAATGCTCTTGGTAATATGTTGGTGTGTTGATCTTATGCTTTCTTCTAGCATTTTCAGAGATTCTGGTGGAATTCCTAGGCCTTTGATCCACTTTGAGTTGACTTTGGTGTAGGACAAGAGATAGAGATCTAGATCCATTTTCCACATATCGATTTCCAGGTTTCCAAGTGCCCTTTGTTAAAAAGGCTATCTTTTCTCCAACATATATTTTTGGCACTCTTGTCATTGAATAGATGACTGTAGCTTATGGGTTTGTTCCTGCATCTTCTATTCTACTGTCATTGATCTTCAGGTCTGTTTTTATGTCAGAACCATAAGGTTTTTGTTGCTTTGGCTTTGTAGTATAATTTGAGATCAGGTATTGTTTTGCCCTCAATCTCTTTCCTATTGCTCAGGATTGCCCTCAGGATTGATGATACTGGGTCTTTATTCTTTTATAGGAAGAACTTTTTTCTGCTCCCATGAAGAAACATTGGTATTTTGGTGGAATTTGCATTGAGTTATAGATGGATTTTGGTAACATGACTATTTTGACAACATTAATTCTGTCTATCCAGGAACAAGGGATGTCTTTTTATCTTCTGAGGTCATCCATTTCTTTGTTCTATAGTTTTAATGAGGTCTTTCACCTCTTTAATTGGGTTTATTCCCAATTATTAAAGCTATTCTGAATAGAAGAATTTGGCTTCTTTCTCAGAAGATTCATTATTGGAGTACTGCAAGGCTATTAATTTTCATGTGTTGATGTAATATGCAACTGGCTTCTTAGAATGAATTTTTGAGAATTCCCTCCCTTTCTATTTCATGGAATAATTTGAGGAGGTTGGGGGTTGATTCTTTTTTAAAGTTCTGATAACTCAGCTGAAAAATTATCTGGTCTTTAGCTTTCTTTTTTGGAAGGCTTTATATATATATTTTTACTTCAATCTTGTTGTTTCATATTGGTCTGTTTAGATTTTATATATATCCTCTTGATTCACTTTATGTATGTCACAGGTGTCTAGATATTTGTCAACACTTTCTATATTTTCCAGTTTATTATAATACAAATTTTCAAAGTAGTCCTTAATGATACTCTGGATTTCAGAAATGCCCAGGGTAATATCTCCATTTTTATTATTATTATTTTGGGTCTTTTATCTCTTTGTTTTAGTTAGTTTGGCTAAGGGTTTATCAGTCCTGTTTACCTTTTCAAAGAATCAACTCTTTGTTGCATTGGTCTTTTGTATTTTTTTTTGTCCTCAATGTAATTAATTTCAGCTCAGATCTTGATTATTTCCTGTCTTCTATGTTTTGTAATAAATTTGTCCCTGCTTTTCTATGGCCTTGAGATGGAGCATTAGATTTTTTTATTTGGAATCTTTCTTTCTCTTTAATGTAGGCAATTAATGCTGTGAATTTTCCCCTTAGAACCATCTTCAGAGTGTCCCAGATATTTTTGTATGTGGTATCACTGTTCTCACTTGATCCTAGAAATTTTTGAATTTCTCCCTCATTTCTTCTATGATTCATTTCATGTTAGAAGGTGTGTATTTGATTTACTTGTGTTTATGTGGTTTTTATAATTTTTTTGCTGTTGATTTCTAATTTCATTTCATAATGATCTGATTAGGTGCATGATATTTTATTTTGTTATTGTTGTTGTTTTGTTTGTATTTCTAAGACTCTTTGTGACATAGAATTTGGTCTATTTTGGAAGTTTCCCTGAGTTGCTGAGAAGAAAGTAAATTCAACTCCTGTTGAATAAAATTTCCTATAGATGTTAGGCTCATTTGACTTATAATATTATTTAAGTCACAAATGTCTTTGCTAATTTTATGTATGGATGAGATATCTATTGGTGAGAGAGTATTTTGAAATCAACAAGGACTATTGGATCCAACATGGCGGCCGGCGAGGAAGCTGCACTTTCAATATCTCCACATTAACGGGATCAGAAACACCAATTAAAACAGCTACATTCTACCTACTGAGGATCTTCTAGCAAAATTCCGTTGAAAGGAGACCTGCCGAGAATTAATACGGGGGCGTGGCTACCAGAAGAACGAAACGCGATCAGTATGAAAAGACAAGGAAAGAAAGGACCACAAGCAATGCAGGTCAACTCAACTTTAGAAGAGGTAATATCTGCAGCAGATGGAATGTCAGATAAAGAATTCAGGATATACATGCTTCAGATGATCTGGAGTCTCAAGGAAGACATTAGACAGCAAAATCAGACAATGAAAGACCACTTCGACCACTTCGACAATAAATTACACAAACAAATCCAAGAAGCAAAAGATCAATTATACAGGGAGATAGAGGTTATAAAAAACAAACAAACAGAAATCCTGGAAATGCAGGAAACAATAAACCAACTTAAAAACTCAATTGAGAATACTACCAGCAGAGTAGAACACTTAGAAGATAGAACATCAGACAATGAAGACAAAGTATTTCAACTGGAGAAGAACATAGACAGCTCAGCAAAGCTGTTAAGAAACCATGAGCAGAACATTCAAGAAATATGGGATAACATAAAGAGACCCAACTTAAGGGTCATGGGGATACAGGAAGGTATTGAGGTCCAAACCAAAGGAATGACCAATCTATTCAACGAAATAATACGAGAAAACTTCCCAGACTTGAAGAATGAGACAGAATCCCAAATCCTAGAAGCCTACAGGACGCCGAATGTGCAAAATCATAAGAGAGCCACACCTAGACACATTATAATGAAGATGCCCAACATACAGAATAAGGAGAGAATTTTAAAAGCTATAAGAGAAAGGAAGCAGATTACATTTAGGGGTAAACCAATCAGGATAACAGCTGATCTTTCAACACAGACTCTGAAAGCTAGAAGATCCTGGAATAACATATTTCAAACGTTGAAAGAAAAGGGGTTCCAACCAAGAATTGTGTATCCCGCGAAATTAAGCTTCAGGATGGAAGATGAAATTAAAACCTTCCATGATAAACAAAAGTTAAAAGAATTTGCAGCTAGAAAACCAGCTCTTCAAAACATCCTCGGCAAAATATTACAGGAAGAGGAAATGGAAAATATCAATGAAAACCAACAGCGGGAGGTAGTACAGTAAAGGTGGGGGGGAATAATCAAAGAGGAAAACAAACCATGTTTAGTAACATAAATAAACAAATATGGCTGGAAGAACAAACCATATCTCAATAATAACTCTAAATGTTAATGGCTTAAACTCACCAATTAAGAGACACAGGCTAGCAGAATGGATCACTAAACAAGACCCAACAATATGCTGCCTTCAGGAGACACATCTGATAGGAAAAGACATACATAGACTGAAGGTGAAAGGTTGGGAAAAATCATATCACTCATATGGACTTCGCAAACAAGCAGGAGTGTCCATACTCATTTCAAATAAAATAGATTTCAAGCCAAAGTTAATCAAAAGGGATGAAGAGGGACACTACATACTTCTCAAGGGAACCATACACCAACAAGACATAACAATTATAAATATATATGCCCCAAACAATGGTGCAGCTATGTTCATCAAACAAACTCTTCTCAAGTTCAAGAGTCTAATAGACCACCATACAATAATCATGGGAGACTTCAACACACCTCTCTCACCACTGGACAGATCTTCCAAACAAAAGTTGAATAAGGAAACTATAGAGCTCAATAACACAATTAATAACCTAGACTTAATTGACATATATAGAATATACCACCCAACATCAAGCAGTTACACTTTTTTCTCAGCAGCACATGGATCCTTCTCAAAAATAGATCATATATTATGTCACAGGGCAACTATTAGACAATATAAAGGAGTAGAGATAATACCATGCATATTATCTGATCATAATGGAATGAAATTGAAAATCAACAATAAAAGAAGTAAGGAAAAATCATGCATCACTTGGAGAATGAACAATAGGTTACTGAATGATCAATGGGTTATAGAAGACATCAAGGAGGAAATTAAAAAATTCTTAGAGATAAATGAAAACACAGACACAACATATCGGAATCTATGGGACACATTGAAAGCAGTTCTAAGAGGAAAATTTATTGCTTGGAGTTCATTCCTTAAAAAAAGAAAAAACCAACAAATAAATGATCTAATACTTCAACTCAAAATCCTAGAAAAAGAAGAGCAAAACAACAGCAAAAGAAGTAGAAGACAAGAAATAATTAAAATCAGAGCTGAAATTAATGAAATCGAAACGAAAGAAACAATTGAAAAAATTGACAAAACTAAAAGTTGGTTCTTTGAAAAAATAAATAAAATCGACAGACCCTTAGCCACGCTAACAAAGAGAAGAAGAGAGAGAACTCAAATTACCAGCATACGGGATGAAAAAGGCAATATCACAACAGACACTTCAGAAATACAGAAGATTATCAGAAATTATTTTGAATCCTTATACTCCAATAAAATAGAAGATAGTGAAGGCATCGATAAATTTCTTAAGTCATATGATTTGCCCAGATTGAGCCAAGAGGATATTGACAACCTAAACAGACCAATATCAATTGAGGAAATAGAAGATACCATCAAAAGACTACCAACTAAGAAAAGCCCAGGACCGGATGGGTATACAGCAGAGTTTTTCAAAACCTTTAAAGAGGAATTAACACCAATACTTTTCAAGCTATTTAAGGAAATAGAAAAAGAGGGAGAACTTCCAAATTCATTCTATGAGGCCAACATCACCCTGATTCCTAAACCAGACAAAGACACTTCAAAGAAAGAAAACTACAGACCAATATCTCTAATGAACCTAGATGCAAAAATCCTCAATAAACTTCTTGCGAACCGGATACAAAAACATATCAAAAAAATTGTGCACCATGATCAGGTAGGATTTATCCCTGGGATGCAAGGTTGGTTCAATATACGGAAATCAATAAATGTTATTCACCACATCAACAGGCTTAAAAATAAGAACCATATGGTCATCTCGATAGATGCGGAAAAAGCATTCGACAAAGTACAGCATCCCTTTATGTTCAAAACTCTAGAAAAACTAGGGATAACAGGAACATACCTCAACATTGTAAAAGCAATCTATGCTAAGCCTCAGGCTAGCATCATTCTGAATGGAGAAAAACTGAAGGCGTTCCCTCTAAAATCTGGAACAAGACAGGGATGCCCTCTCTCACCACTTCTGTTCAACATAGTTCTCGAATCACTGGCCAGAGCAATTAGACAGACGAAAGAAATTAAAGGCATAAAAATAGGAAAAGAAGAACTCAAATTATCACTATTTGCAGATGACATGATTCTATACCTAGCAGACCCAAAAGGGTCTACAAAGAAACTATTAGAGCTAATAAATGAATTCAGCAAAGTGGCAGGCTATAAGATCAACACGCATAAATCAAAGGCATTCCTGTATATCAGCAACAAATCCTCTGAAATGGAAATGAGGACAACCACCCCATTCACAATATCCTCAAAGAAAATAAAATACTTGGGAATCAACCTAACAAAAGAGGTGAAAGACTTATACAATGAAAACTACAGAACCCTAAAGAGAGAAATAGAAGAAGATCTTAGAAGATGGAAAAATATACCCTGTTCATGGATAGGTAGAAGTAACATCATCAAAATGGCGATATTACCAAAAGTTCTCTATAGGTTTAATGCAATGCCAATCAAAATCCCAACGGCATTTCTTGTAGAAATAGAGAAAGCAATCATGAAATTCATATGGAAAAATAAAAGACCCAGAATAGCAAAAACAATTCTAAGCAGGAAATGTGAATCAGGCGGCATAGCTATACCAGACTTCAAACTATACTACAGAGCAATAGTAACAAAAACAGCATGGTACTGGTACCAAAACAGGCAGGTGGACCAATGGTACAGAATAGAGGACACAGAAACCAATCCACAAAACTACAACTATCTTATATTTGATAAAGGGGCTAAAAGCATGAAATGGAAGAAGGATAGCATCTTCAACAAATGGTGTTGGGAAAACTGGAAATCCATATGCAACAAAATGAAACTGAATCCCTTTCTCTCGCCATGCACAAAAGTTAACTCAAAGTGGATCAAGGAACTTGATATCAAATCAGAGACATGGCGTCTGATAGAAGAAAAAGTTGGCTATGATCTACATACTGTGGGGTCGGGCTCCAAATTCCTCAATAGGACACCCATAGCACAACAGTTAATAACTAGAATCAACAAATGGGACTTACTAAAACTAAAAAGTTTTTTCTCAGCAAAAGAAACAATAAGAGAGGTGAATAGGGAGCCTACGTCCTGGGAACAAATCTTTACTCCTCACACTTCAGACAGAGCCCTAATATCCAGAATATACAAAGAACTAAAAAAATTAGACAATGAGATAACGAATAACCCAATCAACAAATGGGCCAAGGACCTGAACAGAAATTTCTCAGAGGAGGACATACAATCAATCAACAAGTATATGAAAAAATGCTCACCATCTCTAGCAGTCAGAGAAATGCAAATCAAAACCACCCTAAGATACCATCTCACTCCAGTAAGATTGGCAGCCATTAGGAAGTCAAACAGCAACAAGTGCTGGCGAGGATGTGGAGAAAAGGGTACTCTTGTACATTGCTGGTGGGACTGCAAATTGGTGCGGCCAATTTGGAAAGCAGTATGGAGATTTCTTGGAAAGCTCGGAATGGAAACACCATTTGATCCAGCTATTCCACTACTCGGTCTATTCCCTAAAGACCTAAAAAGAGCACACTATAGGGACACTGCTACATCCATGTTCATAGCAGCACAATTCACAATAGCAAGACTGTGGAACCAACCTAGATGCCCTTCAATAGACGAATGGATAAAAAAAATGTGGCATTTATACACAATGGAGTATTACTCTGCATTAAGAAATGACAAAATCATAGAATTTGGAGGGAAATGGATGGCATTAGAGCAGATTATGCTAAGTGAAGCTAGCCAATCCCTTAAAAACAAATGCCAAATGTCTTCTTTGATATAAGGAGAGTTACTAAGAACAGAGTAGGGAAGAAGAGCATGAGAAGAAGATTAACATTAAACAGGGATGAGAGGTGGGAGGGAAAGGGAGAGAGAAGGGAAATTGCATGTAAATGGAAGGAGACCCTCAGGGGTATACAAAATTACATACAAGAGGAAGTGAGGGGAAAGGAGGGAAAATATAAGGGGGAGAAATGAAGTACAGTAGAGGGGGTAGAGAGAGAAGAGGGGAGGGGAGGGGGGAGGGGGGATAGCGGAGGATGGGAAAGGCAGCAGAATACAACAGACTCCAGAATGGCAATATGTAAATCAATGTGCAACTGATGTGATTCTGCAATCTGTATATGGGGTAAAAATGGGAGTTCATATCCCACTTGAATCAAAGTGTGAATTATGATATATCAAAAACTATGTAATGTTTTGAACAACCTACAATAAAAATTAATTAAAAAAAAAAAAAAAAAAAAAAAAAACAAGGACTATTGTATTGAGGTATATCTGGGTCTTTATGGAAATAAGGGTTTGCTTTATGTGGATAGGTGCACTGACATTCAGGGCATAAATATTTACAATTGTTGTATCTTCTTGTTGGATTGTTCCATTTACCAGGATGCAGTAACTTTTGTCTCTTCTGATTAATTTTTTATTGAAATGTGCTTTTGCAGATGTGAGAATACCTACTTCTACATGTTTTTGTACTCAATTCACATATAATATCTTTTTTCCATCCTTTTCTTTCAGCTTATTGATGTCATTGCCTATAAGATAAGTTTGTTACAAACAGCACATAATTGGGCCCTGTTTTTTAATCCATTTTGCCAATTTTTGTCTTTAGAGAATTTAAACCACTTACATGCAGAGTAATTAGGAAGAAATGCTTGTTGTTTTCTACTGATTTTGACTTATTTTATATATTTAATCCAGTATTCATTTTTCTTTACTTAATTGCTCTCCTAAGGAGCTTAATTCATCCATTTGACAGCTCTGGGATTTGTTTTTGAGTTACTTTTTATATAATATTTTGTTAACTATTTTCTGTATTCTTGGCTTAGTGGTCATGAGTTCCTTTAGCTTATCCTTATTGTGTAAAGTTTTTGTTGTTTCTTAGGGAGATTTTTTCATCTTGTCTATTTAGGGCTCTTCATGCATCCTGTATTTGAATGTCTACCTCATTCCAGGGATTAAGAAATTTTGGGGGGGCTGGGGATGTGGCTCAAGTGGTAGTGTGCTTGCCTGGCATGCACGGGGCACTGGGTTTGATCCTCAACACCACATAAAAATTAAAAAAAAAATAAAAATGTTGTGTCCACTGAACACTAAAAAATAAATATTAAAAAATTCTCTCTCTCTCTCTCTCTCTCTCTCTTAAAAAAATTTTTGATATAATTTCACTGAAAAGTTTCTAATGCTATTAATCTGTCTCTCCATGTCCTCTTCTATACAATGACTTATGTTTTGCCTCTTGATGTTGTCCAAGAATCCCTGTATATTCTGATCATGGTCCCGTTTTTCCCCCTTTATTACATATGAGTGTTGAAGTTCATGTACCCTGTCTTTGAGGCCTAGAGTTCTGTCTTCAAGGGAAGAAGCTCTATTTTTTCTATATAATCTAACCTGTTGGTGATATTTTCAAGTAAATTTTTATTTGATTCATTATGTTTTAATCCAAGATCTCAGAGTGTTTTACTTTCAGAATCTCTCTTTATTCAGTGTTTCACCTCCTGTATTTGCTCTCGATTCACTCCCTAGAACTTTGAAACGTTTAACATTTTACCATTCATTTTTATAGACTTTCTCTAGAATTTCATCCACGTCAATATCTACAGGTTACTTTATTTAGTGATTGTAAATTTTGGGGGCAGATATATTTGCTTGTTTTCTCATATTTTCACAGGTCTTCAACTTGTTTGTATATTGAATGGATTCCTCCTTCTATTTGATGAGTGTGTTCTTTGGTGTGCAGTTATCTCTTTTGTAGTAAGTACTATGTTGTTGGTGTATTAAAGCTCCAACATCTAGTCTTTTCATAGTCTCAGTGTTAATTTCAATCTTCAGTGCCAGTCACTTTGTTGCTGTAGAACTGCTAAGTTAATTCATTCATGGAGAGATTCTGTGACACTATGAGTTCCTCTGAGCCATTTTCTTAGGACCCCCTTCTGTTTTGGCGATATGAATATATGTCCAGGAGTGGAACTTGAGGTCCCTTTCTAGCCATTTCTATTTGGGGCCTGGTCATTGGTTTGGGGATTCTGTCTCCCATATTCTATGAGTTGTGGTATATTGCTGGAGACTTAGTGGAGCTAGGTTTTCACTGGGTTGAGGTTTACTGTTATTTGACTGAGTTTGGGGTATGTCTCAGCACCAGAGTCTCTACCCTCTGTACTTGTAGTATTCCAGTGGCTTCACAGAACTTTTAGAAAAAGAAGAAGTGAGAAGAAATAGCAACAATAATGGCTAAAAATTAAATTAAAATAAACACCTGATGTTTACTATGACAACTACGACACTAATTACCACACAGGAAGAAATGGTGAGGTCAGCAGTTAACATCAGCACTGGCCCTAAACAGCTGGTAAGTATAGCTAGCATTCAAGTAAACATCAGGTATCAACTGCACCATCCACAGGATAATAATTGTAAAAAATATGAATGATGGGTCATAGTAATTAGATAAATAGTTCTAAAATGCAGTTCTAAACAACCTAAAATATACTTCTAAATAGGTGTAAAATTACATATCTGTAGGAGAAGAAATGGAGTAAGAAGGCAAAAAAGGAGGTTTCCATCTCCTGAGCTGTTTTCCCACCACACTCTTCCACCAAAGTTATGGAGTCAGCCAACCATAGACTGAACCTCTGAAACCAGAAACCAAGAGAAAATTTTCCCACTGTCTTCTTTTCTTATCAAAACTTTTGGTCACAGCAACTGTGGAAATAATTTACTATTTACAATTACAAGTGTCACATTACAAAGAAAACTGGGATTTATTGTCCTACAATGTTCAGCATCTTCTCCATTTGGCCTGATTGCTTGTTGACAAGACATTTTTAAATGGGACAAAATCTGAGCCTGTAAATATTTCGTGGGATTGTTCTTCCCATGAGGAAGGGCTGCTGACAACTTTTCCAGCATCTTTATGTCTACCTAGGCTCTGAATCTATAGTCCCAGCAATAGGCCCTTGGTAATGACATCACACTGTGAAGTCACATGATTTGATTATGATCTCTTCTATTCAGATGACCTCACCTCTATCCTAAATAAATGATCCTATTTACTGATGTTTCTGTTCTAAATTCTATCCCCATCCCTCCTACCTATCAGGGCCTAAATAGTTATCTCATGCACATTCATTATGTGTTTTTTTTTTCAATTCAAATGTTTTAGCATTCAAAGCAATCCATAATGATGACACCCATAATTGTTATTTTTAAACTTTTATAAAACAATATTATGCCTTTAGCTACTTTTTACTAGGTTTATTAAGTTAAGTAAATGACTGTTTTCAAATTTTGGTGTGGATGTCTCTTTTTTAATATTAATATAACTTCTAATAACACAAAAAATGTATGCATGTGCTGTTAATACAGAACATTTTACCACTGTGCTTTCATTTTTCTATATTCTGAAATATCAATGGAATAGACTTGAGTTTTTACTCTTTTACTAATGTCTTTAACTAAATATACAAACATAATTCAAAACCATCATTAGTGATTATGATTCATGTTACAGTTTGCATCTCAGTTGTCCCACAAAGGCCTGGATGTTGAAGCTGTGGTGCTCAAGCAAGTTGTGTGGGGCTTTAGGAGGCAGAACCCAGTGGGAGGAAGTTAAGCCCTTGGGGGGCGTGTTGAGACTCCAGCTGCCTCTCTCTCTCTCTCTCTCTCTCTCTCTCTCTCTCTCTCTCTCTCCCCAGCCACAATGAGGCATTAAGCTTCCTCTACCGTACTCCTGCCGTGATTTACTAGACATCAGGAAAAACCTATGAATTTGATATTTCTGGGAAATTTATCCTAATGTTTAGTGGAGTTTCTGATATACTTCTTCACGCTGCAAATGACGAGTCCCCAACAACTTTGTGATTTCCAAACTTCCCCACAAATGGGATTAATAGTGTGTAATTTTTTGAGACTGGATTTTTCACTCATCAAGCTTCATCCAGAGTGTTGTTCTATCAATGGACTGTATTTGTCTTTGCTGAGCAGAATGCGATTGTATGGATTATCAATTTGTTTACTTAGTTTGTGAAGGAAATCTGGGCTGTATTGCTGTTCTCTGCAATTATGAATAAAGTTTTCATAAGCATTTGTGTGCAAGCTTTTGTGTTAACCTAAATCTTCACTTCTTTGACAAAAAGCCCAGGTATACAATGGCCAGGTTAGGTGATAATTGTGTTTTTAGCAATTTAGAAAACTAGCAGAGGCTTTTGGATATTGAGTAAGATACTGTGCATCAGAACCTCTCTTGAAATATGGAGTAAAATAAGGCTGTGGTAATTGATATTACTATTAGTAACAGAAATAGCAGCAGTGAGGACTTAAGTTTAACTACTTAGGGTGTGTGATTAAGTCATTGGTTGCCACAATGTGGTGTGCTGTCACCATCCTGTTCTCTCCCAGTGACCAGACTTATGACAAGTTCATTTCCAACTATAAATAGAAAGAAATGAAACAACCAAAGAAGCAGAAAACAATCAATTGATTCTCATGTAACCCCATAATTTATAATATTAAGGATTGTTGTGGGTGCTTGGGCTTCCTGCCTGAGCTCAGCTGCAGATGTGGTGGGAGGAACTCATGTTACCCTCCTTAATCCCCTCCTAATCCATCTCCCCATGTGCCTGTGGTGATGACTAGATCTGGTTGGGCCCTTGGCTGAGGGGACATGACTTGTCTCAAGTCTCTCACTCACTGGGCTTTGTAGATAGACAATGACCAGCAAGTCATTTTTCAGTGAATACACAAAAGATGTAAATCATATTAATAGCTAATGCTTATTAAGTAGATAGCATTTCTCAGAAGATGTTCTAAATACTTTGCATCTATTAACAGACTTCTTTGTCACAGAATTTCAGCCAGAAAAGGTTTGCTCAGTCTATAGGACAAGCTATTAAAGAATAAAGAAGCAGAAATAAAGTGTGCTTTGTGGGCACTGCAGCAGATACTGACATGCTGAGCAGGTCCTCCTCCAGGACTGGGCACTCCATCCCAGCTACCAGGATTGGTGGCAGTGGATGGCTCCTAGCAGCTGACCCCAGGGTAATGCAGAGAACTTACCCCCTTGCCTCAGCCAGTATGATGTGGAAAGGCAACCTCTGCTCCTTAGCTCCTGTGGTACTGGCTATCAGATGGTACTTTAGCTCCTTCCTCTGTCCAATCCTTCCCCCTCACACTCTCACTGTTGACGCCCCACAATCCCCCCCAATATACTACCAGTATGCAAATGCTTACATACAGTGTGCACCATTGCTTTTTATAGATGCCTAATTATTGCTTTCAAATGAGAGTCCTCATTACACAGAAACAGTGGACAAGAGGGACAGGAAATGTAGAGACACACTTAAGGAATGATGTGTACAACCCAGCAGCCCATTTACCCAAGGAGGCAATGCTGCACAGGCTCAAATAAGATCCCAGGTTTATACAGGAAGCATGTAGGTTTCAGAGCTCAAAAATGCCACCAGCTGTAAAGCTGTGCCTGAGGCCAATACAGCACAGGAGTTCAATTTGTAGTCACTGTTGGTCTGGATCAGGGGCAGGGAGGTTGTCAGAGAGCTGATTATAGAGTTGTCATCCACAGACATCTATAGAAATAAAGATGGGCTAATGTGTAACCTTGTACAAAGGGTCCATTCAATTCTCCCAGCACTGATGACCCCAGTCTGCACCTTCCCCAGGGGGATCAGGCTGCCACACTCAGAGAGGACCTTATGCCTATGGGTGTTCTTTGTACAAGGACACCCCAAATGGGACACATGCTCTTTCTCACTGGTCATTGCTTCCAGGAACTCAAAGGACCATAAAGACCTAAAGCTGGGGTCACAGGTCCAAGACTCTCTATGGTCAAGCTGCACCATAGTGAGTGATGCGGTGCTATGGGCAGACTAGTGTGGGCAGGCCTCCAGCCCCTCTCCAGCAACTGCCTCCATGAGGCCGCAGGGCTCATCTGCCACAAAGTCCAATTCTCCAAGGGGAGCCAGGGGCTTGCATTTTAGTGTAAAATTTGTTGATATTAAAGTATGGAAAACTAATTCAGATTTTGTCAAAATGCCACAAGCCATACCTACCAATCCATGCTTCCTTAAACCTGAAAATGCAATTCAGAATTTCACTAGATGTTAAAGATTCAGGGATTACTGGATTACTGGGTCTCCCCACTCTTCCTCCTTAGAGTTAGTAGGATCTGATTCTCTGTCCCTATATCTTGCTTCCCACCCACACCTTTGGCTCCAGAGCTGGGCATGTGACTGACACCTGGCTGATTAGAGCGTCTCACATCTGCAGGCACTGCTATGAGTGTTGGTAAGGCGCAGGTCTCCAATGAGAGCCCAGGAGCTCGCAAGGCCCAGGACTCTGTGGCCCTGGTGGGAAGCCAGAAAGCTTTTGGCTGCTGAGTTTTGCATGGGTGCTATACCCCAAGGTGCCCCAGGAGCAGGGCTAGTGGCAGGTGGAAACAAACAAAAGGAGAACTGAGAGGAGAGCTTGTGAGAGAACAAGTAGCTGAGGCAAGACAAGCAAGCTCCTGATGTGCTTCAAGCCGTTTGCATTTTATTTCCTGTTCTGTAAAACCCCACAGTTCTCTCATTAATACAGCTTTTCCCTAACAGCAGAGAATGCACTTGTAATGCTTTGCAAAAAGACAAAAAGTTGGCTTAGCAAGTATTCTTATTGAATTAAAATGATCGTATTTGCATGAGTGTTTCCTATCAGACTTAAAAACAGTAGAGATCTGTTTGAAAAGAAAAATAAACATAAAGATCAATTTTAAAACATTTTAGGCATGAAAATAGACACAAGTATAAAAGATGTTTTTTATGTGGTCAGATGGATAGACAGTGCTGTGACAGGGGTCTTGGTTCATTTTGTGCTGCTCTAACAGAATAGCAGATCCTGCAAGACTCTAAACAGAGATCTGTTTCTCATGGTTCTAGAGGCTGGGAAGTTCAAGGTCAGGGGCGTGGCATCTGTGAGGCCTTCCTTGCTGTTGTATTGCATGGAGGAAGTCAGAAGGGCAAGAAAGCAAACATGCAGAGAGGGGAACTGGTTGCACCCCCATTTAATCAGGGTCCCCCTCCTGCAGTCAGCAGCACACTCCTACGGGTAACCACAATCCACTCTGGAGGCAGGGCCTAATCATATCTTAAAGGTTGCTCCTCTCACTGCTGTTACCTGAGAATTCAGCTTACAACACGTGAACTTCAGGAGACAGGTTGACACCACAGCAGTAGAGCTGACAGCTCAGGAAAAACTGTGAGGCCAGGCCAGGCTGGCATATGCATACTTAAGAATATAATTAGACACTTCTCACTTATGGCACAATTATGTGGGCATGATACAGTAAGGGCAGGTGGCCTCCCAGTAGCTCAGAGGCCCAACCTGCATGCAACAGGCAACCCAGGCATGAAAAGCAAAGGAATCTTGTGCCCATTCATTTCACCTATTGCTCAGCATCAAACAGGTTCTGTGTCACATTTTAATAGAAATTGGAGGTAAAAAAAACCTTCAAAAGGAGAGGCTGAGACTCAAGCTCTTACTGTGGAGGTTCTGCCATTGCTGAGCTGCCCTCCTCCCTTGTTCTCAGTGCCCGCCCCTTTGTGTGGAATGGCCCTGCTTTGGTGACCCAGAGGCCCCATCAATCACTGTCACATGGGCTTTCTTGCTTGCTATGGCATCAAAGGCATTCAGCCCACTTTGGCACCAGAGTCTGCTGTGTGCTCACCTGGGCCTGACAGCTCTGGCTGCCCTGAGATCACCTGACCTGCCCCAGTTTGCTCCAAGGGACGATGGCAGGGAAAGAGCATGTGAAGAAGCCAATGTGGACATCCTCATGTCACCTTTCCAAAATTAGACAAGAGAGGGAGAAGAACAGAATGCTATTTTCAAAAAGGACATTTCCCCCATCTTATAATCTATTCAATGAGTGAAGAGAAAAGGCAGCCTTAATAAAAATGGATCGGAATTCTATTTTTGACTGGAGCCAAAATCAGAGTCATGACATGGTCAATGAATCATGAGCATTATGAGCATTGGCATTGCACCCTTTTGGACATGTTGTCTCTCTTAGAACAAGGGACACACACACACACACACACGTATATATCAGCATTCTGTCCTTAGTTCATTTGTCAAGTTTTGTTTCTGGGGTTCTCATCTAATGAACATCTTTAATAATAATCAACAGTGATGAATTTTTTACTCTATGGACTATATTTTGAATGGGACAGAGAAAAGTGGAACTCACGAATTCACCAGTCTAGAACCTAAACCTTCACATTCTGACCTATACATAGACCTTTTCATCTTTGTTGGGTTTCTGAGAAGATTCCATAAAAGCACTCCCATCCCGGGTATAGAATTAACTGATATATTAGGTATAGAAGGAAAGGGACCAAGCTGTCACTTGTCTAGGTCGGTGTGGTGGTGGTGGGCAGGCTGCAGATCATGGTTGGCGTTGGTTAGGGGAGAAGATTCTCTAACACGGAGCTCTAGGGCCAGGCTGACTTACTCACCTGGACCCAGACAGTGACAGTCCAGGACAAAGGGCCTGCAATGCTGAGTGGCCGGGGAGATAGGAGCTCTGGGCTGACAGGCAAGTCCTCTGGGAATGGACAGAGTTGGTCTGAGCACACTCAATCCTCTTCCCCACTTTCCCCAATCAGAAACGCCACTGCAGCTGCCCCAGGAGACTCATCCTCAACTCACTGCCCCCAGCGTATGGGCATCTCCTGCCATCGCGCTGACCCCCAGGCCACTCCTCCTCTTTCTGGGCCTTTCCAGTTGACTAACATAATTTAATAAAGCTAGTTTTTACAAAAAGAAAACCAAACATAGTTTGCCAAATATTCTTTACTACTCAAGAAAAGGCAAGTGAATGTAGAAGGCCCAGTTGTCTGTGGGAGCAGAGCAGAGCAGGGAGGGAGAGTCGGGTATGCAGAGAGAACAGGAGCATTAACAGGTCTGCCCACTGTCCTTCCAATCAGAGAGCACCTTGCAGCAGTCACAGGAGCATCACATCAGTGAGTCAGTTTCCAAAAGTCCAGGTAGGTTAGGACAAGAGGCTGGGAATTCCCAGTTCCCATGGGAAGGAAGGAAGCATAAAGCTGGCCCCACCTGCTGGGCAGGCCCTGGTCAGAGGGGACCACCACTAGGGAGGGCGGTGGATTTACAACCTCCCTCAAAGTCAGTTTCTATAGAATTCTTCCTACTCAGCCAGTGACTCCGTCTGCTCCTCACTGTCACACAGCCCTGCGAGGGGGTACTACCCTATCTCCATTGCATGGGCAAGAACACTGAGATACTGAGGTGTGGAACTGATAGACTCTCAGCTTACAGGAGAATGAGCAGGATGCAAACCTAAGGGCTGGAGCACCAAGTTCACCCCTTCTAAGTCCACATTTAACACCACAGCTGTACTGGTCTGTCCTCGCCTTTAGCTCCAACAGAGGCAGAGTGGCAGAGTGATTAAGGAGGCCCATGCATGGATTCTGTCTCCTCATTACTGTGTGATCAACTCCTGGATACCTCAAGGTATTCATCTGTCTACTTATTAGTGACATCAGCCACTGCATTAGTGGGATGTTGGCCCTTTGAATGAGCTAAAAATGTGATGAATACTGTGGCTACAGACCCAGCATAACTACAATTTCTGTTTTAATGGGCATCTTCTGTTTACAGCATGGATCCAGGCAATATGTCCACACTCCAGACTCTTATTCTACTGGGAAGGCTTAGTGACCCTTCTCTCCCTGAGTCATGCTGAGGAGTGTACAGGTGTCCATAGAACTAAGAAGGCTGACCCTGGACTTCTTACCTGCCTATGGGGAATAGCAGCTGAGTGCCAATGGGGAGATTTAAGGAGAACAGTCTGTGTAGGAAGTCACAGGCAGCCACGGACACCTCTCAGCACCAGGGAAACTCCTTCATAAACATGTGGCCCCAGGATGTGGATTTGGACTTCTTACCCCTTGTCCCCCCTGTGCCATTTCCTATGTGGTTCTTTGCAGTTTCATTATGGGCTGACATGGGCTGAAAACTAGACTCCTCTCCCAGATGCTACTGCGAATAAAGCACTTGGCTCTGTTCAGGTCAGCAGGGCAGTTGGCATCTGCATTAAAGCAGGACCCTGGATGGTTCACCTTGCAGAATAATGATCATTGGACATCAACTCCAGGCTTAGGTGGAGGGTTCTTGGGAGTAGGGCTCATTCAACTCTTCAAAAGGCTGCTTCTCTTTTTCTCTGATTCTACTTCTGCTCAATCCACAGAGTCTGGTCACTTTCCCTGTCCAAAGGAGTCCAGATTGATTTTGACCTGTTCCAAGCAGCAATGTCAGGGTTAAGTATCTGAAGAAGGCAAATACTGATTGAAGAACTAAACATAAAATGAATAACTGGCTTCTACAGTGGGAAATGTTCTCCCTAAATATGGTGCTATGTGGAGTAGGTGAAGATTTCTTAAGACAAAGAGAGGCTTAGTTCTCAAAAAAAAAAAAAAAAATGAATTAGATTTCATCAAAATTAAAATATTCTGCTCCCCAAACATCATCATTAAGAAAAAAATGCATTTCAGAAACTGGGACACCCCACATATAGTATTTATATCTAGATTATATAAGGATCTCTGATAAATTAATAATAAAGAAAACATACTAATAAAATATGGCTCAAATACTTAAACTGAGAATTCACAAAGGAAGATATATGAATGACCAGTTAATATTTTCAAAGATGCTTACCCCCATTAGTCATCAGGAATGCAAGTTAAAATTATGGGAAAGATACATTCCACACACACTAGAATGGCTTAAATGAAAAGATTAAAATTATGAAGTGCATTGACTGTGGGACAAAGCGTTGGGGTCCTCGGACACTGGAAGTGGGAATGCAAAACAGAACAATCACTCCAGAAAGGATTTGGCAGTGTATTAAGAAGTCAGCTACCCTCTGATCTAGGCATTTACCAAAGAAGAGTGAAAAGTCTTCTTCCACAAAAATAGGTGCACACAAATTGTTATGGTTTAGATATGAGGTGTCCAACAAGAGCTCATGAGTGAGACAATGCAAGAAAGTTTAAAGATGAAATGGTTGGGTTATAAGAGGTTTAACATAATCAGTGCATTAATCTCTTGATAGGAATTAACTTTGTGGTCACTGTAGGCAGGTACAGTATGGCTGGAGGAAGTGAGTCATTGGGAGCATGTTTTGGAGGCATATATTTTATCTCTGGAGAGAGAAAACTGTCTGATTCTTGGTGACCATATTCTGACCTGTTTTCCTCTCCACACCCTTCCCCATGATGTTCTGCCTCACCTTGAGCCCAGAGGAATGAAGCCAGCCATCAATAGACTGAAACTTCTGAAAATGTGAGCCTCAGAATAAATTTTCCTCCTTTGTTTTTATTAGGTTTTGTGGTCACAGTGGTGAAAAGACTAACAAAAACAGAAATGTTCACAAAGATTTTATCTGTAATAACCAACAACTAGAGTCCACTCAAATATTTACACATATGAAAATATATAAATTTCACAAGAATGTAATACAGAATAGTCAAACCTCTCAAGCTACCCTGCAGTAAAGGGAAATAAACTGTGAATACATGCAATAACATTAACAGATCTCAGAAACAATTAAATGAAACAAGCCAAGGTGCAAAAACAGAAATAAATACAAAGTATGTAGAATATGATTCTGGAAAACACAAACCTAATCTTTCTGATGGAGACCAATGCAGTTGGTGCTTGCGGTGCAGGATGAATTGCTAGGCAAGACCAGGGGATAGCAGTCCGCTCTGCTGAATGGAAGAGAGACAGTCAGGAAAACCAGGTAGGTGCCCTACCGAGGGTGTTTCCCCTCTGGAAGAGGAGAGTCCTGTGCCTTTAAGAAAATGAAAGAGTCAGATCAGAGCAATCATCAGTGCCACTCAACAGCATCACTCAGGAACAGGGACCCAGATCTCATCTCTTCTGACTCGTTCGCATGTTTCTGCAGTAAGTGGCATTTGGTGGGCAATTCCTGCTAATTTGTTGAGTGATGGTTTTGCATTCTCTGAAATAAATTCTGGCCACAAAAACTCCACTGACAGAAAAAGAGTGCTACACATTGCCACACACAAAATAATTGCACATTTATCAAGAATATTAGCTCGTGGTGGTGAGCCAGGCAGGGAATAATGCTTTAATTTTACATTCAATGTTTTCAATATTGCCAGTTTTTCTTTGTGAATATGCATATAAGCTTCTATTATGATAACATCAACAAATTGAGACCTTTCATAAATGTCCCTGTGTGCAGGAACTAGTAGTCAGCAGGTCTAAGCTCCGCAAAGCTCATGAATTCGCTGTGGGGCCTATTTCCCTGGCTGGCTGTCAGCTGCGCCTGGTGAAGAAGCTCTTGAGGCACTTTCCATGTTAGAGTGTTTTGCACACTGTGGACTCTGAATCATGCTGGACCGATTTGTCCAGAGGGTTTGTGCAATTAATCTCATTTGCGGAAAGGACTCCTTCTGGGAGTCTGGGACTTTGGTACATGTCTGTATCAGCCGCTTCTAATAAACTCACAGGCTCAGGTGAGCTTCCTGATAGACCGCCTTTCACCTGTGCTGTCACAGTGTGTCCCGGACATGTTTAGTGTGTCCCACCCATGTGGCTGCCCTGGGACAAGAGTCTGGAGCTTTGCACCTGGCTTCCCATGACCTCACCCTGAGCCTTTTTCTTCTCCTGGTTAGCTTTGGGTCCTTTTACCATAATATATCTACTTCACAAGCACTACCACTTTGGAGCCTGAGAAGCATTCCCACAAATCATCCCACACAACTGAGGAGGTCTCAGGGATCCTGGCACTCCCTCTGTTAAGAAATACAAGTTCATCCACTCACAGATTCTCCAAATATTCCAATCCAGGGCCACCTCACTCCCACAGGGCCAGCTGTGATTTTCATCACCTGGAGCGCAGCCTTCGCTGGCCAGGGCTCTGGGCACCTTCCTGACACTATCTCTTGAACCCACATGATGCACATTTGAACTCCTTAGAGTGTCCCCCCAACCCCCATAGACAAAATGGAAAAATTGACAATGAAATACCATCTACTTCCAAGCCAAAATTCCTTCTTATCATCCATCCTCACTATTAAATAATCAGGACATTATCTTTCATTGCCAAGTAGGTGTTTAAATGTTCATTTGTGTGGCATTCAAAAATATTAAAGCTCTAACAAAACTTATTTTTGTATAACCTCATATTAGTTCTAAAGCAGCATGCTTGTCTTTCACACCTTTAATGAGACATCATTGACAAAATAGTCTGCACGAATTTTCAGTGTACCATTGGATGCGCTTCACACACACAGTCACACACACACCCTGAACCCACCAGGACAAGGGGACAGTGAGCAGAGCCAGCACCTGCAGGAGCCAGCCATTTGGTGCCCCTGAGTTACCTCCCACCAGCTCCATCTGCAGGAAACCACCGAGCAGCATTTGATCACTTGTCTAGAATTTTAAATGAATGAAATTAATTGTGCACTCTGCTTTTTGAGTCTGGTTTTACTCAGCCAGTTTCTCTGAGGTACATCAGTGCCCACTGTGGCTCGGAGAGGGCGACACTCACTGTAGCTACTCAGAGACCCAGGCTCCCAGAGGGTTTGTCCCAACAAAGCTTTCACGTCATTGTATCCGTGATAAGAGAACTTCATGCAGCAAACAGTGTGTGTGTGTGTGTGTGTGTGTGTGTGTGTGTGTGTGTGTGTAAAGGACACCGAAATCAGTCCTCTTTAAAAAAAAGGTGAAGTTTATAGACATATTCTTATCATGGGTGCAAGGTTCCATTTCCAGTCTCTGGAGAGTAGCACTTAGCTAGACTGACCCTTCGTGGTCCTGGATTGGTAACTCTCCATTCCCCTTCCCCACAACCCCTGGTCACCACCATTCCATTACCATTCCATTCGGTTGCTGAAGATTTTATTGTTTTAGAGACTACATAGGTGGGATCAGAAAGACTTGGCCTTTCCTCACTCGACTTTCCTCACACAGCATGATGACCTCAACACTTATCCATATTGTTGCATATTCCAGAATTTTCTTATTGTTGGTTGCTAAACAGTCCTCTCATCCACAGACACTTTCCCATCCTGCCCTCCCCCTCTGAGGCCAACAAGAGAAGATGCTTTGCTAATCTCTGGGCAGAAACCTCAGTAGCTAAAAGCTTTCTCTCTGTCCTTAGTCTCACACTTTAATCATGACACCAATGAGAGGGAACAGGGGCTTGGAGAGGCAGGAAAATAGAATAAACACAGTCAAAATAAGTTGGTGGAATCTTAATACCCAAGATTAGAGTATTTGCCTTATTTCTGGGCATGGAAAAGACCAATTCAGGTTGAAGTATTTTGTGTTTCAACTCCCAGGTTTCACAGAGATGGCTGTTGGCTCCTCAATTCTAGTTTCCCCCTTGGGAGGTGACCTGCCAGGGGAGGAAGGTCATTTCCCCAAAACCAGACCCATCAGCAAGCGTGCACTTTACATAACTCTTCATGCTGCACCATGAGAAGCTCCCTTCCTGTCGCCAAGCCCCACTGCCCTCTGCTCCCCATACTGTGCCTCCTTCCTGACAGAAAGAAGGACCTGTCATTTCTGGAGAAAGCAGTGGTCTCACCCCAGCCCGATTTGCACATCCCTTTCTTTCTTCTCTCCTGCACTCAATGGCTCCCCCTCTAAAGTAAACTCTCCAAATGATCAGTGCAAAGCACAACCTGAAGATCACTGCAACAGCAGCCTTCAGAAGTGGTGCAGGGAGCCCCATCACCCAGCCCTGTCATTACCACAGTGATTTTCTATCCTTTCTCAATTCCTGAGATGCAATCATTTTGCAAAATCTTCTTGAAATGGAAGGAAGGAGGCAAGAGGAAGTTCAGGGGGGGAGGTGGCCTGGTGGGTCTCACTGCCCCCATCCCACAGCACGGGGCCTGTCTATATTCTCCCTGTGAAGCTTTCTTCCCCAGGCCAGGCCAGGGAGGGGTGTTGGTCACTCATTGCACTTAGCATACATTCAAACAGACACATTCTGGGGAAGAGAAGGAGGGAGAATGACCAATTCCCCACAAGCCCTGAAATTCTCTCCATATTCTGTTCCTCTAGAATTTGCCTCAAAACAAACAAACAAAAAACTCGGAGTTAGATGGGAAATGTGAATGAGCAGTTAATCCTTAACAAAAATTAAGCACTAAAATTTTTCTGAAGCCTCTCCACCTCGCATTCCTTTGAATCCAGTGTATGTTTATTGTTTAAAGAATCTTCTTTAATACAACAGGGCTTCCAAACTATCACATTCCCTGTTATGCAACACGCAGACCATGCTCCCTTTGCACCTGGTAGGGATCCTGGCTCTGTGGAGAGTGTTGAGGGACGTGACTTGACCTGCATTTCCCCTCTGCATCCCTTTATCACCCAGAGCAGAAGGCGTAGCCTCCCTCCTCCATCCTTCCACTTGTCCCACAAGGTTCTTTTTAAACCATTTTTGCATGAAGAAGAAAACATCTCTAAATCCCATCCCACTGATCTGCATTAGGATGTTCTGTGTGATTTATCCTTCCTGCCCCTAGAACTATTTTTTTGCTTTCAAAAGTGAAGACTAGAAAGGGCAAGGCTTGGTCTAAATAAAAGGTGGTTAATGCTATTTCTCTCCCACAGTCCTTTGAAAGCAGGGCATCTCCTGGTGACAATCTCTGGGTAAGACAAGTAACCTCTTCCTCTGGGGACTGCTGTCAGTCCTTACATGGGAGAATTGTTTTCAAGAAGCCGAAAGCCATGGTGCAGTCGGGTGGGCGCCCTTGTGTAACCTTCAGAGGTCCACTGACAAATGGCCAAAGAGGATTGGAAAGGTGCAGGGCACTATGCTTGGGCTGTGCCTGGGGAAGAGGGTACTGCCTGGGGCCTGGCCCTCGACTCTGGGGCTCCTGGACCTGGCCCTCGGCTATGCTAAGAGGGTCCCTCAGGCCCTGGAAGAGTGCCAGTGTGTGCTGTTGTGTTTCTATGGGGTTTTGTTTATTTTATATATGTAGATACACATATGTACATGCACACAAATACACAGAGACCCGTGTATGCACATATGCATAGATATGCGTGCTTATGTCCATATGCATATACATCATGCACACATATACACACAAACATATGTATACACAGACACACACACACACATGCACACATGTGTCACGCAGCTACATTCCAAAACACTTTTCCAAGGTGTGCAAATATGATAGAGTACTTACACAAACTAATACAACAGAACATCTCAGGGGACCCCTACCACCACGCAGGCAGTCCATCATGGTGAAGAATATCATTACGCTGTGACTTTGTATAAACATTCCCAGTTCACACACTGCAGGAAGTACAGTAGCATGACTGATAGCTCCAGACAATCCCTTGGAGCCGAGGTCATGAGGCACAGTGACCATGTGCGTGTGTGCAGAAGAGCCCCTCTAGCAGTCTGACCAGCAGCTTCTCACCTCCCAACCCTCTGCAAAAATTTTCTGGTACTACGTGACCCAGAGGCAGATTTGAGGGGTTTTCCTTTTATTTGCTGTTTCTTGGCCCCCTTGCTAGCCAACCATGCACTTAAGCTCTTTGTTACTGCAGAACCCAGCACCCTGGCCTCAGCTTCTCTGCCTGCCCAGCTGTAGGCTCTTGCTGGGTGGTAACAATGTTAGCTGGGCACCCTTGGGCCATGGGGGCTGCAGCTGTGATGCGTGCTATCGCACCCCAGTTCTGCTCTGGGCAGCGCCTGGCCCAGTGTGGATACAGATTAGCAAGCTATGCTGGCCTTCCAGTGACCTTTCTGGGACACTTATTTTCCAAGCTTTCCTTGTTGCTGGGGCCACAAGGTGACCCCAAGAGACACAATGAAGTTGGCCAGGGCACATTCCCTACATGGGGAAACCAGAGCCCTGTTTCTCTCTGCCTCCCCACCTCTCTGAGACACAGGCACCCGGAGGTTATGTGTGGGGCTTCCTCAGCCGTGTTGTCTCCATGAAGGGGCCTCCTGAGGATGGGAAGGGAACAGACCAGGGGGAAGCAGTTCTCCTCCCACCTGCTTCCTGCCCAGCCTTCCTGTCCTTAGGTTTGAACTCTCTTCAATGACATTGACAGGATGCTTCCCTTTGCTTTTCTTTTAACTGTGGAAGTAAAACACATTCATCCCACTAACATAAGAAAGAGAGAAAAGTAGAAAAAGAGCACCATCCTGTTAACCCTGTGATTTAAAGACTTCCCCTGTTCCTAATCCTATCTTCCCGTCTTCTTAACTCCAACCTCGGGCTGAGCCAGGGGCACATGCTCTATTGTTTCCTTGGTCTCTCATTTGACCCTTGAATTCCAAAAGCAGACACCTGTGACTTTAAGTAAACTCACAGACATGGAGTTAAAAGCCCTCTTTGGATGGGTGCTCTTCTGCACAGGTCAGTGTCCTCCAGCTTCAGGCTCTATGAGGCCCCGCTGCTGCTCTCAGGGTAATCAAGTGCATGGGAGAAGGTAGATGGTCCCCACTCTTGGCTGCAGCTTGCTTATTCTCACCTATGGTTTTCTTCTTTCCAGCTCAAGTCATTTTGGAGGATTCACAAGCTCAGGTGAGACATTCTAACAGTGAGATAATCTAGTCACAATGACAGGAAAATAGTCAAAAAGAAAAAAAAATCATAATACAGGAAGATTTGGTTCTGAATAGCAATTGATGTACAGGTTCTGCTCTTTCATCCTCCCTCACGATGCACAAAGGAAGCAGCCTCGGTGTTGATGAGGGCACCACAGGTCAGTGGGGGTGGTAATTAAGTGGCCTTTTCAGAAAGTTCATATATTCATGATGCAGTTTGAATATTTGAGTTTATAGGAGATACATAATCTAGAGGGTAAGGGCATGCATTGGCTTTGAGACTGCTTTTCATTTCAAACACTTGCAAACTCATGGCTAAAATAATCCCTGAAATCTCTTTCTTTGCAGGCACGATTTTAAAAATGGGGCTGATCTTGACAAAAGTTTCAAAGGTACCTTTGTAAGTTCAAAATAAAAATGTTTATGGATGGACCTTGTCAAATTTTTAAGTATGTAAATTTGTTCTCCCCTTAAGAATGGAAGATACTTATTTCTAAAAGTGCCCTGTCAGGTCATTGGTGCAGTCAGAGTGGAGAGGAGCATGTTGGCTAGGGAGCATTCCCAAGACTGCCAGAGATGTCATCGTCTCTAAACTACGGAGAACAGGAACTTCGGAGATTAAAAATGGGCACCTAGCCCTCTTGGAAAAAAATGACCTTTGTAACTCTGAAATCAGTTCATTCTGTGTGTGTGTGTGTGTGTGTGTGTGATGCTGGACGTGGAGCCCAGGGCCTCTGGCATACTAGGTGAGTGACCAGGGCTCCTGGGCTCCAGTGACCCTTCTGCCTCAGCCCCTTGAGTGCCTGGACTACGGGAGCACCGCTGTCCTCTGCTCATTATTTTAAAACAAATCATACAGCTCTATTAATATTTTTTCTTCACTTTCTAATTTTTAAGCAGGAAATTTATGTTTCTATGTTATAACTGAGGAGTTAATGTTGTAGTAGAGCACTTGGGGTTTATGTGGATAAGTGAGTTTGGGGAGTGGCACGACTGAGTCAAGCCAAGGTGGAGGTTTCAGAAGACACTTCCACCTCAGGACCACAGCCCACAGCACAAAGTTCTGTGTGTTCCATACCTGGGTGTTCTGTAGCTAATTGTAACAATGTATCATGGATCACCAGGAAGTGAGACATAAGCAAATCAATGTAACAACCAGACCTTGCAGAGGTGTGGGCTCTTTCAAAAGAGGCTCCAGACTCTTCACTGACACTGATTTTCCTTTGATTCTGGGGAGGATCTGGCTTTGGAGATGGATAGGGTGAAGACAGGAACAGAGAGGCCTGGATGTGGAGCCCAGGGCCCCTAGCTCAGGAGCGGAGTCTGCGCTCCTTTCTCTAACTCTGACTTTCTGAATGAGCACCGGCTGCTGAAAGGCTCGGGAAGCAGGGACCTGAATCCAAAGCTTTCCACACAGTCTTTCTTCTCTGATCTCTTGCTCTAGCTGTCCTTGCTGAGAGCCATCCATCTCCATCCTCGGACACAGCACCAGGAGGACCAGCGCTGTGTCAGTCAGTTTGATTAATCCCCCTCCCTTAGTGTTTATAGCCAAAGGCCTTCAACATTTCCAGGAACATTATTGCTTTTAGTTCTTGATACAGTTGACTAAGCTTTCTGGAAACAGTTCAGCATAGGGAACCCTTAAAATGGAAGAAGCCTTTATAGTCGGACCCTTAAATGCATGGAATTTGTATCCAGGTTGCTTGTCCAAATCCCAGCTCCAATCCAATAGCTGTGCGAACCTGGGCAATCTACCAAACATCTCTGGGCCTCGATTTCAGTTCTTGTGAAATGGGAAATACTCTTCTAGGGTAATGAGTTAAAAATGGTGGGATGTTCAGAACAACAGTTGGCACCAAGAAGTTCTCAGGCAGACCTGATAAGCCTGTTACTACTACCAAACCTTCTAGGAAACAACAGCCGCTGACTCCCAGGTAACTTCTGTGTTTCCTCTCCCCTCTTATCTCTCCTGAGGCCATGATCAGGGATCTCACTGTGAGGAGGTGATAAAGGTTAATATCTCACAATATTATTTCCACCATAAATAACTGACGAGAGCCTGAAGACTCGCGCCCTCGGAGGCTCACGTGGTCAGATCTCCTTAGCCATCCTAACATAAAAAGTGGCACCGTGTTCTACTCTCTGTGGGAGAAAAAGGCAGAATATCCCTGCTCGGCTGTTCAAGGAGGTAACCAAGGATTCTGTCATGGACAGAATTTGACTTTCCTCAAGACCTGACAATGCTGGGGTATGTTTAAATTAAAATGTAGATTTCCCTAGTTGACTTTTTCTTCAGAAAGATGATACATGACTGTCCTCCCCTCGATGCAAATCAGACATTGAAATGGAAGAAATAAGTGTATAATGAGAACAGGGCCTGGATTCCTTGCCTCCAGGCACAGGGAGCTGGGAGCACAATTGAGCAGGATTCAATATGGTGCTGAGGCCTGCTATTGGATGATTTCTCCCGGCACCAACTTTGCTGTCCTTTGTGGCATTCTTCATGGGTTGCATCCTGTTTACCAGAATATTTTAAGTGCTTAGGAATCAAATCAAGTCAGCTGATAAGGTTTAGAAGAATCTTTGAAGAAGGAGGAGGACAATATTGTTGGGAGCCACCATCAACATTTGCTCAGGAAGCACATGCCAGGTAAGTTGTCATCACTTGGGAGAGGAAGTCTGTGCCATGTGAAAAGTGTGTGTTCAACTTTACAAGAAATACTCATGGTTTTCCAGGATAGAAACACCATTTTATATTCCCACCAGAACACATGAGAGTTCCATCATCCCATATTTTCTTTAGGGTTGGGTGTTCCTGGCTTTTGTTTATTGAACTGTTCTATCAGGCATGGAATGTTCCACCTCATCTGCATTTCTGTACCGAATAATGACACTGAGTTCCTTTTCCTATGTGTTACCAATGCATTTGTTCAAATATTTGCACATTATTTTTGAGACTCTATTTTATTAGATTGTGTGAATTCTTTCTATAATAGGGATACTGTGTATTATTAGATAAGCACATCACACATTTCGAGTCTGGGTTACCACGTCATTTTGGAACAACCAGATCCCCCCAAACAAGAGAAGTTAAGGGGCACACAAGATCTTATTTGTGGACCTCCACAGAATGCTCTGGAGAAAGCTTAGTCCAGGACACAAGACCAAAGACAGTGCTGAGAGCCATAGCCAAGTAGGAATGATGCATGGCATTTTGGGGTGAAAGGTGACTCCAGCAAGCCATTGAGATGATATGATTATGTTAAGATCTGCATTCAATTGGATATTAGACCCCTGCTGTCTGCCTCGAGCTCTAGTGGGACTCCCGGAGAGTTCCCATTGGTTGGGGAAATGCAGTAGGAGGGATTTCCGGAGGAGGGATTTTCCTGTTGGTGTAGTGTGGCCCAGGAGCCGCGTGTGTGGCATTGGCGGAAGTTTCAGAAATAAAGTTTGTTCCTGCTTGAGTGGCTTATGATTTTGTGCCCAGCCAGACTGTGGCAAGACAGCTTCCTGGTCACGCAGATATTTTTTGAATTTATAAGATAAAACCTTTATCTAATCCAAGTTCATGAATATTTTCTCTGATGATTTGTTCCAAATGCCGTATTTATAGTTTGTACATTTAATTTTGCAATTCATTTCAAGCTGAATTTTTAATATGGTGCAAGTTAAAGGTTAGGTTTCCTTTTCTTTGCCTCTCTGTATGCATGTGAAATTGTTCCAGTATTATTCATTGAAAAGCTCCAGTTTCCTGACTGAATTACATTTTTGTTGCCTTTTCTCAAATATCAACTGACCCCTGATGCCTGGGTTCCTGGGACTCTTCTGTCCTGCTACATTAAGTTTCACGTCCAGCCTTATACCAGTAAAACACTACCTTGGTATCTTCAGGATTGGCCCTAGAACCTCCAACAGATACTAAACTCAGCAGATTCCCAAATCCAATCCCCTTAATTATGACATAATTGTACTTACATATGACCTACACACATCTTCCTGTATACGTAAAAATTATCACTATGTTCAATACAGTGGCAATTAAAAAATGAGTTTTGACACACAGTTGGTTGAATCTACAGTTGCAGCTCCCAGCATCACAGAGATTCAACTAGAAGTGTTTTATTTTCTAATGTGATGTCATTCTTACTTTTGTGCAATAAACCCCACTTGACCAAAATGTATTACAGTCTTTAGATACTGCAGTACTGAGTATGCTCGTACTGTGTTAATTCTTTTGGACCAATGTTATGAGGCTCATGGGCCAGTGAGAGGAGTTGCTGCCACTTTCTAGCAAAGGAGGCCTCTGCTCACTTTGACAGAAGAGCCAGACGGATTGAAATCGCATTGTGCCTGGCGATGTCACAATCACCAACTGCAGGTCTGCACTGCGGGGAGCTCTGTGAGCTTGTGTCTGCCCCTTGCCTTCCTCAAGAGCATCCAGGGGAGACTTGTGGCAAGAAGCTTATGAAGGATCTCTAATGCTTTCTGCATTTGTGGTCTCCAGACATCCTAAAGTACTTGATGGCTCTTACTTGGAATTCGTAAAAGCTTTGACTGATTCGCTCTCCCTTCCTTCCATAGAAACTATGCAGGCTCCCGTGCTCTGCAAAGTTGAAAGTGTTTCCACATATTTTCTTTCCTTGAGGGGAGCTATCCAGTAATGTGTTATACTCAGGTCCCACCAACTGTTAAGAGAAGTTCATGCAAATCTCTTCCCCTCCATGTGCTCACTGACCACAATAGCTGCTTGGAATTGGCTGTGGTGGGAATGTGTGTTCGATGGATTTGTGCAGACACTGAATATCAGGGCTGTTCTCCATCAGCAAGTGGGTTGCTGAGGTTTACCAGCAATTCGGTGGGCCTGTTCCTGTTTGGAATTTACTTTAAATGGAGTTGTTTTATGACTCAGATTTGTGAGCTGGGTTAGACTCAGAGAATGTTATGACATTGCAAATCCCCTTCTTATTCTCACAGATGGCAGAAGGTAAGTCTTCTGGCACTTTCTACATCATAAGTAGACAAATCTTTTCATGTTCAGATGCAGATTTAAAATACTGCTTGTTTATTAAACACTCATGTAAATGAATATGCAACAAAACAGAAACAGCTGAGTACACAGCATTTTAAAATTGTAAATATTTCCCTGCTTACTGGGATGTTTATTTTATGGCTTTCCTGTTTACATGTATTTTCTCTTTGGTTTTGGAAAATTTCCTGAATAAGGTAAAATTCTGTTGTAATTGGATCAAAATCTTTTTTTTTTTTTTTTTTTGCTTGCAATTGAAGACCTTAAAATAAGCAAGCAGGATATAGTTTTAAACATTATTAACAAAGTCATGTATTCCCAACTATTGTCTGTGTAGGTGAGAACTGGGGTACTTCTGCTCGGGGAAACCACAGATTATTTTGTTTCTAAAGTTCCTCTACAGCGGCACTTTTATAAGAGAAAGGAACATAAACCCTTTCATGAATAACGTGTTCTCCACATTTCTTTGGCCTCATTCATTCTGACAAGAACCGTGGGGATTTGGGGGGATGGATATTCAGACTGTCCTGACTGATAATCTTATTGGTCTTATTTTGTCTGCCTCTGTGTGATGCTGATTCAAGTTTCATAACTATTTCCCAGAAGTGACTTTCCATGCAGTGTGTTCTAAAGGGCTGCCCTCTCCTTCCTCTCTGTGATGTGATGATTTTCCACCATATTTTTATTGGTACTTTATGGTTATACATAATGGTGGGATTCTTTGTTACATGGTTGTACCTGTGTACAGTATGACCATATAAATTGCCCAACATTATTTTTCCAGTATTTTCCCTTTCCCTTCCTTCCTCCCCCACCCTGGTCCCTTTCCTCTGCTGATCTCCTTTCTGTTGTCAGGAGAGCCCTGCCCACATTTCTTACCCTCTCCTCTCTAGCTTCCATATATAAGAAAATGTAGAACCCTTGTTTCTGAGTTTGGCTTATTTCACCTAATATAATGTTCTCAATTCCCATTTACTTTCCTGAAAATGACATAATTTCATTTCCTATGGATGAATAAAACACCCTTGTGTATATATTCTTAATCTTTTCCTCTGTCAATGGGCACCTAGCCTGGTTCTGGGGTTTGACTATTGTGAACTGTGCTGCTATAAACATGGGTGTGTGTGTGTCCCTATGGTATGGGGACTTTAATTTTCCAGGATCCATACTCAGAAGTGGCCTGCTAGGTCATAGGGTGGCTCCATTGCTAGTCTTTGAGGAAAATCAGTATTGATTTCCATAGTGGTTGTGCTAATTTACTATCCTACCAACGGTGTAAACTGTTCCTTTTCCTCTGCATCCTCTCCAGCCTTAATCATTGCTTGTGTTCCTGGTGGCTGCCATTTTGACTGCAGTGAGATAAAATCCCAGTGTAGTTTTGATCTGCATTTGCCTGATTGCTAATGATTTTGAACACTTTTTTTTTGTACTTGTTGGCCATTAGTAATTTTTATTTACAAAAGTGTCTGCTTAGTTCATTTTCCCATTAATTAGTTGTGTTATTAGATATGTTGGTGGTGAGTTTTGGAGTTCTTACTCTATTCTGGATATTAATCCTCCATTAGAAGAGGAGCTAGCAAAGATTTTTTTACATAATGTAGGTTCTCTCTTCACATTTTTAATTGTTTCCTTTTTACTTTAGAAACCTTTTAATTTGATTCCATCCCATTTATTAAGTCTTGGCATTATTTTCTGAGCTTTCGGGGTCCTATTGAGAAAGTTGTTGCCTGAGCCTATATGCTGGAATGTTGACCATACATTTTCTTCTAGTTTTTGCATAGTTCCTAGTCTAATTTCTAGGTCTTTGATACATTTTGAGTTGACTTTGTCAGGGGCAAGAGATAGTCTTATTCCTCTACAAATGGATAACCAGTTTTCTCTGCATCATTTTTTTCAAAAAGACCATCATTTATCCAATGTATATTTTTGGCATCAGCCCAGGGTATCTGAGTAGGTTTGTCTCTATTCCTTCTTTCTGTTCCTTGGCTAATGAATCTGTTTTTATACCAGTACCATGAAGTTTTTGTTACTATAGCTCCATAGTATATTTTGAAGTCAGGTATTGTTATTGCTTTTTGGATTAGAATTTCTTTGTCTATTCTGGATCTTTTATTATTCCAAATTAATTTTAAGATTTTTTTTCTAGTTATATGAAGGATGTCATTGATGTTTTGATGGGAATTGCATTAATCTGCATATTGCTGGTGGTACTATGTCCAATAACCATATTAATTCTGCTTATCAATGAACATGGGGGGGATCTTCTCATTTTGCATCTTCTTCAATTTCTTTCTTTTTTCTTCTGTAGTTTTGATTGTAGAGATATTTCATGTTCCTGATTAGATTTATCCCTAGGAATTGTTTCTGAGACTATTATGAATGACATTACTTCCTTTTTTCTCTCAGTAGATTCATTATTGGTGTATAAGAAAGACATTGATTTTTATATGTTGATTGTGTGACATGCTACTTTGCTGAATTTGTTTGCTCTTGCAGTCTTAGGGTGGAGCTTTGGGATCTTTAAGTAGAGGATCATATCATCTTCAAACAGTGATAATTTGATATCTTCCTTTCCTATGTCTTCACTTTTATTTCCTTCTCTTGCCCAATTGCTCTGGCTAGAATTTCTAGTACTATGCTAAATAGGAGTGATGAGAGAGGACATTCTTGTGTTGTTCCAGATTTTAAAGGAAATGATTTCAGTGTTTTCCTATTCACTATGATTTTTGCTTGGGATTGTCTTATACAGCCTTTATAATAACGAGATAAGTTCCTTCTAACCCTAATTTCCTCAGTGTTTTTGACATGAATGGTGTTTTTTTTTACAAAGCCTTTCTCTGCATCTGTTGAGATGATCATGTGATTCTTATTTTTAATTCTATTTTTGTGGTAAATTTTATTTATTGATTTGCATATATTAAACAATCCTTGCAACCCTGAATTAAAACCAACTAAGTAAGAATGTACAATCTTCTTAATACATTGTTGAATATGATTTGCTGATATTTTATTAAGGATTTTTGCAGTTAAGTTCATCAGGGATATTAGTCTGTCTATTTTCTTAATGGGTCCATTTTTTATTTTGTTAATGGGGTTACATTGATTTCATAGAATGATTTTGGAAGTGATCCACCTCTATGCCATGTAATAATTTGAGGAGTATTGGCATTAATTCTTCTTTGTAGTATGGTAGAATTCAACTGAGAGTCAATCTGGTCTTGGGCTTCTTTGTATTATTGTTTGAAAAATTTTTATGACTGCTTCTGTCTCATTGCTAGTTATTGGTCTGCTTAGGTTTTCCCTGTCCTCTTGATTCAGTTTTGGCAGCTTATATGTGTCTACAGATAGGTCTATTTCTTCTTCCAATTTATTAGAGTTTAAGTTTCAAAGTATTCCTTCAAGGCCCTTGATATTTCTGTGCTGTTTGTTGTGCTTTCTCTTTTTTAAACTCTAATTTTATTAATTTAGGTTTTCTATCTTTTTCTTTTTTTTTTTTTAGCTAAGGTTTATCAATTTTTTTTATCTTCTCAAAGAACCTACTCTTTATTTCATTGGTACTTTGTGTTTGTTTATTCTTTTATATTAATTTTGGCTCTCATTTCAAATATTCCTTTGTTCTATATGGTTTGGGAATTAGTTTGTCTTGTTTTTCAAGGGCATTGAGATGCATCATTAGGTTGTTTATTTGGAATGTTTCTGATTTTCTTAGGTAGCACTCATAGCTATGAACTTTCCTCTTATAACGGCTTTCATGGTATCCCAGAGGTTCTGGTATGATATCACTGTTCTCATTATTCTAGGAATTTTTGAAATTTCAACCTGAATTATTATATCATTCATCCATCATTCAAAATTACTTCAAAGGGTATTGGTCAATATCTATATGCTTATCTAGTTTCTGTAGACTTTTTTCTTTGTTAGTGTTGATTTTCTCCCTATAAACTTAACCCTAAGCTACATTTTTATAATTTGTTCTTTTTTAGTTGTACATGACAGTAGAATGTATTTTGAGATATTTTACATATATGGAGAGTAACTTCCATATATATAGGAAAGTTGTGTCTGATTCATTCTACTATCTACTACTAATAATCTGTTCTTTTTAGATGTATATGACAATACAATGTATTTTGAGATATTTTACATATATGGAGAAAAACTTTCAATAAATAGGAAAGTTGTGTCTGATTCATTCTACCATCTTTCCTATTCCTTTCGTCCTCCCTTCCCTCCATTCCCCCCTTAGTCTAATCCAAAGTACTTCTATTCATCCCCTCACCCTTTATTGTGAGTTAGCATCTGCCTATCAGAACTTTCAGTATTGGTTTTTTGAGATTGGGTTATTTCATTTAGCATGATATTCTCCATCCATTTATTTGGTGTTAATTTCTAATTTTATTTTACTATGATCAGACAAGATGCCAGAAAAATTATATCAACTTTTTGTATTTGTTAGTAGTGACTTTATGGCCTAAACTATGGTTAGAGAAGGAAATGTATTCATCTGTTGGATGAAATAGTCTATATAGATGTCTGTTATGTCCATTTGACTTATATTTTTTAGTTCTGAAGTGTCTTTGCTGAGTTTATATCTGGGTGGCCTATCTATTGGTGAAGATGTGTTTGTAATTCCCCAGTATTATTGTATGAGGGTCTATCTGAGTCTTTGACTATCATCTGTATTATGCAATTAGGTGTACCAATGTCTGGGGCAATCTTTACTGCTATGGCTTCTTGTTGGATTGTTCCCTTTACAACTATAAAGTGAAGCTCTTTGGCTTAAAGTCTGTTGGTTGAACCTAAGAATAGCTACATCTGCCTGTTTTTAGGCTCCATTTACATGATATATCAATTTCCATTCTTCCACTTTCAGTCTGTGACTGTCTGCTTGTAAGGTGAGTCCCTTACAAACCACATAGAGTTAGGTCTTGTTCTTTAATCCATTCTGCCATCCTGTCTCTTTTAATTGGTCATTTGAGATCATTTACATTCAGTGTTTTTATAGAAAGGTCTTTATTAATTTCTGCCATTTTGATTTATTTCCAATGTTTAATTTGATTATTTTTCTCATTTGTTTAGGTACTCTTCAGATGAGGTTTGCCCATTTGTGATCCACAGGGTTTGTTTTGATTTCTTCTGTGTGCAACATTTCCTTAAGTATTTTCTGCAGTGCTGCCTTAGCAGTCATGTATTCTTTTAATTTCTGCTTATCTTGGAATGTGTTTATTTCTCTTTCAACTCTAAAGAATAGATTTCCTGATCATAACAATCTCAGTTGACAGTTAATTTTTTCAGCACTTTGTACACATCTTTCCAAGCCCTCGTGGCATTTAGAGTTTGTGCTGAGAAATCAGAAGTAATTGTAATTTTTTTTCCTGTAAATGTGACCTGGTGTTTTTCTCTTTCACCTTTTAATATTCTATCATTATTCTGTACATTAGGTATTTTAATTATACTTGTCATGGAAGAATTTTTTTATCTTATCTGGAATTTAAAATGCCTCCTGTGACTGGACATGTAACTCATTCTTAAGGTTTGGAAATGTTTTAGTTATTATTCCTCTGAAGAGTTTATCCATAACATTAGCCTGCATTTCACAACCCTCTTTTATTTCAATGATTCTGAAGTTTGATCTCTATTTCATCTATCCTTGTAGTGGTTACTTATGTTCTTTTCTTTAATGCAATATAAATGTTCAAGGACACTCCCTTTGTCTTCCAGCTCTTAGAGTCTGCCTCCTGCATGGTCTACTCTGGTAGACAGACTGTTGACTGAGCATTTTATTGGATTTGTGTGTCTTTCACTTCCCAAATTTCTGTTTGGTTCTTTTTAAATATCTCCATCTCCTTTATTGAATTTCTCATTCAGATCCTGTACTGACTTCCTTGCTTTATTCAGCTGTTTCACTGTGTTCTCTTGAAATTCATTGATCATTTTATAATCATTCTTTTGAATCCATTATTTGGTATTTCATCCATTTTGATGTCTTTGGATTCAGTTGCTGGGAAATTATGAACTTCAGAAATTAGTGTATGGGTGTGTATAATTTCTGTATTGGGGTTTGGCTTTTTTAAGGTACTGTACTCTCTTGCTGAAGCATTCTGGGATATCAGGTAGTTGTGAATTTTCCAATATCCTCTCGAGTGGGCTTTGTTGTATGGCTTCCTGGCCTTTCTTGGTCATGGTTAGTGTACTTCAGTGTAATTACGCCCACCTGCATAGATTCCTGATCCTCTTCAGCTGGTGGCATGAGCAGTCACTGTGAAAGGGGAAAGCAAGCTGCCCTCTCCTTGTCTTTGTGACCTGAATCCCTGTTTCACTCTTGTCCTACCACGTGTCCTTCCCAGGACAGCATGGCAACATGCACAACCCCTGACTCCGCAGCAGCAAGCTGCAGCGCAGCCTCCTCACAGCAGCACCTGCTCAGCTCTCCACTTGTCGGTGGGGAAACCTGAAAGCACTTACCAAGCACAGGGTCTCTGTGCATCCCAGGAGGAAAGGCAGGTCAGGCGGCCTTTCTGTCCTACAATTTCTTCCTTGTTGGATTTTCCCCACTGTGTTTTTCTCACTTTTGCACTCTCTCCCCCCTCTCCCCCATCTGCAGTGACCCAGTGCCACTCCTACTCCTGGCTTGGCTTCAGGGTGCTCCTTCTTGCCCTTTGTTCAATGCATCCAAATTTCTTAGTCTTGTAGAGTCCCTGACTGTCCCATGTGGAGTTTCTGTGGATTGCCTCTTTCATCTTTCATCTACAGAGCAGACATGCCACATTCCACTGCGGCTTCCTGAACCATGGAGCAACCAGAAATGCAGCCTTCCTTTACTCTGCCATCTTGAATCTCTTTAACTTGAGCTTTTGGCTTCTGATCTAACCTATGGCCAAAGAAGAAAG
This sequence comes from Callospermophilus lateralis, assembly GCF_048772815.1. Taxonomy (NCBI): domain Eukaryota; kingdom Metazoa; phylum Chordata; class Mammalia; order Rodentia; family Sciuridae; genus Callospermophilus; species Callospermophilus lateralis. The sequence goes on along the minus strand of NC_135305.1, from coordinate 118,313,974 downwards.
AGTAATTCATCTGTTTTTCCCATTCACCTGAAATAAAGACTCCATGGGCTTGAGGAGTATGTGGAGAAAGTGGAACATTCAAAGCACTTTTGATGGAAATTTCACATGCTGTTGCTACTGTGGGAACTTACCTTTTATCTTTGGTTCACACTAAGCTCCTTGATTTGGCCACATCCTACCTGGTTTCCTAACAGGACACACCTTCACCCAGGGTGGTGGAACTCCGGCCCCAGTGTGGACTCTCTGTCTTGCCCTCCAGCCCTCTAGTATGCAGGGGGTAATATCAACCATACACAAAATGCTTTTGGTTTTTTTCTTTGCCTGTTTGGGAAGCACAGGAGTCTGTAGTGACCTCAGGTCCCTCTGCCTGAGTCCTCTTTTTTTCATGCCAAGAACTCCATGTGGGGCAGCTTCTATTTTCAGATTGCAAATGGTTTAGGGGAACACCCACCCAGATGCCAGATATCTTTGCCTTTTTCTCAGACTGTCTCTTACTTGATCTAAGCACATGGAGACTTTTTTCAGGTTAATGAAAGGAACAAATGAATTAATCTTTATTCTTTGGCTGTAGGTTAGATCAGATCCTAAAAGCTCAAGTTCAAGAGAACCAGAATCCTAGGAATCAAAACACATGGTTTTCTCTTGAAAAGTATTGGTTCTGTATTGAGTTTCAAAATCCTATTGTGAATCTCAAAAGTGGAGGTAGATTTGTTTGCTATTCATTTGCATTTCTTCTTTCAGTGATGCCATTGGGACCACAAGCCAGAATGCCTTATTTCTTTTTTGTACAAAAAGTCGAAGGAAATTCGGGGGAAATTCATACCTTGTTTAGTATTTTATATCACCACAACACAGGTGTAGCTGTGTGACTGCAATACAGCTGTAGGTTTTGGAAGACAGCCACTTCCTGCTGCAGTATTCCATGCCCCAAATCCTGATGCTCTCGGCTTATGCTGGAGCTTGGTTAATTTCAGTGTGGCTTCCCCAGAGCAGGAGATGCTGTGGTTAGTAGAAACATCATCCCACACAGAAAAAAATCCAGATTGCTCCCAGAGAGAGGACAGATATAATTAAACAGGCCTCTTCCTTCCCTGGTGTGTGTATTATTCATTTAAATATTTACTTAGAGCAAATACATTTCAATGAATTTTCAGTTAAAGTTAAATCAACTCATCAAACCACATTTAAGAGATCAGAAATGTAAAATCAGTGCTGGGAGGGTCTCGTCTGAGTTGGACTGACTTGAACCTGGGGAAGCCTGGGCCACAGGAGGGCACCATTCCTCTTCCTTGGACCAGACAGCCCTTTACAGCCTGTGAGTGGCCAGCCCAGCAGAGTGAGGCTTTATCCAGGCGAGGAAAGTGAGGCTGGGAGCTGAACAGCCGTAGGGATCCCAGCCAGCAGGCAGTGGGAGCAGAGCGGAGGCAGAGTGTTCTGTGTCCAGCCCCAACACCAGAACTGGCCTGGTGCAATGGCCATCTCCATCTGCCAAAGGAGCCCGACTTGCTCTATTTCCCTTCTTCTCCTGCTCTGCTCTGAGCCTCAGAACCATCACCTGTCCCTAGGAGCCCTGTTTTCTCACTTCCACTGGGAGTTTTCTGCTAGGAAGCACATCTGGACTGAGGAGGGACAGAAGGAGATGAAGGTCAGGTACTTCCCCTCTGCCCCTCTTTGAGTCTGGTGCCAAGGGCCTCCTGACATCTGTGTCTCTGCACAATGAGAGATTCCAGGCTGTCCCTCCCTCTGGTTCCTGTCCTGCCTTCTCATGACCCTGTCGCCTCCGTTTGCTGTCCAGTCTAGAGGACATCAAAGCATCCCCTGCTGCCAGCCCTCGGTGCCTTCCCACCTCTGAGGTCTCCCTTAACCCTGCCCACACACACCCTCTGTGATGTGTCCCTCCCCTGAAGCACCTCTGTTGAACCCTCTGGGTGGATCCTGTTCATGTTGACTTCATGGAAAAGACCAGCGGCTACTACTTGTCAGCCCAGGGCCTGGGACCCCCCTGAGTTGTGTATTCCTCTGCCTAGCTTATGGAAAGTTTTAGTCAACCTTCCCAGTAGAAACATCTGAAAGTTCCTCCCATTTCTGATCTTTTCATAGATGAAGTTAAGTAGGTGGTTTTGGTTTTGGCTTTGGGTACCATTGCTCATTTTTCAGGATTCTGTGCTTTCAAACATTCTTGCTCAGTTGGCAAGATGTGAGGGGTGATGAGATCATGCTCCAGGAGGCTCTGCTGTAAGGTGGTTTTCTAAGCTGCCTATTCCCATGTGTATCTTCATCTTCACAAACCAGATGGACAAAAAAGCAGGAGCCATTCAGACCACTGTGGTGCAGAGCAGCTGGGCCCAGGGCACACCCACTTCTCATCCCACCCATGCTGAGCAAGTCTGCTGCTCTGGGCTCTCCCCACGGCCTGCTGGGAGTCAGTGGTCCAGGTGCTATGGCCACACAACCTCTGAGGGACCTGCCTTGGCTGGGGAGTCCCCCTTCAGGCCTCCACCCTGGGTCTACCTGTGCGCATGTGGCTTCAGGGCAATATTATAAAGCACCCTGACAACTGCTCTGTCTTCACAGAAATCCTATCTACCCCTTCAACCATTCAAGACCAACAAGTTAGAGGAGGGAATCACCTGAAGGGCTGAAGTCCCTCAGAAGCCTTCTAGAGTTAGTGGCATCCACACCAAACTAAAGGTCACACCGAGTGTTTCTTAAATAAACTTTTCTTTTTGGAAGTTATCAAAAGTTCTTAATGACTCAGGCACCTATAACATACTGTTTGGTAAACAGAGTTTTTTTTTTTAAGAATAATTAATAAGGGGCTGGGGTTGTGACTCAGAGGTAAAGCACTTGCTTAGCATGCGTGAAGCACTGGGTTCAATTCTCAGAACCACATGAAAATAAAATTAAGATATTGTGTCCTCCTATAACTAAAAAATAAATATTAAAAAAAGAATAATTAATGAAATCTATTTTTTATAATTTTAAGTGTAGGTGCTCTTTTATGCTTTGACTCATTCCCATGCAGGCATTTTAACACTGCAAACACTGACAACCATGCTAGGACCACTGGAGTTTAGACACAGGCTGGGGGAGGGGGTTCCAACTTAAACTTCCTTTATTCTCCTGGGGAGTTGTTGAAACCTGACTCAGCCCCAGCCCCAGAGCAGGGCAGTTTCAGGATTGGAACTGAGGATTTACACTTCCAACCCACTCCTTCCCAGGTGATGCAATGCTGGTGGTCTGGGTCCCCATCTAGGGGGTCACACCTGGAATTGCTAGAATTTAACTGTGAGTCCCTGGGGAAAAGATAACAGCCATGTGTAATTGATGTTTCCTGGGGGAGGAAAGGAACCTGGGGAGGGAACTACAAAGAAGGGAAGCCAGTCTCTCTTTCCTGAGCACCTGTCCTCATGGAATGTCGGAGATGGTCATTCCAGGGCCAGGCTTCACACCTTCTATATCAGACAGTGTAATTGGCAGCTTGTCACAGGGTGCGTATCCTGTGCTGAGGTCTGCAAGCAAGGTCTGCAGATTTTACAGGTAGGTGCGATTGTCCATAAACTGGGCAGCATCCTGCTCATTCTTTTTGTTTCTCATCTGTTTTTAAATCATCTTTGTACATTGTTACTCATCCACACAATGGAACAGAGCAGATAGGACCATCCCCAGAGCTAGCAGTAGACTGGGTGTACCTACTGCAACTTCTCCAAATGAACCAGGGTTAGGGGAAGGGGAGAGGAGAGAGGAGGGGCCTCACAATTCCTCAAATAGAAATGAACAGCCTCACCAGAAAGAGTGCTGAGCAGGCAAACCTGAAAGATGCTTGAAGCCAGGGCCATCTTTCCTCCCCTTACAGACTTTTCTTATTCTTGATGCATATGAAGCTGCTGATTAACTCTCAATTGGAAATTGAGCCCTTAGAGGAGTCTGGTTATTTGAGAGTCAGTTCCACCCTGCCTTCCTTTGGTGATCTCCATTACAAAAACAGTAAAAGGGATCCAGTGCCCAGGGGTGACTGTTGAGGGGTAGCTTCTCCCGAGCTTCTAAGCAAAATAGTGAAGCAGCCTCCATTCAGACATTCCATGCAGTCCCTACCTGTCCCCAGCAGGGCCCCACCTCAGGGACTCACAGGGGAACAGAAGGCCACCCCCTCATCTGAGCTATAATCCCCTTCAACACAGTGCCCCACATGGGCAGCACACTCACCATCTCCCAGAGAAAGCAGGAAGTAAAGGGAACTGTCAGTGTGTTTGCAAGTTCAAGTACTCCTAAGGCAGTGAATAGTGGGATTTAAAGTGAGACTCCTTTCCTACATTTCTATCTAAAACTCTAACATGTGGATAAACACTAAAAAATTCAGTGGACCTTTGGTCATGCTTAAGGCGTGTGTTTGTAAAATTTATATAAAAGGCAGAGCTCAGCTTTTCTATGTGCCTGGGACACAGCTATGAAGGCTTCTGGACGTCACTGGATGTCTGCACTTGAGGCCTCTGTGAACATGAGGAACATGAAGAACCCTCTCAGTGACCCCAGTGGGCAGGGGCCCAGCAGGCCTGTCTCTCTAGTCACCTGCCTCTGTCCTTTACCATCTCCAGAATCTACCAGCAGGGGGCACTAGAGCGACACAAGAAGTGGGAGGAAGGAGGCACTTGCTTCTTCCTGTTTCCCCTGCGTTCCTCCAGCAGGACCCTAGCAATGGCTGTTCACCCTGTCAGCCGCAGTGGGTTCTGATTTCTGTTTCTACCCCATGTCTTTCCCTAACAGCTTTATTGTAGTAGAGTTGACACAGAGCAAAGGGCCACATTTAATGTGTACACTTTGGTCAATTGTACACATACACATTCCCTTGATTCCATCAACACAATCAACACAGTAAACATATTCGTCACCTATAAAATTCCTACGTCCTTCGTTTTTTTTTTTTTTTTTTTTTAATTTTTGCTTGTTTATTTGTTAAGGACACTTGGCATGAGATCTGCCCTCCACATAAGTTTTTACCTGCCCGACACCATATTGTGAGCCCTAGGCTCTGCCCAGCACTGGGAACCTCTGGAACTCATTTTTCACTATAGTCAAAATGTGGGCAAACTCAGGATAATCCACACATTAACTTTTTTTAGTTCTGTCCATTTCCTTTCCATATGACCAGGCTTATGTCTCCCTCCAAGACCCCAGCCGGCAGCATCCAGCACCCAGCAGTCTGGGTTCTGAGTCTTGGCACCCTCCCTCCAGGCTTCCTCCCCTGAGATAAGCTCTTTCTGTCTTGTGGGGGGTGCCTCACGCCCTCCACTCCTGGGCTTCTGCCTGAGAGGATTTCAAGGAAGACGTGAGACTCGCAATGTCTACTAGGAGGAAAGGAAGGAAAAGACACTCTCAAGGGAGAGAACAGTGCTCAGAGATGAGGGCAACAACTCCCTTCTTTGTGACTCCGGTATTGGGGAGGAGGGACGTTCTGGGAATCCTGCCCAGCACTGCCTCTCATGGTAAACTTGTGCCCGACAGCAGGGCTGCATCTGATGTTCAAGTCCCTCCTGCAGGTTTTTAAAGCCAACTCCTGGTCATTTTGGTTTATGGAAAGGTCACAAAGTCCTCTTTCATGCCAGTTTAGCCTGGATCAGAGTAACTTGTGGAGTTTTGGGGACTGTACTCCTCAGTCCCAAGAAGGAAGAAAAACCCTGAAAATAACAAGCTTGTTAGTCCAGAGCGTAATGTAGGGTTATCTTTTAAAGCCACAGCTGGTTCAGAAGGGCCTTGTATGAGCCGCTTCAAAGAGGTGCATGCTGAGAGTGAGCACCTAGGCTCAGTCCACAGAGTAACCTAAACCCCATGGCTTCTGTCTCCCTACTACCTAACACTAGTACCACCTGTGCAAGACGAGGGGTCCCCAGTGGGTCCCGAGTCCAGGTCCTTGGTATCCTGAAGAATTGAGCCAGCCATAAGAGGTTGGCAGGCAGGGCAGAGGTCTATGGAAAGCAAGAACACACTCTGGTGAGTAGACTGGGCCGAGTGTGGCCAGCAGCTTGCGGCCTGTCTGCCCTGCGGGCTGTGCTTCTTCTCCTCTTCTCCCTGGGTTCAAGGGCACCTCGATTCACAGCCTAGCCTGACATAATTTCTTCCCTACTGCCCACTGGTAAGTCTCTTTATGCCCAGAAAATCCACAGAGGGGGAGCAAACCACAATGCCAATGATTTGCAACTAGCCACAGGCTGACTGTAGTCCCTTGTGTGGGCCCAAGATTAGAGGCTTTCCTTGAGGGGCTCCCCCTTGTGGTCTGCTAACTTCCTCCCTTTCGCCTCACAGGGACCCAGTTTCCTCTCACTCTCAGGAGTGTGTTGGGTGGGGCTGCGAGGCCGGACAGAGAGCCCTAAAGAGTAGACATTTTGTCCCCTTCCCCACTCCTATCTCCCACCTCCCAGGGTCTGCTTCTTGCAGTTACTAGGACATCTGTGTCCCTCCCCCTGTTCATCTTTTCAGTGTATCAATAATGATTTAGCCCGTTCCAGGTATTAGCCTGTCTCTGATAAAGTAGCTAGCCTGGCTTCTTCTTTCCTGATTGGACTCTCACTGGTGTCCACCCTCCAGTGGACGTCCACTCTCTCTCCCAGATTCCCTTTAGAACAGTCCTTGCTCCTCAGCATTAGTTCAGGTGTGGGCCACATGAAACCTGCTGGTTATTTTGCCTTGTCCTCCCCCTACAAATCCAACCTTCTCTTGCACAAAGACCCTTCCTCACAGGACTTGGTTTGAAGTGGCCTGGCCCCATAAGTCTGGGCTGAAGACACTGTAGGAAGCGCAGGTTTGTTCTCATGGGCTTGGGACACCTGCTGCCTTGCCCTGGACATTCTTGCTCATTAGCAGCTCCACAACCCTGACCTTACAGATGGAAGGCCACACAGTGCTGAAGGGCAGGATGTAGGGGGCAGACCCAGAGCTGTGGGAGGTCCAGGCCTTGCGACATTCCAGAAGCAGGATGGGGCTCAATTACTGCCTCTGTGCCTTGGTTTGACATTATGGTGGTTTGGGGAAAACTGAAAGAGTAAGTGCAGAGCTCTTTGTACAATTCCCAGCATCTGGTCACCAGTGAAACTTTTGCATTAATACTTCAATGCTGTTGTCATACTCATCATCATGATCATAGCGGTGGCCAACGCTGGACATTTAGACAGCAGTTGCAGGCAGACAATGTCCCCATTACTAAGAGTTAGGAGAGCTGGCGCGTCTTCCCCTCGCCTTAAGGACTCACAGAGCAGGTACTGGCTTGGCTTGTTGACACAGAGAGCTGGAAATACCCTGTGCAGTGTGAGGAAGTCCTGGATTGGTATCCAAAATTATTGGGACACTAAAATCAAGATCAAAAAGCAGTAGCAACTGTGAGAAATTAGTATGAATGTGTGAAGCTCAGCAATAGGTGAGATGTTTCCTCCTAGGATTGAATATATCCTGGGTTTTTAGCATTGACCCGGAGTATCAGATACCTATAAATGGCAGAACAGAGGCCTCAGGGACTAGAGTCAGACAGGCCCAGGATGGAAGCCCAGCTCTGTCACCTACCTGCTGTGAGGACTCCCTTGACCTCTAGCTATCTGGAAGCTCAGTTTCTCGTGTATAAATGGATTTGATGACAGTGCTCAGCTCCTTGGACTGTGTGAGAATCAAGTGGATGAAACTCACAAAGTATCTAACCTAGAGCTGGGGACGTGGTGGCTGCTTCTTGACCAGCTGTTAGTGAAGCTCAAGTCAGGGTCATTAAAACTCACCAAGACCTTGTACTCCAAAACTCTCAAGTCTTGGCTGGAATGACACCTCACAGGATTCAGCCATGGCAATTCCAACAAAATTCTTTTAAATAATGTAGTTTCTTACTGCAACATCATAGGCAGGATCAGGGACTGGAAGTCTTTCATGCAGATATGTCATTTTTTTGTCTTTCACTAAAATTTGAACCTAATTTTATTTTTTCATTTTTACCTTTTATTTTTTAATTTTTTGGTACCAGGGATTGAACCCATGGGCGATCAACTCCTGAGCCACATCCCCAGGCCTTTTTTTATTTTGAGCCAGAATTTCACTAAGGTGCTGAGGCTGCCTTCAAACTTGCAATTCTCCTGCATCAGCCTCTGAAGTTGCTGGGATTATAGGGGTGTGCCACCTCACCCATCTGGGCCTAATGTTGAAGCATAACAGGCAGATGGAAAAATTAATTCAGCTCATGCATTTTAGTGGGAGCTTCTTCTTGACCCATGAGAGGCTTGTAAAACCATATAGTGAGAAGATGAGCTTGTGAAGTTCACAGTGTAGTGAAAATGGTCCTCATAAGTTTCAGGGGTCCTTCAGGTCCCTCCCGTGGCTTCCATGCTCAGAGATTCCCCAGAAAGATTCTCAGGAGCCAGCACAGAGATGTGCTTACAGCCACATTCACCATGGCAGTGGAGATAAGCTGTTGGGCTGGATTCAAGGGACAGGATTCTGTGGAGTCCATAGGTTCTAAGCACAGAATTCACACCCCCCCACCACACACACCCCAGGACAGTCACACACAGCACACTGTCCCCAAGCAATGAAAATGCAGATGGCAAGGCAGACTGCCTGGGGAACCAGCCCTTAAAGACATAGCCCAAGGCCATCTGTGGGGGCTGGTCACAGAAGCTGCTCTGCCTGGCAAGGACCCAGACCCAGACCCCAGAAGGAAAGAAGCTGCTGAAGTAAACTATCATTTATGCACATGGTGAGACTCTGGGGCCCCCTTATGAGTGGACTGTTGACTGGAGACACTGGGAACTGAGCACCACACGGAGAAGGAAGGATGACCTTGAAAAATGGCCTTTCCCAGCACAGCAGCCTGTGTCCTACAAGCGAGCTCTTCTGTGCACCTCGTGTGTGGAGCCACCTGTGAGCCACACCCCTCATGTGGATCCATTAAATCCACACACATCTATAACAGAAGCCAATTCTGATTCTATCTGGTTGATGAAGGGACCAAGGCAGGAGGAAATTGAGCAATGGGGTTGAGGTCCCCCTGCTGGGAAGAGGCCCAGAGGGGATTCCCCTGCTGCTGAGGGTCCCTGTTCATGCCACTTGCAAAAGACTTCTTCCTGGCAGAAAATTCAGGTGAAGCTCCTCCCAGTGTTTCCTACTCAGTGCCCACAGCAAGCTCCTTTTGTCCCTGGATTCCTCCCCATATGAACGTCCAAGGTCTCCTACCAGCTTCTCTTTCGGTGTCACAGTCTTGCCTTTGCACAGGTGACCTGGGGACAATGGGAGCATCTATGCTGTTATGTACTTGTGATTGGAAGTCAGAGCACAGTAAGACCTGGTTCCCTGCCTCCAGGAAGTGTAGACAAGAAGGCTTCATAAGGGCCTGCTCTTTTCCTGGGATAAAAGCAGAAGTGGAGAGTCAGGATGGCAGAGACTCCTAAGGAGCAGCTCCTGCCCTTTCCCAGGTCCAAGCTCTTGTCATCCTCACCTGGAAGATAAATCCAGATTCAGTGCTTCTAACTGAGCAGTTGTTTCCCTGGGGCTCACTTCCCGAGTCACCTGGATGCGTCAGTGGTCAAGTCTAGGTCGCCTCAGCTCCACCTGACCTTGCTACCGTCTGTTCTCACTGACTTGGACTTCTGTGTCTTCTTTTCTAACAATTATTTTTATTGTATATTTTAGCATTACATTTTGATTTTATTTATTTATTTAGTTAGAATAAAACAGACAGAGGGTCATGAAGTTTTTCTCAATTTTCTCACTCTCGGTAAGATCTTAAATTGCTCTGGCACATTGCATCCATAACAGAAATAAGCAAAATATGGCAGATAAAATTTAGGTTATGTCAAATGTTTAGGCCCATAAAAAGTACAAGCCAACTGAGAAACCTTTCCAAGGTAATTATATATGTGAGAAAAATGTAACGGTGGGAAATTTTAGACCAAGTCCATAGCAATTGCTTTAGAGTGGTTGTAAATGCATTAATTTATGATTAATTTACACAGTCCCCAGTGCTGCCCAGAGCTGATGGAGCCAAATCCAATTCCAAGAATCCCTTAAAAAAGAAAAGCATTGTTTCAGAAGCAAAAGACTGGGGAATGTCAGGGAACTTAAAAGATAAATACCTTTTGGAGATTTAAGTCTAAACTCCTCATGAGGAGAGATGGTGGTGGGGTGCCCCTTCCAGCCCAATAATGCTGAGATTAAAGCACCTGTCAGTCTAGTTCATGTGGATATCTGTCGCTGGCATCTTCTCCTTAATGTATTATACTGCAATTTAGTAAAACCCTCAGGCAAAACTAGCAAGGAGTCATTGAATGATATTTTAGTCATTAAAACATATAGCAAACATTTTCCAAAATTGATGTGTTCTTTGTGTTGGTGTTGCTAGCAACACACTGTCAAAGCTGTTGTGCAAAAGATGAGTTTAATACCCTTATTATTTTGGGAGTCTACTGATGATCCATTACAGTGGCAATAAAATTATTTCCCTAATCCACAGAAAATAAATGTGGGGCTTGTAATTGGGTTCATATGTCATGATGGCAAAACTGTTACCCAACTTAGAAATCACAAGGCAAAATATGCAGCATTTTGTGAGAAATTAACCAAGTTTATATTTGTGAATAATTCCTGGCATGGTGTGTGTGTGTGTGTGTGTGTGTGTGTGTGTGTGACAGAGAGAGAAGTTTTAAATATTTTTTGCATTAAAAAGAGTCATATTGGGGCTGGGGATGTGGCTCAAGCGGTAGTGCACTCGCCTGGCATGTGTGTGGCCCGGGTTCAATCCTCAGCACCACATACAAACAAAGATGTTGTGTCCGCCGATAATTAAAAAAATAAATAAATATTAAAAAATTCTCTCCCTCTCTCTCTCCCTCTCTCACTCTCTCTTTTAAAAAAAAAAAGAGTCATATTGCTTCTATCCATTGTGTGCTTCAAATTAAAGTGCTACTTGAGGAAGGGTGACAAAGGACAGCTATTAATTGTCACTGCAGTCTTTAGACTGTGTAAACATTGCCCACTGTGGAGCAGAAGTCATCAGCTCCAGGGAAGCACCTGCTACTCACTGGCTCTGGCTCTGCTTGCAACATGCACACCGGGCCCCTTGGGGGTGGCCTGGGGAAGAGGGTTGTGAGCTCAGTGGTGGTGCTCAGTTAACTATTTCATCCTGATGGTGTCAGTGGTTTCGCCATATGCATCTCTGCCATTGTGCTGGAATGCCCACCATAGCTGCTCTGAGTTGTATGCTTGGTGCAATTCAGAATCACACATCACCAGTGCCAGAAACCAGAAGGGATGAGCCAGGGCTTATTCTAGAAGTGTAATTTCTGTGCTAATTGCAGCATAAGACATTTAGAATAACTAACCTTAGTTACAAAGACAGGCCCTCATATCCAGCCACCATGTCCCTGAGCCATTGACGGGCAGGAATGGCATCTCTTGAGCCATGTTCCTGCGTGAGCCCTTTCTTCACAACAAATGATGCTTTGCAGTCCATGCCAGCTGTCTGCCTACAGTCAGTCATGCAAATGTTCAAGACAATTCCAAGTAGAAAATTTCCTCCAACTCCCTGAAACAGCCCAACAAACCTCTCAAGACTCCTAGGGACAGGTCAAGATGACTGGCCCTTAGGGCTTCTCTACCTTGGGATGACGAGACACTCATACTCCAATGATACAAGGGGGAGTGTGATAAACAAAGTCAGGGATAGGTGACTTCTTGACTTCAAAGACATTTCAATACTGAGACATCGAGTATGACCTGGTCTCCCAAGAGCCTCTAAAATAGCACGGAGGATCTCCCATGCCCTGCTCAGCTGCTGAGTTCCCCAAACTCACCTGTTAATGCCTAACACCCAGTGCAATGACATTGGGGCGGGTCCTTGGGAGGGGACAGAGTCATGAGTGAGAAGCCATTGCGATGGCATTGGTGCCCTCTTAAGGGGCCAAGGGCCTGGACTCCTTCCCCTCCATCACGCTGAGACAGCCAGAAGGCTCCAACTGCTATGCAAATGGCAGAACTTCCCAACACTGAATCTGCTGGGTCCTGGACGTGGACTTCCAGTCTCCAGAACTGAAGAAACAAGTCTATGCTATGGATAAACTGTGAAGCTTATTATTGGTTCAATATCTGAGCTAAGACTCCAGGAAGACCGCCATGTAGGACATTAGAGACTTTAATTGCACATTTAGGTGTTAATGGGGGATGAAAAGATAAATCTATGCATTTGTTTCAAAAGTAGTGAAATAAAAGGAAGGAAAATAGTTACTTTGTAGACATTTGCCTTGATTTAGACAAAACTCACTAAACCACAAACCTTCATGGGGTTCAACTGTATGATGTAGCTATTTCTTTAATAAAACACTTTATTTTTATTATTTACATGCAAAGTTAAAAAATCAATCTACATTGCAAGAAAACTTGACAAAGGCATTTCTGAATGCCAATTTACTGAAAATTATTTGAAAATCATTATTTCTCACTAGTATTTTGGATTTTTCTTTTCTATCTATATGCAAATGTTGGAGTCCTTTGCATACTTTTTTTTTACAGCCTTGTAATTTTGTCTATTTCATAAAGTTAAAATTAATGAAGTTCTGCAAAGGTGGTGAGGTTTACGATAGTAAGTGTAGAAGATTCATTCCTGAGTATAAATTCTGCTATCACAGACTCTTTCTATTGGCATAAATCTACATTTTACATTTTGATATCTAAGTATAATGCATTGTTATAATATTTTCCCATTAATACAATTTATTGGTTCTCTAAAAATTTAGTCATTTTTTTAAATATAAGTGTACTATTCCTAGGAGCAAAGCCAAGTAGTTAAAGTTCCAACTTTGCCTCTAATTATCTGCAAGTCACCCTCTGCACAAGGACCTTTGTTTCAATCTTCTGTTTGCGCCTTTGTATTCATCTGGGTTAGATTTGATTGTCTACATTTAAACTGTAATTTAGATTCCCTCTGGGAAGACAGTTTATAATTAAAATTATTCCTAATTGTGAGTTTTTATTTTACTCCTGCTTAGTGAGAGATTATACAACAATTTCATCCACACAGAGAGATCTCAGACCAGAGAGCAGTTGCTATTTAGAAAGATTTTTCTATCTTTAGTCTCTATGATGCAAAACTGAGCACAGGTGAACATGGTATGTTTACAGGGTTTGGGGAAGATGGCATTAGCTTGTGTGGGGCTTCTCACTGACATTCAGCTCATGAATGAGCTGCAGAAGCTGCAGATTGTCATCTGAAGGGTGTGACCACATCCCTCTCTTGACTATCAAATGCAGCCAGGAATTCTGCTGGCCCTCCAGCTGTGTGGCTCGGGCCTTCAGGACGGTCACATATGTTCTGCAAATACTGTCATGTATTCCATTTCCTTGCCTCCTCTTCACCCTCCCTCATTAACCTGACTCCTTCCCACAAGATCATCAAAATGAGGAGAATCTCATGAACATGGACAATGCCAAGGTTCATATTCTTGACTTGCCCATAGAATTTTTGTTTATATCTTTAATGTTTTCATTTTGATTTAGGCTAATCAGCATGAGATAATTGCTTCACTTGAGGGACAGACAGACAGACACCATGTGAAAAATAAAATGTGTCTGTGACCATCAGAATTCATGAATTCTCAGAGAAATCTATGGGTGTACCTTGTAAAGATTTTTGTTAAAGAAAAACACAAATTATAATATGTCAATATCATTAATTTTAACTCCTCATATAAGACCATAGGTTTTTTTAAATAAGGTTCTGAAAACTGTAAGCAAATCTACTGGAAAACATGGGCGGTTTAAGCTTTTCTTTGGTTACTGCTATTGTCGAGTTTTCCAGTGACTCTGTGCAGCCTAAGTCTGTCTATGGGACCAGCATTTTGTCAGGGATCCATATAAGAACAGAACAATAAAAGGCGGGTCTTTTGCTGGATGTTTTCATAATAGTTGCTCAAAAATTATGGTAGCTAACAGAGACCAGGGCATGGTGCTGCAGACATTGTAGAAGGGGCCCAAGTCTGACAAAGGGAACAAAGCAAGGGAACAAAGCAAGCTGTTCCCAGGTAGAGTGAAGAACCAGGGGCAAAGGTGGGGAGTTGTTGGCACATCCTGGGAGATGGTCCCCAGAATCACCCCAGCAGCCTGTGGGCAGCGAGAAGATGCCACGTGGCACTGAGAAGCAGTCAGCTTGCTAATGGGGCCGCTAACTTTCAGTGTAAAGAGATAACAATCAGTATTTTGTTCCACTCAGGTCACACAGTCCGTGTGAAAGCTGAGGTACTCCAAGTGACCTTGCTGAAGCGGTATAGACAGCACGCCCACATCTATTCCCATACATACAGCTCCTGCATCTGTTATGGTGAAACTCTGTTGGCAAAAAACGATAACATTCTGGGTTGAACCCACAGGCTGCGTCTGTGCATAGAGGAAGTGAGGTCCGTAAGTTTGTCACATGACCTGTGTGTGGCACAGCCCAAACCAGGCTTTGTGGTTCTATTTTCCCATCCCATTCTGCTCCCCTCCCCTCTATTCTGCTCTTTCTGTTTCATCTCTGAAACCAGAACCTGCACTACATTTTCCTGCTGATGGGCTCTAGGTGATAATTTGAATGCATAAAGGTGTGGTGGTGGCCAAGGCCCAACCAACAGGGCCAGGTCCTATTAGACTCTGTATGGGCTCAGAACAGTGGACATACTTCTAGGGAAGAAGTCCTGAGTTCTTGGAAACATTATCTGATTCATCCATGTTTCTGAGTTGCAAGCAACAGAAAGGGCCTCCAGAGAATGGGGATTCACTGACTTGATACTGGGCAGCTCAGAGCATCCCAAGAGGGCAGTAGGAAAGGACTTGGAGGATATCCATGGAGGGAAGATACTCCAAGTGCTGTGAGGGACTGGCGCTAAAAAGGCACCAATGCAGCTGGCCCTGAGGAAGACCCTGTGTCTTAACATGGAAGCCTTTGATAGAGGACTGTGGTGCTGCTGCTAAACGTACTGCCCCTGGAGCTCAGGAGAATGAACACAGACCTGCCATAGGCACCACCTGAGCCAGGGCATGTCCCCATCTGTCTGCCAAGGTTCTTCAGAGAAATGGAAGCCAGAGGAGAGAGAGGATGGATAGGCAGAGGGGTAGACATGTCCCCTCTCACGAGTTTCTACACAGTTCACAGTGCACCCAGAGATGGGTCCAGGACCACTCTCAGCAGTGCCACCATGTGGCTATGTCTTGCAACAACCGCGTTCTGTCAAGTGCATTTCAGTCCTTCTACTTGACATTTAAGACTGATTTCTGCTGAGTTATACATGAACTCCCATGAATCTTGAACAATTTAGTATAGGAGGAAACCCACATGAAAATTCTGCAATTCTTACTAACGCAACTTGATTAAAAAATCAATTAAAAAAATTTAAAAAGCAATTATCGCAGTGGTAGTGGTGAGGAGCAGCAGCAGGTTTGGGGATCTCGATGGACAGTGTTGTGGGGGCTACCTGACTTTTCCATGATAACAGTTCCCTAGTGCTGTTCACAGACCAACTGGACAGACGTGTGCCCTTGAGCACCAATCACTGGTCTACCACAGTCATGGCAAACGTGGCCCCATCCCCGTGCCTGGCCTTGGAATGAGCCTGCCAGACCAGGTGTGCCCAGGGACACAGGTGGGGTTTGTGGGTCTTCTGGGCAGGGTGTGCTCCCTGAGAGAACACTGGGACAGAAAGGGCCTTTCCTGCTGCTCTGCCTCATCCTGCTTAGGATGGGGCCCTGTAGGGCTGCGGGGCCTGGAGCTGCACAGCCTTTGCCTTCATGAGAAAAAGCTAAGAGGATCATGGCTAAGGTGACACCACCACCTGATAGTGTAGCAAGCTGAGTGGCACAGCAGGCCACCTCAGCATCCTCGGCTTAAATGGCTGTCATGTGGGATTTCTGCTCTTTTAGCACATAATGTTCCCCTGGTTGCAGCTTTCCCCTATTATTATACTAAAAATCCACAACTATTTTGTTTTAAAAAATAAATTTAAAAATAAAATGGGTTTCCTGGTTATGTTTCAGCAGAGCCAGGCACTCTGTATGATGTGGATTGTCTCAAATGTAATTAAGGGACTGAGTTGGAAGAGCTGTTTGATACCCACCTCCTCCACTCGATAGCAAAGTCTACCAGAACCACACCTTTCACAACACTGCCTCCTCGACATGTAGGAGAGAGCCTGACAAAACAGATGACAGTCAGAAACATGCCTCGTCTACAAGTTGGGTGGTCGAACGCTGGTTCACACTTGCCTTAAATGCTGAGCTCTCCTACTGAGGGCCAGTGCAGGCTGCATTAAACTCAGAGGCAAGGGTACCTTCCAAGCGAATAAACCTGGTCAGTCTTGGAATTGAAATGCTTCCTCCAAACTTTGCCCAGCTCAGGCTGCAGCAATCACTTACCTTTGATAGATTGCATGTCTTGGTGGGGGGGAGGAGCACAGATGAGTTCTAATGGAGAAACTCACCAAGGGGTTACTAATTCCCTCTATGTGTCCCCAGGGGCAGGGCTGGTCCCCTGGCTGGGCAGCACCATGCAGGCTGCCATCTCCTCTAAAAGCAGAAGCCCAGGGACACAAACTGCACTGTGTATGTTTCCAGGGAAATCTCATGGATGCTTTGTACTGAATTGGCGAGCATTGTCCAATCAGGGTCTGAGCAAGTCTTCAGTATTGGCTTTCCCAAGTGTGTCATTAGTCCAATGGCAGTTGGCACAGGGTGATTTGGATGAGCTGAAGCCCTCAGTCTTTGTTTGCACAGGGAGAGTTAGAGCCACATGATTGCTGGCAGGGGTTTCTTTGTCTTCAGTTGCTAAAAGATAGGACCCCAGAGGTCTGTTCAGCACAGAAGGGTGCTTCTTTGAGACTAAGGGAAAATGGCTGTAGTTAGCTCTTATGGGTCATGAACTTGGCTATCTATATTCACTTGTTCTTCAGAGATATACTTTATTTTCCCTTGAACTTGCAAGAGTCATTTGTCTGAGTTGCACCTGGATAATAAGATGTAAGTGGAGTTGGTATTTGGACTCATGACAACACTGAAGTTCAAACCTTTTCCACAGAGGATGTCATTTACACCTCAGCTGGAGTCCAAAAAGATGATCTCACTTCCCAGAGCTGAGCTGAGATGCTTCTGAAGGTGCATCTGGGGTTAAACAAAAAGTGCTGAGGTTGACTTGTGATGTCTGCTGTGGGTGAAGAAGATGGAGTGGTTGTGGCATGGTTAGAGCTGCCCAGGCACAGTCACACACACCAGCCATGGAAGCCACCCTGGAGCCCATCAGCAGACAGGTGGATAAAGAAGTGTGGTAGATCAGCACAGCAGAGTCTGACTCAGCCATAGAGAAGAGTGGAATCATGGCACTTTCTGGTAAATGAATGGAACTGGAGAGCATCATGTGAGTGAAGGGAGCCAGACTCGGTAGGCCACAGGTTGAATGTTCCTCTCATATGCAGAGGTTAAGGCAAAGAGGCAGAGGGAGAGTCGGGGGCATGAAAATAGAAGGGAGATCAGTGGAGCAGAGGGAGGGCATGGAGGGGGTGGGAGGCGGGACGGGTAAAGGCAGGAGTGGTGGAAGTACATATATGAATCTGCCACAGTGAATCTCACATCTACATGTATCCATAATGCACTGATTTATAAAACTATAAATAAATAAAAATATACCAGGAGACTAGAGAAAAGGGTATAGGGGGAGAGAGGAGGGAGGGAAGGGAAAGGACTGTGGACTGAGTGGGGCAACTCATATTCTGTGCATGCAGGAATATTGCAATATGCACCCCAAGTTTGGCATAACTATAATACACTAATAAGAAAATAATAATAAGCACTGCTAATTGTTGTTCTGGTTCTAAGCCATAATTAGCCCCTCAGATGGGCCGTCTGCATCCATGCCTATTCTGTTGTTCTAGATTTAATGTTTTTACATTCATTATTTTAATAGATACTCTTTTCTGTATCCTGCAGTAACAACCACGACAACAACATAAAGCTCACTACATTTTCCTTCATCCAACGCCCTCATCTTTGCTGGAAATAGACATGTGGCAGTTAAAGCATCTTATCCCCAAGGCCACAGCACTTTTGGGACAGGTTTCTCCCAATTAGAAAATGATAACTCCAGAGACCTTTTGTTGCTCTTGTGGGGAGGACAGCGTATTTCTATGAGGACTTGACCCTACCACATACAGCCCTCCCAGCTAGCACCTTGCTTCCCTGTGGAGTGGGATGATGAAGTCAGCACAGGAGACCAGGCCCCCTGGGTCACTGTGTGCATCTAATCCCACCCTTGCCTGAGTCCAGCACTGCTCAGAGACCACAGCACAGACAGATTCCTTTCATGCCTACACTAATTTGAATTAGATCTTCTGTCTTTTGAATAAACATCCACATGTATATTCCTGTACTCAGTAAAGGCCACCTTGAGTTTGTTTTAGTAGATGGAGTAGGCATGCATTTAACCATTACTAAGTAACTACGGTTTTGCAACTCACAACGGCAAACTGCTGGGCACAGGGATGTGGAAGTAATTCAGATGGAGGCCCTGCATTCATGCAATGTCATTGGAAGGCAGGTAGAAACACCTTCAGTTCAAATATTTAAGGGAACAAGTGCTGTTACATGAAAATAAAAAGTGGGGAATTTGCATACCTGTAATCCCAGCTGCTCAGGAGGCTGAGGCAGGAGCATCGCCAGTTCAAAGCCAGCTTCAGCAATGGTGAGACACTAAGCAACTCAGTGACACCCTATCTCTAATTAAAATACAAAATAGGGCTGGGGATGTGGCTCAGTGGTTGAGTGCCCCTGGGTTCAATCCCCAGTACATGCCCCCCCCAAAAAAGTGGGAATTTTTCCATCAGAAATAATCAAATATTAGACATTTTAGTCCAGGTCTTCCTTGAAGGGTGCATGGGAAGCTGATGGAAAGAGGCGATGACGATTCTAGAGAGAAGATTGGTATAGGAACATGTGGGTGGGGAAGCCCTGGGCAATTCTAAGATAGGGTTTGTGTTCAGACTGAAGCTGTGACCTTGAATGGCAGATAAGGTGAGCCATTTGTGATCTTGCTTTTAGCAATAAAGAAATCATGGAAGGTCTTTGATCAAAAATGGAAAAAGTATGGAGTACAAATTTTGTAAGGATAACCATGTACGATTTAAAGGGTAAGGGGTGGGCAGCGGCCCAGGTCATGGATTAGCAGCAGAAGGCTGACCGAGAAGAGGTGTAGTCTTGTGATGTCCACTGGATCCTGCTCTGCAAGGGTGGGGGGAGCACTTTTAGAAATCTGAACATGGCCTGAACAAAATGAGCGGTTTCTTAATTTGTTCAGAATCTAATAGAATTTACCTGTGCAGGAGAGCCCTTATTTATTTGGAGAGGCAAGACCAGGTAGGTATTTAGGGTGAATTTGTGGTTTTGTAATTTTCCTTGAAATAGTTCCAACATAAATAAATTTAGTAAATATGGCAAAGTGTGAATCTTCATTGAATGGGGCCAGTGCACGTAGGTTGGGTTGTTATAGTTTCCTTTAAACTTCTGTTTTTAAATTTTTTTCTTTTTTTGTTAATTATTAAAGTCTCTTAAAAACTGGAACTGCAACCCAAATATTGGAGATTAGGAGTGGAGAAGCAAAGGGGATTGTTGTGTGTGAGGTGAAACTTGCTCAGAAACCTTCCTTTGGCTGCACTAATTTCTGAGGAGGATCCGTCTTCTCCAAAGGCGCTGCTCTTTTATGGCTCACAGGGCCCCATTTCTATTCAGTGACATGCTCAGCTTGGAGACTGTATCCTGGCTGGTCTGACACAGCTGTGGCCATTCTGTTCCTCTTTGCCAAATGCTTCCCAGCTGTGCATGCAGCCTATGGAGAATGGTGGTGCCATCCTGGCCCATGAATCTGGGGAGGCTGCCAGAGCTTTGGCTTTCAGGGTGCTTTCCAGGGTCCAAGCAAGAGTTTAAGAAGCTGCTTCACGTCTCTGATCCTCTGCATTCTGGAGTCCCTGAGGAGCTCCAGGATTCCTAAACCATCCCCAAGTTGATTCTCTAATGCCCACACTGTGACAATGCTCTCTAGCTCCATCTTCCTGGATTGCAGTCAAATGTGTCATGAATAAGTCTGCATTTTGTTGACATAATAACTTGGGAGATGGAACAGAGAGGGAAATCAGAATCACAACTAACAAGGGTGAAGCCCCTGATGAGGAGAAAGAAGAGAGGGGACGAATCTTCTGCTGCTCCGTTGGCCAATCAATGCCATGTCACCTGGTCCCATGACTATTTCTGCAGCTGACAAGGAATCTGTCATTTTTTTGACCAAGAAGCACCTCAGGTGTGCCATGGAAGGTTTTTTAAATATGCAAATTAGGTCATTGTAGCAAAGTAGATCACCTCGCACATGATTTTCAGACATTTGGATTGACCACAACCTACAATTTTACCAAGTCCTGTCCACTCATCCCTGACATTTTAAGTGATCCTAATGGTAGCTAATGAGAGTGTAAATTTTTAATAACATTCCTTTAATCAGGGACACCTTGAGATGCTTCAAAACAAGATTTTAGAACCTCTGCTTTGTGGTGCTTTTGCTTGTAGCCTGGGTTGTATCTTGGCTGAGGTTGATTTTCAGAGGCAGCTGTTTCCTGAATCCACCAGCAGAGGAACCAGGACACGGCAGCCTGGTACTGGACTTCTGATCCCTGTCTGCTTAGTGTCTCCTTCCAGTGGGACTGAAAGGAGCTTTGGCCTTCAGACACCGGGCTGCACACACACCATCAGGAGGCCCTGTGTAAGACCAGCCAGATTGAAGCCTCACCACAGGCGAAAACTCAGCCATAACGGAGACTTAGATATGATGGATACTCCTCCGGCCAACGTGATCTAGGACACAGTCCCCTCTGTGCAGGAGATGATGTCTCCATCCACAACGCAGACAACCAAGATGTGTGATTTCACCTTGCTTCCTTCTGTGCTTCCACTTGATTTCTGCTCTTAATCTCCTCCACCCTCACAGAGCACTAACCTTACTGAAGACAGGTGCACAAGCAGCCTATGTCGGTTCCTTGTGCGATGACACAGTTTTAGTGCCCACGCCCTGGATGGACCCCAGGAACCAGTGAGGCCAGCAAAGCCCTGCAAGAGTACCAGATGCTCATAAGTACTTTCCCGCTAGGATCCAGGGGTATCACTGCTTTTTCCAGAGTTGTGTCAACATCCAGAGAAGTGATGGCATCAGGCCCCTGCCTGGCCCCTTCTGCCCCTACAGGCCTCTGTGGAGACCTCCCTCATCCGGCTTTGCACTGGGCAACCAGTCCAGGCAGGCTGCCTTGAGTCTCCCTCCCTCTGCAAGGCGCTTCTCACCAGGAAGCTCTTGCTTCTGTTCTGCAGAGTGGGAGCTGGTTCTCCGTTCTTCTTGGACACAGTGTCACTCTTCAGCTAGGTACCTTCTTCTTGCTCCCTGTAGACAATCTGGGAAGAACTTACAGCTCCCCATGCTTTCTCTACAGCAAAGGAGTGATCTTCCAGTTACACCCTAGATATTCTCCACTGGAAACATTTCAAATGTCCTGTCCTCTTTTTCTGTCCCTCTCTGTGCCCAGGAAGGGTGGTAGTGTGGGTGAGCACTGTGGGTGGGCTCCTCTGCCCTCCAGCACCCAGGTGGGTTTGAAGAGGCAGCAAGAGATGTTTGCAAGACATCAGAGCATGAGAGCAGAAGGGCAGGGTGTCTGGGCTGGTCCTTCCTTTGGAGCTGAGGCTTGGCATGGCTCTACTCCTCTTTACAAGCTCAGTGTGTCCATGTAGCTGCTGTCCTCAGGTCCCATTAACAATTACATAGCTGAGTTACTCATTTTTTTTCAATGGTTTGTGGTCACCCTCAGTCCAAAGAGAAAGGAGATGGAGAAATCTGCTGTCCTCTTAAAAGATCTAAGAAAGTCCATTTTATTTCCCACCAGAACCCCACAATCCATCACAAGGAAGTCTTCCTAGTGTGCTCCATCTCCATCAGCAAGGGAAGATGCAGCTGGAGTTGATTAGGTCTGTGCACATGGTGCTTTATAAATGCAGCCCTGGAGACATGGGCAGAACCAGCCTGGTCATATCTGCCCTTCTGTAGCCTCTCAGAGCAGAGAGGGCCCGTGCTGGCCAGGATTTTCTTCTCTTCTTTACTCTTCCAAACTGCCTGCAGCCCTGGACGAGGGATAAGTGTAAGTAGCTCTGCCTTTCAGCTATTTATTCTTATTTGCTTATAATCTTTATGGGAGAATTAAGTAGAAGCAGAGAGAACAAGAAAATTATTTTTTGATGAAAGGTTAATGCTCCTGAAGGAGATGGCTGATTAGTTTTTATCTTCAACAAGGCTGGGGAAATTAATTTGGCAAACATCTTACCTTGGCACAAGTTGTGTTATCTAAATAAAGTTTTCCCAGCTCGCCTGGTCAACAAAGTGATCTGAAACCATTATTAAATAGAAAGTTCCAGCCTCCTCACTGGGAGAGCCTGGCTTATTAAGCCCAGGCTGGGGAGTCTCTGTCTTTGGTTCTGTGCTCGGGGTCACAGCTGTACATTGAGTGTTAAACCACTGCATTTGGAGTTTGAATTTACACTGAGGCTTCATATTTATTTTCCCATTAAGGCATCTTTTATTGGGTCCTTCCTACCTTATTCCAGCTTAGGTATCTCCTGAACTGTGCAGTTAGAGGAGCTGAGGCCTCCCTGACTTTGCCCAGCAATATGCCACAATGCTCCATGTGTGCAAAAGGAATCAAAAACAAACCTGGTCCCTGCAGTCACAGTGCTTAAGGTGGCTGCAAGAAGACAGACACTGTCCAAATGTGCACACACCCATTAAATCACACAGAGAAGCAAGAGTGGGAAGGAATAGCACAGGGATCTG
Source organism: Callospermophilus lateralis (assembly GCF_048772815.1). Lineage (NCBI taxonomy): Eukaryota > Metazoa > Chordata > Mammalia > Rodentia > Sciuridae > Callospermophilus > Callospermophilus lateralis. The sequence continues at coordinate 118,291,089 of NC_135305.1, read as the reverse complement.
TGAGGGGCAGGCAGGGCTCCTGACTTTGTCCTGACTGCTGTGAGGACAGAATATGACAGTGAGCTCTCCCTGAGTGGCAGTGACATGTGTTCCCACGCAGATGCTGAGGGAGGCTAGGCCTCCTGCAGGAGTCCAGCTCCACCCAAACTCCTGCCACACCAGGCCTGTACCTCTGGTAACTGCAGACTCACCATTCTCATCCCTGAGGATGCTCAAGGCCTTTGAAGTTGTGGCCTAGAAGCTTCTCTGGGCGCATCTCACCTCACAGAGGGGCAGACACAAAGGAGCTTCTGCAGAAGGAGGAGCCCCACCAAGCCTTCTGTCTCCTGTTCTGAAGTCTCTAGGAAGATTAGTAGCACTGACACTGACGTTTCTCCTGCTTAATGTTTTTCTCAATTTTTATGGTCATATTTTCTCTTCTAATAAAGACACATTGAAATTGCCGTATTTGTTCAGGGTGGACTTTCTGTTCTGTGTTGTTTCTTTCTATTTCTCTTCTTTTCGTAAGACAAGGAGCAGGAATTGCTGAGTCTGTTTCTGTTGCTGCCTTTGCTGGATGCCTGAGTCATTTACTTGGTACCAAGAGAACCGTGGGTCTAATGCCACCTGCCCATGAAAAAGCTTCACAGATCAGCTTCCCGATCTGCTCTGGGGCAGAAGCTAGCCCTCCACTCTCTAGGGAGGTCAATATAACCAGGCTGTCATCATCAGTGCTCAGCCCAGGTCCTGCCAATTAAAATCCTCTGAGTGAGAAGTGGTGCCTGCATCCTGTGCCCTGTGAACATGCAGTGGGATGGACTCAGGGCATGCGGCGTGCAGTCCCATTGAGTGAGTGCTCACAGGGTCATCTGCTGGTGTGGCTCCCACTGTCCCCCACTCCTGCCAGGCATCACGTGGTTGTGTATATTGTGTGGTACCCGGAGGCTCTGAGCTCTGCGGTGTTCTTGAGTGAACTAAGTCAGACCCGCCCCACCTGTCCTGGCCTTCTCCAGGGAGCTCACCTGGTCTCTGGACCACAAGGTGCCAGGTCTTCAGGGCAGTGCCTAGTCCAATATGACAAGTGCCCTTGTAAGAAGAGGGGATGTGGTCCCAGATTCATGTGCACAGAGAAGAGAGAGAACGTGAAGACAGAGAGGGAAGACGGCACAGGCAGGCCAGGGAGCGGGATGCTGCTTGAGTCTTGACCTTGGCCTTCTGCCCAAAGTCCTGTGCTCAGGGCACCTGTGTGGTTGATGGTGAGTTCATCAGCACCTGGCTTCTTCAGCCTCTGTCTGGAGGAGAAACTGCAGTGGCACTGTGGGCCTATGACACAAGGTCTTCACTGTCAGGTGACAAATGCTCATCTCTCCTCTCGTCCCCTTCTCCTCAGAATGCATATTTCTCAACTATTTTCATATGTCCCTCTGTCACTGCTAACCAGGGGAGCAAATGGACATCTAGGGGTGTCCTCCTGCTCTTTACTGGTGCAAATCCTCACTGAACTCACCTGTAGTGATGGTAGCTACGTGATGTCTCCCAGATGAGCTTTTCTGCAGTTTGCACAGGCTCTCCAGCCAAGCTGGAGACATCACAAGCACACAAGTGTGCGCAAGGCATCCGCTGCAGGCTTTGCACTAGGCTGTGTTCTCAAAACCCGTGGAAAGCAGAAGTGCGGCCCCCACTGTTCACATGCAAGTCACCTCTCTCTCCAGTTCCCCCTTTCCCTTGTGGAATATGCCTTGAAACATGTCTTAAGTTACACATGCTGAAGTCACTAGATATTATTTAGTTACCTTCCATGGGAAAAAACATATGAGCCCCCTAATGCCATGATTATCACTGTGCATACCCAGATAGCGTGAATCTTCTAAAATGGAAGGATGGTTCCACAGCTAGCAATTGCCGGGAAGTGTTCCCACAGTAACTACTCTGCAGTTGTTCATGTGTTTTCCCTTTGGGCTTGAGAGTGATAATCACATAAGTCCATCTTCACCTTCAAAAGGTAAACACAAACCTGTGGCCTCTGCAGTTCAAGCACCAGGGCCAACTCTCTAGGGGACACCCAGTGAGATGTTAAAGGCAGATAATCTGAACACAACCACAGAGGTGTCACCCCTGCCTGGAGCAGGTGACCATGCATGTCTGCCACAACTCAGCAGGCTACGGGCACTCCAAGAACTTCCAGAGCCTCACGGCACAGACACATGGCACACAGCCTTCGCTGCTTGGGCTGGGAGCAAGCAGTGGGATGTCCAGGGTGGGCCCAGGGAGCAGACTGCAGAGGGTAATGAGGCAAATGGACTCCTTGGCTGAAAACTAAGCTGGCTGGTCTGGAAGTAGGATGTGTGTGTGTGTGTGTGTGTGTGTGTGTGTGTGTGTCTAGAGAATGGGGTATGATACACAAAAATGTAAGTCGTAAGTCTGCTATCTTTAAATAGTACACTTTTAGGTTACTTGTTAAGATTTATTTTTTCCCCAAAATGCATACAATTTTATAATACAAATAGTTTGTTTGGATTAATTTTTTTGGGGGGAATCCACAAATGAAATGGCAAGTGAAGAATGGGCAGATGAAATATTGGCCTTCAGGTGATCAAGGTTGGCCTCACAGTGATCTTTGCTCCTCATCCCAAGCCTGGATGGGCACTGAAATCCCAAGACCATGCATGGGCAGGGACAGAACAAGCCTAGCACCTGCAGGGGCCGCTCCTCCCAGGAGGACAAGCAGTAGCCTCTGAGGCCAGGCATCTGGACTTGGCCTCTCCCACTTCCTTTTCTTGGGCCCTTGTCACAGTTATGACCCCAGCTAGCCTGAGAACGCTGATTGCAAGAGGCTGGACTTCTTAATGTCCAGCCCCAGGGAGAGGCCAGGCCAGCTTCTGTTACTCTTTTTCTGCTTTGTTGCTTATTCCTATACTCACAGCCAAGCAAATATTAGCTTCCACTGCATGTATAGACTGATAGTTGGTTATCACCAACTGTCACTTACTGTGGGCTTTGCAGTGATGGACATGAAAACTGGCTTGTCAGCATGCACTGTGGCACCTTGGGTTGATGGATGCCTGCCTTCTTATTACTTGTTTTTCTTTTTCTCTTTTAGTTTTCTTTTTCTTTTTGCTTGCAATTAGAGACATTCATTCTCATTTCCTCTTATTCCACACTGAGACTTGTCTATTGGTCTCCAGTGTTCTTCTGGACTGCAGTGCTGTCGTTTGCTTTTAAAATTCTGCAAATAAGGGAAACTAATATATTTACCAGTATTTTGTGGCAGTTTTCCTTATGTTTCATATCAACATTCACTTAAGCCAATAAATTTCTTTTAGTTATGCGCCTATATAGGTTTTTCAGAGTTAATTGACTTTTATTTTATATTCCTGTTACATTCTGATACACATTATGGTGTATTTGCATGGATAGAATAATATATTTCCTTAACAAAACTTCTTTTAATATACCTTTCAATGAGTCCTCCGTAACAGAACACCCAGATCCTCCTATGAATAGTCAACAATAAGAATGTTTTCTGCTCTGAAAGGACTCAAAAGCTGGCATTTAAACCAAATATTGCAATGGGTTCTTAAGAAGACCCTGAACATGGAATCAGCATTTGCTGAACATGGATGTTTCTTCGTGTGAATATCTTATTTAACTTACAGAAAACACGAGGCTTTCTTAGAACCTAGGAGTTTGGAGCAATGGGTGTTGGAGGGTTAGGTACACCTTGTTGTTCTCAGATTATCTGGTGCATCTGAGTATGTTCTTCATTTTACCATTTTTCAAAATGTGTTGCTTTGCAATTGCTCAATTATGCTGAAATTGGTTAGGCTTCTGAAGGTCTGTCTTACTTTTCAAGAACACTCCATAAATTCTGCAGAAAGACAACCATAGGCAAAGCTACCATTTCTTTGCCCCCCCCACCCCCAAATACATTATTTTGTCCTTATCTTCTTGCATTTAGAGACCAGGGCCATTCCTCTGGGAAGTAGGAACCTTTACATAAGCTTCCTACTTCCTAGAAGGTCACACTTGCCTTTGTGGCAGAAAAGGGGTTTGCATGGTCCACCTGGTTAGACTGGAGTTCTGCTTCCCAGAAGCCTTTCTGCCTGCAGGCAAGGAGGCCAGCCCACACCATGGAAGGTGGGAGGGGAAGCACAGGCACTTCTCACTGAAGATCCTTGTGGGAGCAGGCACTGCAGGGAGCCATTGAGATGCCAGCTGGTTCTACCCTGTCTTTTCCCCTCCTTCTCCTCCTCCTCCTTTTGCTCCTCTTGGACAGATCCCCTGGCCACCAAAGGCCCCAGGCCCACTGCCACACACCTTACCACAGACCTGAAGGAAGAGGACTGTTTTCAAAGACTTTCCCAGCACACCCCTCTGCAGTGGCCCTGCCTGGCCCTCACTTCCCTGGGAGCTCCCACCCACCTGCTCACCTTTGGTTTATACCAGCATCTCAGAGGGCTGGTAAAAGTGTTTCCCATGTTCTGTACTCTCTTTCTTAATTACGTGCCTCCTCTCTCCTCTATATGTTTTAAGGGCTTGTTCTAAACACATCTCTTATTTTGTGACATGCGTGGAGAGGCTGATTCAGAGCTGTTTGGTCTTGATGTAATCTGCATAAAACCAAGCTAAATGACCTATACTCAGCCCAGATCCTCAGGGAAGATGAGCAAAAGACTCCCCTTCTCTTTTTTCCAACACTGTTGTCATCTTAACTGGCTTGAGTGTCAGTCTCTTGGACTTTGCAGCCTAACAGCAAAGCCATTTGTAATGGGATGTCCCACAGACCAGTCCCTCGGCCTCAGTAAGGCTGCTGCTTTAAACTGGACAGCATTATTGCTGGTGGGCACCTGAGGAAGACACACTGTTCCTGGGGGCAACCTGCTGGAGACCACTCAGTCACTGGACCTAGATCTCAAGAGAAGGAAATCTGACTTTGTTTCCTTTTCTTTCTCTGTCAGCCATACAGGCCAGCTACACTTCCAGGGGACAGTGCAGCCATCAGAGGCTCAGAAGGATTTGGCACAAGATGAAAGTAAGCCAGGAAAATGGGGGAGCTACCATCACATCTTCCTAAGCGCCAAGTGCCAAAGTAGCACACTTGTGGCAAATGTTCCTCTGAATCTCAGGGTTTCCCAACAGATTATTCAGAGGGGGCAGGGCAATGTAGTGTGTCTACTTGGTGGTTCTCAACAAGCGGCAGTTTGGGGAACGAGCATTCTTAAAAATAATTCAATTCCTGTATTTGTTGATTTCCTTACTTTTAAGGAAAATGCTTGGAAAAGCATCCAGCAGCCTCAAAAATATGACTCTTGTCGCATACTAGAGAGGTTTAATTCAGTATACCTGGACCATGGTCTCCCTTGTGCTAACATGGGACCACTCCACCCGTGAGTGGTTTCATGAGATGCATTGATGCAACAAATGACCATGAAGCAAACACTGTGCCACATGCTGCTGGGGTGGGGAGGTGCTGCTCGCACCTGGTCATGCTCCATGAACCCCCAGAGGGCTGGAAGGTGACCTTGAAGACAATGGGCAATTAAACAAAGAGGGATGAGTGGAGAACTCTGGGTACATTTTTATGGCTTTGTTGTTTCTGTTCTCATCTCAGAGGAGACAAAACCCATATTGACCCATCAGCCATGGATAATGAATCAGGTTGTATTTCTCACTGAACTTCAAAATGTGTGTGTTTGGGTTGTAGAGGTTTGGAGGGGGAGAGAAAAGACAAGATACTGCTTCAGGAAGAACTGACAATCCACCTCCACATCTCCACATCCTAGCTGCAGGTACTCACCAAGGTCATGTTTAGGCTGCTCAAGTCAAAGGTGTCTTGGGAAATTATAAGCAAAGGATTGTTTTAGAATTCTCTGCGACCTGGGCCTCCTGGAGTCTGTGCTTTGCAATACCCCTTTGGCCTGGAAGGCTGTTTTCCCAGCTGCTTTCATCCACTGAAGAAAATAGAATGAGCTCCAGAAAACCACTGAGTTTCTTTGAAGGATATCTGGGTGCAGAATCCCAAAGGTACAAGGAATAGCAGGTGCCCACCCCGAATGAGTCCTTCAAGAGCACCCTATTCTCTCTTAGACCTGTGTAAGGTGATTTCTGTGTGCCTGAGCTTGGGGATAAAAATGAATTCTTCATTGATAGCATGTGTCCCCTTTATTCTCAATAAGAGGATTTCCTTTCCTTCCTGTCTATCTTCTCTCTTCCTTTTTTCCTTTTATTTCCTCCCTGCTTTTTCTGAAATACCCTCCTGGCTCAGGAGTCCTGGGTGCTCTGATGAAGGAGGCACACGGCCCAGGCAGACAGGCACTCTTTCTGGAAGGCTGATGCTGCCCTTGGGGAGCAGCCCATGAGCCTGCTGGAAGTACCTGGGACAGGGAGCACCTGAAGTTGGGGAGCAGGGACCCCTGGAGTCAGTGCTATTGGTTTAACAGGGGCAGGAGGGGTCAGGCTCTGACTCTTGCTCCCCAAATTAGGCCAGAAAATAAAGAACCTGGGTGATAAAGAGGAGAGAGGGCAGTGGATTAAAATGGGTGGAAAATGAGAAGGATGTAGAGGGCTTGGATTTCTCCTGCTAATTCTGCAAAATTAAAACTTAAACAATAACAGGAGTCTTTTATTTCAGAACAATTCTGTGGAGGGGCGTCTCCTCCCTCTTAACCAGCAGCATGGAAATTCTAGCAGTAACTAGGGCAGCTGCCCTTCCTTCCCTCACCAGCTGTGCCTGGAGTTGCAGGTGCCCATCCACACGTGCAGGTGGACATCCGTCTGTATAAGCACCTATGCCTCCTTCCTGCTCTTCTGCCTGGCATTTCCTTTCAGTAAATCTGGAAGAGTTCAGGATTATTCCAAAAGCCAGGAGCTCCCAGGCATCGGCAGAATGTGGCCAGCAATTCAGAGGGAAGGTGCTGCACGGGGTCACCTGCCCTGAGCCTCAGCAGGGCTGAACAAAAGGAAGGGCCTCTCTGCCTGGAGTGTCCAAGGCTGGTACTTGGGACAGAACTCCCAGGGATGTGCAGCATGAGCCTCGGCACCAGTGTACAAACATAGAGTTCCCACACCATCGGAGCGCGTCCACCCAGGTAGTTCCAGCCCAGGTGAGATCTGCCCATTTCCTGCCGTCTTCCTTCTCCAGGTTGCCATCTGGGCTGCCAGGCCCGTCCTCCTCTTGAGCCCCAGCCTGCTCCTGCCAGGGTGCAGTCTGGGCCAGTGCAGCCATGGAGCAGAAGTATTGGTACTGACGGGAAACCCAGAGGAAACCAGAGCAGGTTCCTGAGACTGCGGCATGAGAAAGGTTGTGGGGACATCAGCTGGGGCAGGGGCAGGAGCCTAGGGAGAAGTACGCTTCCTCCTGCTCAGCCAACACCCTGGCTGAGATCACCCACTCTAAGTTCTGAGGTTGCCCTGCAGGATGCAGGCTGGGGCAGGTGTGGGCGTGTACAGGGAACAGGTGAGGCCAGATTCCTGTGCTTCCACTGCCGCTCTGGTTGTGGGAACCCGAACAGGGCTTATTGCGGGGACCCGAGAGTGGGGAGGGACACAGATAGGAGCACTAGGAGCACCTCTGTACCTCTTCTCCCTGGATAGGAGGATCCCATGGGGACCACATCGCCTATCTGAAAGTACCTTCTCACTGACTGCAGATCTGCACAGGCGAGGAGCAGGGCGTGGCAGAGGGGTCGTGTCCACAGTTTATTTCCCACCTGGGGACTCTGCTGGACTCTGGGGAGGGCATGGCGAGTCTTTACAGCTTCTTTTCCCCAATAATAGAGGTCCCTCCTTCCTAGCACCAGTTTATTCTAACTAAGATTGAGGAATCCTAGGGGAAACCAATCTTTGCACTGGTCCCCACTCCCATCACACCTCGTGGTCCCCAGAGCAGATGTTGGCTCACCATAGAATGTGCACATGTGGAGCAGCTCGCAGAAGGCCCAAGATGGCAAAAAGTGTGAAATCGCCAGTCCAGTATCTAAGGTTCAGTCCATCCAGCTAGTTTGGGGCTGCTAGTAGGGGTTATGGAGCCCACTGTTGCTGGTGTACAGGCCAGGCGACTCCAGAACAGACCCAGCTTTCCAGACCTCCTGTGTCTGCAGCCAGGATGCACATGTCTTGAGGGGAGGGGATTAAGTGAGCACATTAGGCACACAGCTCAGCACCAGAAGTGCACACACAAAAAAGCTCAGCAGCTATTATTACTGTCCTCATTACTAAGTCAAACTACCAGGGAGCAGACCCAGGTGCAGGTGGACATCCTTCTGTATAAGCACCTATGCCTCCTTCCCGCTCTTCTGCCTGGCATTTCCTTTTAGTAAATCTGGAAGAGTTCAGGGTTATTCAGGGCTCAAGCAGGGAGCAGGAGGCTTCCAGGCCAAGGCACAGCAAGCACCAGGAGCCCTTCAGAGCCCAGCACAGAGTGCAGGGATCTCTGGGCTGGCCAGAAGAGAGCTCACCTGCTGGGGCTCCAGCTCTCTTTATTCTTCTGTGGCTACTGGGGGTGAAAGGGCAGCAAGATCATTTTTCTACTTTTAATGCCGGGGCGAGGGCTCTGCATGGTTCTAGCTGAGCCCAGTGAGACCTGCAGGCTCAGTGCTATATGGGGCACAGATTTTCCCCAGTCTCTGCCCAGCACCCAACACTAATCTTCCTAGTACTATCCTCCATCAATCTATCTAATCCTCCCTGCCCCCAGGTTCTTTGAGCTCAGTTGAAAATTAATGGGAGAGACATGCTATCACTTTAGGTGAAGAATTATTGCTTTTCACAAGTCACAGGAAGCCTGAGATTCTAGGGAAAGCCACTCTCCTTGTGATGGTGGGGTTCCTCAAGAAGAAAACAAAAGCTTTTTCTTCTGTTGTTTCAAAATAATGACATTTTATCTTGCGCAGAACTCGCCAGTTCCAGGGAGGCATTTTTGTCTTGCTAGTTCCAGGACATAGCAAGAGACCCAGTGTGAGCAGAAGAAAGCAGCGGAGCAGACGGAGATGCAGGGCTGTGGAGGGCGCAGCCAGGTGGTCAAGTTTCCCAAGAAGGTCTCCTCTGAAGCAGACCTGGGTGAGGAGAGGGAGGAGCCCATGGTATTGGTGGGACCCATGGAGGGGAGGCAGGGCCAGTACCAGGGCTCAGAGATGGGACTGAGTGAGACTGAGAAGGATAAAAGAAATAAAAACTGGTTGGAAAGGAGGCACAAAAGAAGGACAAGGAAAAACAATTTAATTCAGAGTTCCATATGTCTTTTCAGGCTTATCAATCCCTAAGTCAGTCTCACTCCCAGGCCCAGGACATCTATTAGATCTACCTTGTTCACTGTTAATTAACCCTCCAATAAATATATTAAGCCAAGACAGCTATCTTGAGAAACCTATAACTTAGGGCAAGTTTCTAGAACCATCTGTTGACCAGGTAATGAAGACCACATCAGTCTCATTAGAGATTGACCAGACCACCATAAATCATCTTGAAATCTCAGGACTGTCAGTCCTACATAGCTTTCCATATCCACACTCATCAAGTTTCTGTTAAAAGAAAGGCAGGAATCACAAAAACAAACAAAATCCCTCTCTTTTAAGATGACCCTTATTCTCCATTGAATGAATGTGTCATCTACTTTCCTAAATAAAACTCTGTGTATCTGACTGGCATGAACTGAAACTTCTTTCCATCACATAACCCAAGGATCCCTCTTTCACAGAATTCCCGGGACCCTTACCAGGAAACATCTCTTCTCTAGGACACAATGAGGAAGGCTGAAAAAGAAACCACTAGTGATGTCTGGTGGGCTCTGTGTCCTAGACTCAATTGTTCCCAGAGCCCATCCTGTGTCTTCTTGGTCAGGAACATCTCTGAGGCTTAGCAGGCACTGGACCTCCCAAGTTACAGTTGCCCCAAGGGACACACACACTGGGTGGGTGTGTCCTAAGTGGTGATATATAAGCAGCAACAGCACTAGAGGATCCCAGGACGTGGGCCTTATCTTTCTAGCATATTACTGTAGCCACTTTTGCGAAAGAGCTACCAGAGAGACTCCCTGGAGGCTCAGTGCCCACAATTCTGTTGGGACCTGATTACACAGGCATCTTCTGCCTACCGTGTGCAGATGCCTAGGAGGAAAGCAATCATCCTGAAAAAAAATGCAGTTTGCACAAGAGTTTAGGCACACAGCACCAATCCCATTAGTTGGGGGATGCTGAGAACCCTCATGAGACCCAAGTCCCCAGACTGCAGCCAAGGGTCAACCTTGCTGCAGTCTTTCTGAAGATGGCAGCCTCAAACCTGTGCTGTGTGCACCTTTTGCCAAACATATGAACATTTTTAGTTGGTCAAAGATCAAATCCAGGGGGTTACCTAAATATTGTGATTTGCATAAATCCATCAGGGTCACTCCTATGTAGGGGGAATTATTTCACAAACCATGATGTGGAGTGAGGGCTGCTGTGAATTGTCCCCAAGGAAAGCCAGGGTACTATTGGAGGAAAAGGTAAAGCACTATTTATGAGCATGGATGGGGGTGACTGACTGACAAATACCCAGCAGTAAGAAAAGGGCTTCTTGTCCTTGTGTAGGTTTGAAAACATTACAGATAATTAATTTATAATTAATTTACATGGCTATTGCTTCTAGTGAAAGGATGTTTTCCTTGTGTTTTTGGAATTGGGTTCAGCAATTCTTATTGAAGATTCTGCAGAAAAGCTTATCTGCCATTCTCAGGGACCATTTAACAATAAAGAAGGCAAGAGCTGAGACAGAGCCCAGGCGGGCATCCCATTGCCATGAAAACCCATGTGGCCAACATCATTTTAATGCTTTTTTCACTGGGATAGCTCTGTGCTGGGCTTTGGAAAGAGTGTGATTGAGAAGACTGAAGACACCGTGGCACATACTGTGTCCCCACGTAGCGGGGATGCAGTGGATGCTCCCAGTGCAGCATTCTGTGTCCATTGAGGGTCCTACCTGGGTTGGTGCCAAGCAGAAAGCAGGGTCCTCATGCTGGTTTTTTCCTGCCTTTCTGACCCACCCCTGTGTTGTCCTTGCAGGTGAGTCACATCCAGAGCTCTGACAGGGTAGTGCCCTTGAAATCTCAGTGACCTCTAACACTAATGAGCACTCCCTCCTTGACACTCTCTGCTGGGCTTCTCACGCTCTGATTCTAGGACCCACTTCTACTTACAGTGTTGAGAATCACACCAGAAATGAGTGCTTTTATTTGTACCAATGAATATTCACCATATTAGAAATTTAAATGGACAAATGTTACCATGTTTTTTTTTCTTCATTATGATGCAATGTCACACATCCTGTGGCCTCTGCCTGCGGCCTCTGGAAATCTCCATTCTGCACTCAGAGGCAATGAGAATGAACAGGCAAAAATGCTGCCCCCACATCCACTCAGGGGTGGTTTAGAGGACTCCCCGCAGCAGTGCTAGGAACCCCAGGAAGAGCGTCCCTCGAGAATCACTGTTCCACGTTATTCCTGTGGCTTTCCTGACAGTGTGGGCTGTTTTTTCTCCTGATTTCCTGGTCACTTCTCTCAGTATTGGAGGCTTCATCATTTGACGATGGTGAGAGCTGTCCCTGCTGTTCCAGGTCTGCCTTCATTGGGTGTGTTCTTCTCGGGTCACTCCTTGCTTAAGGTTGAGATCAACATCTCTCTTCATAAAGTCCCAATCTCTCTCTAGCGTGGAGATCTAGGGGACTGAAGACACATCCCCAGGGAGCAGGGGATACAGTGGATGCTCCCAGTGCAGCCATTTGAGCTGCAAATCTGTGAGTATTGTTCTTGTTGGCACCTTGGTCCCCAGGTGCCCCTGCCATCTACCCCCATCTTTCCACCTTCCTGGTTATTCTTGCAGAACAACTGAGCAGCCCTAGCAAGCCTTACTTCATGCCCTTACCTGCTCTCAATCCATTCTCCACCCCAACAGGGAGGTTTTCCTAAAGCCCATTCAGTGAGTCTTCTTACCCATGACCAGACCATTCCAGCAGCTTCCATTACCCTGGAAGGAGGCCAAGCACTGTGGAGTGCTTGGTGGCCATCACAACGTGCACTCTTGGCATTGCCTCTCTCTCCCATCCTAGACTGTGGTTTGTTTCCTCTCTCGAGTGGCTCCCTTATGCCTGCTCAACTCCAGGGCTCTCAGGATGCACATGTGTTCCTGTATTCCAGAGGTGTTTCTCTGTACTCCCCAGGAAATGGTCTTCACACATTAGGCATTTTCTCTCAGAGGGGAGAAAGCATCCCATGGTTCCAGCAGGATTCAAGGGAATGACATGATCTTGTGGGGTTGCCTCTTGGCCTGTACCACTCCTGGACCCATGGTGTGGCTGGGCTCTCCACTGGTGGAGTGCTCCAATGTCGCGATCTGAGTCATATACCACACTTGGAACCAAGGCTGGGGTGGGGTTAGCCTTACCCAGGCCATGGGGACTGAAAGTGGGAAAGAGGTAGACCTAGAGGTAAATCAGGGCTCTTGCCATAGAGAAGAGGTATGGATGTGGGAAATGAAGAACCACAGAAACCAGGTATGAACACTGTCGTACTCCTGTTGCTGTTTTAATCTCCTGTTGCCTGATACCAATATTTCTCACCCATATTCCTGCATGTGACGTTCTTCTGTCCTCCCCCATCGTGAACATCCACGCATGTCCCGTAAACTTCTTATCCCTCAAGACCAGCTCAACCTTGTGCCTTCCCAGGAAAGTCACTGCCGTTTCTCCCCTTGGTCTGCCTTCCATGTGCCATGCATACCCGTGGGCACCACGGTGCAGCACACGCTGCATCTGTCCTTTGGGTTTAGTGTCCCCACCAGGGCAGCTCACAAGCAATCACCACTTGTTCACTTCTACCTCCCCGGCAAGCAAACAGCCAAGGCCTAGCACAGAGCAAAGACCTCATTCAGCCTGGGGAGTTGGATCTTGTTTTGGTCTCCCAGGATCCTCTGAGACTTGTTCAAACTGTTCCCAGTATAACTTTGGGTGGGAGACTTCTGGGGCCCATGAGAGAATTGAACCTTGTGTGTATTTTTTCCTCTTGAACTCAGCAAAGTAGGATGAAGTGTTTAGTGACTGAATCTATTTGACATGGTCCATCTAGGAAAACAAAACTCCTTCCAGGTATTTTATCAGAAAGAATCCAGTAAAGGAATTGATTACCTAGGTACATGAAAATCTCTCATAGGCATCTTCTTATTTGGTAGGTAATTTTGATGACCTTTCTCTAATACTCATGTATATTTATTTCAAATTGGATAGATTGGAGATGGTTTAAATGAGAAAGGAAAACCCACTAACAATGTTGGCAGTTCTGCCACAATATGAGTGGAAGGTAGCCCAGGCCTGCCATGTCCCACTTTATGCCCTGAGAGAGGCCACAGAATCCCACTGGGTCTAATGGGATTTCATACACTAACCACCCACCAGAAACATGCCATGAGATAACCCAATAGTGTGACCTCACTGCTCACTGCATCCTACTTTGTTTCCTTCAAAGATTCTGTTACCACCTAAAGTTAAAGGCTGTGGGGTTCGCAGTGGCAGAGCTCTTGTCCAGCATGTGAGAAGCCCTGAGTTCCATCCCAGAACTGCAAAATAAATGCTGTCCTTTATGCATGTTCATTTATTTATTTATTTATTTATTTTGCTAACCATCAATTCAAGGCAAAGAAGCACCAAAAGGTTAAGTGTTGGATGGTGTTGGATGATAAAATAACCCTGAGACTAGCAACTGTTAAAAGCAGCTAGTCTACTGAAGGTGGAGCTCTGATACTGGAACCACTTGGTAGGCGCTCCATCCATAGCAGTAAGCATCCCAGGTAAGGTGATCATGGTAAGGAGGCTGCCAGGGAAATGGAACCACAGAGGTTCTGCCTTCATCAGAACATTCAGAAGTAGAAAGAGAAACAAATGCTCTGGTTCTTCCTTCTTCCCATCTTCGTCTTGCACCAGTGCTGTCAGCTTGGTAGAACCTGCCAAGGACAGAGCACAAGAGAGATGGGACACACAGTTCTGCATGAGACCCAACAGGGCAGATGGCTGGGACCTGACAGCGAACTGGAAGTTGACAGCCACAGGGGGCTTTTCAGAAGCTAGTCTGTCAGAAGTGTGACCTTTTGGGATTAGGATTCAGCTAGAATTACGAGAGGAAGGAAGGAGGATGGGCCTCTAGGAACTCCCTCCTTTGTGGGAAAGCCACGTGGTGTCCAGTTCAGATCAGCAGGTGGGAGAGAACCTTTCTGAGGGCGGTGTGCAAGCTGATGGAAGACTGTAGTCCCTGCTCTTCTAAGACACCTCCAGGCTGAGTGCAGAGCAAGAGAGCCAGGAGGAGGGCACCAACAGAAGGTGCAGTCCAGACTAAGAGTGGCTGTCTGACCGGAGTGGCTGGCAGAGAGCCTGAGAGGTCGCAGGGTCCTTCCCTGTAATCAACATGATAGAATGAACTAACCCCCTTGATGCATATAAATGTACTCACAGAGGCTCCTGCATGCTTTTGGTGGGCAACACCATGGACTTGGGAGTTCATGTTCTCAGCAATTCTCCTCAGCTGCACTCAGGAACTTAATAAGGCATTGACCTTGCTGGAGGATTTCAGAAGAAGTCTGTCCAGGTGTCCACTGGAGATCTCCTGAGCTTGTCTCTCCATACTGAAATTGTGTGTGTCCCAGAATGGCCTCAGCTGCAGGGATGCCACAGGCTCTCTTCTCTGATTGGTCATGTGATGGGTAATCTGCTTCTCAGAGATGTGTGGAGGGCCTGAAGCAGCCACATCCCCTTCAGCACTCTGTGCTGGTCTCCTGCCGGCTTCCAACACCCTGTGAGTGGCTCCCTTCCAGGGGCCATTATTTTCTCCAGAAGCTCTCTTAGAGGTTTCTCAGGAGCTGGCTTCTCTTGGCTCCTGGAGGATTCTATCCTACAGAGTGTCTGGGAGCTTTGCAGATTCACTCTATCTTTCCCTGAACCTGCAAACTTGAGCCCTTCTGAAGCTCATGACCAGGGCAGTAATGAGAGGCCCCATTGAGCTGGGAATCATTAAGACTTTTCTGCTCTCTCCTCCCATGACATCCTTTATTCAGCTAGGTGCTGATGAGCAATCTGGGAAATTAGAGAGCTGATCAGTGCCTTATTTCACACCAGAAAGTGCATTGCAATGGTGACTACACAGGCTGATGGAATAAAGAGTGACACTATCACTCTGGATTTTGAATGGGACAGAAGAGTGTTGGCTTATGAAGCTATTATGCATTCCTCAAGACACGTTCCCAGGGCTCCATAAAATGCTCCTATATTCACATATATTTTGTTGCAATCTGGCCCTTGGACAAAATGAGGCCCTGGCAATTGATGTTTACGGCTTTCCATATAAGCTTTCTGACAAAATTTACACTGCATTTTACTGTAGCTATTTCACATAAAGCAGAGGATTTTGCCAAAAAAAATGAAAAGAGAAGAAACTGCATTCTTAAGTTTCTTATAAATCAATATTTAAGGTATAAAAATATCTATATAAAAGATAAAGCAGTGGAAAACACATCTAGTATGGAAAGAAAGCCTATTTAAACTTTGCTTTTACTCTAAGTTGGCTTCCGTATCTGGAATGCAGTCAGCATTTTAATTTTAGGAGAAGATAAGACTTGAATATCTCACCCCAGATCTGGTCAGCAGTGACTTGTCCAGCTCCAGCTGAAGGGAACGCTGCACAGGGCATTCTAAAGACTAAAGACTGCTTCCACCAGCCCACCTTGATGGCTGATTGGACAGGGGAACGTAAATCAATACTGTGTTGGATTTCCCCAGATTCTTTACTCACAATGCCTCTGCAAGACTCTGCATTTTCAAACATAAATTGCAACTGATAATTCTAAGAAAGATCTCTTAAGGTTTCTAAGAAAGATCTCCTCCTCCTCTCAGCTTTCATTCAAATCCTGCCAAATCAATATGGTCACATTTCTGATAGGCCTTGTTACTGAATATCCCCAACAAAAGTCAAACATAAGTGACATAAGTATATGCACCTATATCAATTTCCACATATACATGCACACTTACATGAAGACTTTTAATAGCTTGAGTTAATTTATATAGCTTTCTTTTATATCTACTTTTCACATAACACATCATAAACATTTCTAATGACATTATCTTTAAGTCACGGTTGTGATGATGATTTAATATCCCATACATAATACATCTGAACCATATTTACTTAATCATTTTTAATGACGGATATTTAGGTTGCTTTCAAAAGCTTATTGCTGTCATAAATAATGTTTACCATGAACATCTTTGCCCATCTATCTCCTTCCCAAATCTTGATTATTTCCTTAGAATGCATGTCTCAATGATGAATCATTGGGACAGGCATGTTTATATCTCTCAAAGCTCAGCTTCCCAAGGCTCCATCTTTGGCAACTGTGTCCTCCTCCCAAGTAAGTCAGCTGTATGTCCATGTCTGCCTTGATCTCTGTTGTTTCCCTGGGGCCCAACATTGTTCCACATACATAGGTGATTTAAATAGGATTCAATAAATGGACAAAGAAATAAACCCTTCCCTACCCCTTTTCCCGGTGGAGCACGGCACAGCTCCAGCCCTCCACTTCAACACTAGGTGACAATTTGCTCTCTAAGAGCTTTTTAGGAAGAAAGGGTGTGTGATCTGTCACTCCCTGCATGTGCACCCCTCTTATGGAATCTGAATGACAGCTTCGTTCCCTCAGGGAAAGGACAGCTCATTATGGACAGCCCTGAGAAAAAGCTGAAGACATATAAATCAACAGAAAAAATACATCTCCCAGAACTACCAAAGTGCTGCAGAATAAATACAGCCAGGAATCAGAGCTGAGAAGTGGACATTAAGATCTCTTTTCATCTTCCAGTCATACCATTTTGCAAAAACCACCCTCAGATTTCACTTCTTGAATTGGTGGGAACATCTGGTGGGCCAGGGAAGAACCGTGACTACTGCACTGTGGTATATTTTGGGGCAGGAGAGAAATTCCTGTTCTTTTCTGTCTGACTTGCCAATCCTGCTTCCTGGAGAGATGCTGCAGGTAAGAATGCATGGCATCTTTGTTCTGTTTTCCATCTGATTGGCACAGACATCTGGGGCTTCTTCCCAACTACTTGCCTACTCTCTAATGTGGTAGATGAAAAACAGGAACACAGTAAAAGCAATTATATGGAGAAAAATGGACATCTGTCCCTCTATTGAATATGGATATGTGTGTATGTCTATTAGTCACTGTGATCAAAAGACCTGACCAGAATAATTTGAGAGGAGAAAAAGTTTATTTGGCTCATGATTTCAGAGATCACAGTCCATAGATGGTCGACTCGATTGCTCTGGCCCTAGGTGAGGCAGAACATCATGATGGAAGGGCGTGGTGGAGGAAAGCAGCTCAGGATGTGGAACCAGCAAGCAGAGAGAGACTAAGCAAGTCACCAGGCACTAGGTACATTCCCAAAGGCATGCCCACAGCAAACCATCTTCTCCAGGGACACCTGCCTGCCTGTGTTCTCACCCAGTTAATCCATTCAAGTGGATTAATGCACTGATTAGGTTAAGGCTGGTAACACAATCATTTCCTCTGGATGTTCCAGTAGTGTCTCACATGAGTTTTTGGGGGACATCTCACATCTGAACTACACACTATACAACACATACAATAAATTTTCCATTTATTAAGGTATTATGAGCATGGGAAAGTAAAAGACATGAAAATTGCTAACTAAAATTGAGTCTGTCAAGACTGCTATACCCCATTTATACAGCTGCTTATTCCACTTTAAAAGTAGATCACAAGTTTTTATATACATTCTCATTGGCATTTAATAGTGATTATTAATTAGAAATAATAGCAAGTAATATTTTTATTTATATATCCTAGTGACTCAACTAAGTTCTTTTTTAGGGGGCGGGTAGTGGGGGGTACCAAGGTTTGAATCCAGGGCTGCTTAACCACTAAGCTATATAACCAGCCCTTTTTATTTTGAGACAGGGTCTCCTAAGTTGCTGAGGCTGACCTTGAACTTGTGATGCTCTGGCCTCAGGCTCTGGAGCTGCCAGGCATGCACCACTGTGTCCACTGCTCAGCCCAGTTCTTTAATACAGTAACTCACATGACACTCACAAATAACCCAGAGGCAGCATATTATCATTCCATGTTTTACATGAGGAAACTTCAGTCCTAGGGAAATTTAGCTCAAGACTGCTCAGCTAATCAATACCAGATTCACATTTGTGGACCAGGTTGTAGCACATTTGCTATTTATTTTGTGTATGATTATAAATGTCACCATAGTTAATATCCCTGTGTCTCAGTCTTCATGCAGCCTCAGTCATATCTGTGAAGGAGACTTACAGATGTGCAAGTGCCGTCCCATGCAGGGCTCTCATTTTAATGAAAACCGTGGAGGTATCTGAAAGTCTCCAAGTGCAGTTTCCCACGTGCATATGACACAAAGGGATGACAGAAATAAATGTAAATATTCAACTCCTGAAGCATGGGCATGTCATGTGTGGCAGGTGGAATGCTGAATAATAGTCCAGGCTGGTGGACAAATTATTGTGCATATGGTTTTATGACAGATGCTAAGTGATCACTCTTAGCATTTGGTTTTGCCTTTCTCCAAACCAAGACAGAGTCCACACTTTCCCTCAGGAAGCACTTACTGTGCAGCTGATCCACTAGTAAAAGGTAAACTGAACTTTTCTCTTTTATGCCTGTCTTTTATAGAAGTCATTGGAGAACACACTGCATGTGACTTATTTCACTGCTGGTGAGGGTTTGGTGGCCAACGTGCAGCTGGCTGGAGGTGGCAGATGGACATCATCTGTATGCACTGCATGAATTATCTTTTCTTTATCGATTCTGCAATGAGTGAGGGATCACAGATTGTGTTGGTGGTTTTCCTTGTTTCTGACCCTCTTGGCTCACTTTCCCATCTGTCATGAAGAATGATTTTTCTTCCAAGAGGCCAACCAGGATGTCCTGAGGAACTTCCATCTATAAGCCTTGGCAGAGTTTTTGTTCCCTGAACCAAGAGCCCCGCCACCCTGCCTGTGGCTCATTTCATGTGAAAAGAGGATCCCAACAGGAACTCATGTTGGCTTCCATGTTCTTTGAATACATGAGTGATTTTACTATTAGATGTTAAAATTCACATTTTCATTTTGAATAAACGTTTTTATTTTGGAATGATTTTAAATTTACACAGAAGTTGCAAAGATGGTGCACAACGAGTCCTTAGACCTCTTGTCCAGGTTCCCTGTTTCCAACATTCTGTATATTCCTGGTAGACTTGCCTCATAAACCAACAGCTTCACAGTATGGATAGCTAAGCTTCAGCCTTCCTTGGGCATCCACATTTCCCACTCAGGTTCTCTTTCTGTTCTCAGATTGGGTGCTGGCCACATAGTGCACCTAAGTCAGATCTCCTCAAACTCCTCTGGCCTGTGGCAGCTTCTTGGTCTGTCCTTGCTTGCAAAGTTCCTGATTAGTCTTGAGAAATACTAGCCAGCTATTTTGTAGACTGAATCCTGTTGTGGGTTTGTGTATGTTTTCCTTAGGTTAGACTAGAGGGTGAATTTTTGTGAGAAAGCTACAGATGGCATGCAGGCAAATGAGTAGGACTATGAATATAAAACTATAAGCACTGGAGTTTGAACTTCACAAACTTTTTATATCATAAACTACTCTTTTTCATTTTATCGACTATTTAAAAATGTCTAAAAAAGTCCTCTAGTTAACAGAATGGATAAAACTAAAAAGTTCTGATTTGGCACACAGGGCATTATGCTGGCCATTGGAAGGAAAGAAAATCATCTTAACTGTTTATTAAACTAAAGAAAAGGAAATACATAATACTTGGCTATACAAATTCTATTTATGGGGGTAAGAAAGCAGCTGTCTTATGATTTAGAGGTTAACTGTTATTGTAAGTTTATGCCTATTTAAAAGAGCATGTGTCCCAGTCTGTACTGTCTGGTTACAAAGTTTTATTTATTAATTTGTTTTGATGCAAAGGCCTTAATTGTCAGGGTTGCTTTTATCCATGTAACAGGGTAGGACCTAGAGAAAGTGGTGGGTTCAGTAGGTGTGGCCGGCATGATTAAAGCACTTTTCAAGTTTCTGTAAGTTCTTAGCTGCTGTCTCCCTAGCCACATACATATTGTTCCCAAAGTTACCAGGTTTTAGTGTGACGTTTGTCTTAGGTTTGTCTTAAGGTGACAAACCCTAAGACAGGAGGGGGCAGACAGGGAACTCCCATGCCACTCTGCTCTAGGTGCCTGTCTGGCAGCAGCCTGCTTTCTTATGGGGACCTTGGTGCTCTGAACTGCACACCACCTCCTCCTCTCCCCTTTGCCTTTCCATCCCAGGCATGCTGTGCCTTCCCAATATTGCTAGAGTTTGGAAAATTTGTCTAGCACAGTATTTCCATCACATGTGCAGCCAATGTCCAGGATTAAGTGACTCTAAAATCCTCAGAGCAGTTGCTGTTTTCCTGATTGTGTTTAGACTAGCTGAGAGGATACAGAGGGAGAAGAGAAAAAAGAACAGGCCTCACCCCCCTTGATGTGCCTGACAAGCCTGTTCTGTTCCAGCTCTGTGCCTGCTCAGGTGTCTCCCATGGATACCTGTATTGGCATCCCCACTTCATGGCTTATATACTGTGGACAAATTCCTTAAATTTGTTCTATTAGATAACATGAAAATTATATTACCCCCAGAAGGTTTTGTGAGGATCATGTGAGATGATGTGCATCAAAATGATTTGAAAAGCATCAAGTCCTGGAGAAACATCCAGCATGGACATACTTACTAGTGGTGACTGAGTGAGGAGTCTGGGCTTTCTTCTATGCAACCAGAAAGCTTTCATTTTGTGATGGTTGTTCTGCTTGTTGGAGCAGGTGTTGATGTGCAGAGATGCTGGGCTTGGTCCCATATGGCCAGCTGATTTAATTCATTCCATAGCAGTCTAAGCTGACAATAGCCCAGTGGGATGAGGGGTAAGGCTGGTGCCTAAGCCTCTCCCCACTGTGGAATGACTTCAAGCCCACCCCTCCAAGATGGTGGGTCATGTGAAATAAGCACATCTTTTAGACTTAAAGCACAGCTGCATGTCCACTGCTCTTTTCTCTAAAGTTACTACCCAGCTCTGGACTTGACTCGTCACTGATAATACTCAAGAACTAGAACTGCTAAGTCTGTTTGTTTTAAATCTGGTCATTAACGTCAGTTTTGCTTACACTAATAGCTTCTCAAGGGAAAGATACATGCATTATTAAATGTTGCTTAAGGAAGCCCCCGGCTTCTGTTTCTTCACCTGTGAAATAGAGTTTTTAAAAAACAGTGTTTGTCTCATGTACTGGGTCTGGCATTCCCTGAACTGATATAATGATAGTTATTTTGTAGTTGAAAGCATTTTGTGTGTGTGTGTGTGTGAGAGAGAGTGTATAATGTTTCCAATAGTTACTGGTGAATTGAAAAGTATGTTGTTTAATGATCTATTTTCCATTTGCATTTCATCTATAATAAATTGTCTCTTTATATTCCTTCCACATTTTTCCTCTTTGGTTTATATTTTTTCCTATTCTAAAGAATATCATGGCATTAACCTTTGTTTTTCCTAGTATCTGTGTGGTTTTATAAATATTGCTATTAAGAAGCACAGTCTAGCTCCTGCTCTTTGACTGGGCTGGCTTCATGGTGGCTTTGATCTATAGAAAGGGGTGAAACTGGCATTAAAGCACTTTTGATCCTTGGTATCAAGGGATCTTGTCCTTTTGGTCCCCTTTGGATTGTCTCTGCCCTGAAGAAAAACACTAGCTTTGCCTCCTTGAGGCTGAGAAGCCATATGAGAAAGAGGCCTGGCCAGCACCAGTCTCTGTACTGGACTACCCAGTGACAATAGTCCAGCTGTCCACTGAAGACTACTCACAAGAGCCACCAAGATGAGCACAACACTCCAGATACAGCAAATACATCGGCTGTTACAGCCACTCCATCTTTTGGTGTTTGTCATAGAGCTTTAGATAACACTACGCACACACACATGCACACACACTCTCTCTCTCTCTCTCTCTCTCTCTCTCTCTCCTCCTCCTCCTCCTGTGTCTGTACATATGCATTTCTCATTACCACAGATTAGAGGGGAGATCACTGAGGTTTAGAGGGTACATTTTAACCTCCACTTCATGCATCTCCTTGTTTGAGTTTTTCTGATAAGCAGTAGTAGTTTTTCTTCATAAGAAAGTGGTCTTAGCAGGGAGAGGATGGAGTGAGGGCTGTCAACTGGAGCGACCTCTCCAGGCTGCAGCTCGCTGCACTGCTGCATTCTCCTGGGATTTTCATGATTTATTCTTACACAGATTTCCTCTGTCTACTATCTGTGTCCCTGTCACTACTTCCTGTTGTCAGACAGAAGATCCCGTCTCTGAGCTCTCCATTGATAGCAACTGACGCCTTTGCTCTCTTTCCCTGTTGACTTTCTACACATTTATTTGCTTTTCTTTCAAGTATAGCACTCTCTGAACCCATGGCGTTTTATACATTTATTTATTTTTCTTATTCATCTCTCATCATCCCATATTTCTTTGCCCTTCTGCTCTGACTCCTGAGAGCAGATCCCCCTTCTTTTTTTCTCATTGTGTCGAACTCTGAGTAGGTGCTCCACAAACTTATTCAATGCCTTTCCTGGATGTATTCATCCACTCTGTTATTAATCATCTCAAGATGTCCACTGATATTCTGTCCTGAGCAGAAGACTGCCCTTAGTCCAAGATGCTTGCGCAGGAGGTAGAGGCTGCTGCCCAACCCACGTAACCACTAGAGCTGTGTGAGTGCCCCTTGAGCGTCTCCTGCCCCATCACTCTTCCAGAGTGGGGCTCATGTGACTGCTTTCTCAGCTGAGTCTCCCTGCTTGGTTCAAAGTGGCCTCAGTGGCACCTGATCTCCAGATGCTTGTGCAGACCATGCTGCCACCTACCTGTCTCCAATCTCAGCTGTGGCCCTTTACCCCTTAATGTACTCCCTCTCTGCTGTGAGGTCTCCTGTATCCAGAGCTTCTTGGTGCCCCTCTGCACTGATCTGGGTCTCATGGGAACACATCACCTGCCCCCCACCCCACTGGGGCAGCATTGCCCAGGTATCTCCTTGCTCACCATCTCAGCAAACGTAAGATATGTATGGTCTCACAACCTCTGTAGGGGGACTTTTAACTTTGGAACAACCACCAAAAATACTTCCTTGTTTTCTTCTCCAGGGACCCTTTCTCTCAAAGCTCAAGGAATCTTCATTTCTCTTTTGACAGACCAATTGTCTTTTGATGGGCCAAGTGTCCCTCTGAACCACTTGTGTCACAGATGTGATGTTCTGGGTCTACCCACATCACTTTGCTTCCTCTAAAGTGTTCTGTTTTCTCAATCATTGTTATGCTATCAGTTCCAAAATTTGACTTGAAGACTTTTGAAAGTCAAGAACTGATATTTGGTACTCTGTGTTTCTGTGGGAACCTTCTTGACTTCAACAGTGGACAGCAGGGCCTAAATTGAATATAGGTGGAGGATATATTCTAGGCACGACAGTGATTAATTTATAAAAATATTCCACTCCATGGACAATATATTGTACCTGATAAAAGAGATCATAGTGTCAAAACTGTTTTCAACCTAGATATTTCCATTTAACATGTTTTTTGAACATTTTCTTATAAGCATTTGAGTCTGTGTAGTCAGTATAATTTAGCATGTTTTTTAGCAAGCCTCAATGCCTTAACCAATCTAATATTGATGTACATTTAGGTTCCCCCAGTATTTTAAAATGCAAACACAGCTTCAATAAAGATCATTGAACATGTATTTTTGTGCTTTTGCAGTAGGTTCTTAAGGTACTGGTCAGGACAGAAGATGAACGCAGACGTGTTACCAGAGTGCCTTAGGCTTTCCCTCCATGGGCAGTCTGTTTTCTCTCCTTAAGAAATTTGGTGGGAAGGATTACAGGAGAAGAGTTTGGAAAGGAGACTGAGGTCAGCCAGGGAATTGTGAATTCCAGGTATAGTCACCTACACTGCTAGCAGTTCTGCCCAGGGGCTCGCCACTCAGACCTCTCAAGCCACCTCCACTCCTGATGGGTGGTGGTCACCTTGGCCAATGGGGGCACTAGCAGGAGTTTGCCAGGGGAAAGGAGAACAAGTGGCGTGTTTCCTCCTCCCACTTCTTCAAGCACCACAGGATGGTCTAGAAGCTCCACACCCATCTAGAGCATTAGCTGTGCTCCCCTTGGCCCTTCCTGCTCAGCAGGAGTAGCAGCTTGGCCCTGATGCCAGTTTCTGGGATCTTCAACAGTGTGTCTTACTTTCCTTAACCTGTACACATTCCCTTCACATCTCAAAATCATCTATCTCTCCATTCAGTTCTGTTCCATAAATCAATTTGCACAGAATCCTGCTCATGCTGTGACTGCTCCTGACTTAGCAGGTAAAAGCATGGGGACTCTTGGCTGCCAACAGCAGGCCAGCATGAGGAATGCCTGAGCGTGTCACCTCTCCTTGACACCAGCTGCCTGACAGCCACTGGCAGAATGGATGGTCCTGGCCCAGCCACGCCATGGGCTGCCTGGCCTTGGAGCATCTGAAGGATGTGGGAGCTAGAGGACCATCCAGTGAATTTCCAGGCAGTTCATGAATTAGGTGCTGGTCTTTTAATATAAGGACTTTTTATTCATTTCATACTTTATTACAGTTACTTGAAGGCATTTCCATGAACATTCAAGGTACAATATTGTTGAAAAGTTTTTAAGGGAGTTTAATTCATTGAGATTTATTTAAGTCACAACAAGACCTGACATCCCATATCCTTTTGAATTATATTACCTCCAATGCTACAAATTTTTTACTTGGTTGAGCAGCAGTGAACTGACAACCCTTGAGCTCCAGTTGTTAAAGCAAAAAAATGGACCCTTTGACTATATTGGCTTAATTTAGCAAACCTATAGAACTTGGTAGAGGAAAATAAGATTAGGTATTAATAGTTAGACATTTCAGAGTTTGTGTCATGAGGCCCTGTCAATGTTCTAGAAAGATTAGGTAGACCAAAATGGAAATATTAAACTGTAAAAAATAAATTAACCTTGTTTTTGATAGTGATTTACACTTTTGTACTGATTTCCCTATATGTTACTTAAAATAGGGTTAAAAATCAGTTTAAATTACCAAGAATGTTAAGCCACCAGTATACAGACATTGGGACTCTGCCTCATTAGAAATTTTCTGCTGTTAATTCATTATATTAATTTCCTATTGTTGCTATAATAAATCACCAAAAACCTAGTGACTTAAAACAACAAAAAACATTGCCAGCGATTAAAAAACTACAAGACTAGAGGGCAGAAATCCAAAGCAAGGCTCTAGGGAGCTGAGGTCAGGGTGTTCAGAGGGTCACATTCCTTCTAGAAGGTCTAGGGCACATTTGTTCTTTTTCCAGTTTCTAGACATTTCTAGTATTCCTGGCTGTGAGACCCCTTTCTCCACCTTTAGATGCAGTGTCTTGGGACAGTGTCCTTCCACTCATGTGGACCCCTGGGAGCACATGGAGTCTGCCCAGAGAGTCCAGCAGAACATGCCCATTCAGGATTCTTAACTTAGTCAAACAAAAATGCCCTTCTGCTATGGAAGACAGTGTATTTACAGGTGCTGATGATGGGAACAGAGAAGCCTGGGTGTCTATTATTCTGTTTATCACATATAGTGTGTGTGATATAAAATAGTCTGTATTGCAACAGTAGAGTCCAATGGAGGAGCGAATGCATTGGCTCATGAGTTGAGAACCCCAGGGATGAACAGGTAGTGTACCTTTGTATCTGTGTATTAGAAATAGCTCAATGTATTCTTCCACTGCTTTTTTATATTGCATTCAACACTTTTTTTAAGTGCCCACCCTGTGAGGGTGGATCTGATTCCCTTGCTCAGGTACTCACAGGCTGCTGGGAAAAGCTTCAGCTCTATTTTGTGACACAGGTGTGCCCATGGAGTGCCTTTGTTGGGGGCACCACCCATAGCAGAAAGGACCTAAGTTATGCAGCTGTGTCCTCCTGTGAGTCCTGATGGTCTTGCCGCTTTTGGCTCCAGCCACGTTCTCCAGTGTGCCTGTGAGCTCCACCAAGATAGGCTGTGCCCTCTGCAGGACAGTGCCTGGCGTGGGGTGGGTACAATGGACTCCTTGTCAGGGCACTCATCTCATGGGTCATATCAGATGTTGCAGCGGGTCCTGCAGGGGCCGGCATAGGTGAAGGAGGCAGGAAGAGACTGGGGACCTGCACCCCCTCCACAGGGAAGTTTGTCAAGCTGAAATCTGGCTCCAGCGCAGCTGCATCTTCCTGTTCACACAGAACCTGAAAACCTTGTACATTGTGTGAAATCCAGATTTTAATGTTGGCATCTTACTTGCATTGTTTTAAATTTTCGATAGTTAGAAAAAGAAGTCGCAGGGCACTCCCTCCCTGTGTGCAACCTTTCAGTTAAAGGCCTGGGGTGCAGGGGTGGGGCTGGGAGAGCTGCTACTGACATATGGACCAGGGGACCAGGTGGCAGGCAGCCCTGCGCTCTCTGGGTGTTTGTCTGCCCTCTCTCCTGGGCTGAAGCCACCCTGGCATCTGATGGCATCTCTTCTCCCTGGCTCCTGGGATGTGTGTCCCATCATCTCATCTTTTCGAGCCCCCTCTTTGTAACCCATATGTAAATCAATTTATGAAAACCCAGGGCCAGAATTCCAAGACCCTTACTAGTACCTGTTGCTCCCTTCGGCCCAAATCAGGTGCCATACACAAATCAGTCAACTGGTGAATTTGCTGAATTCCATATGGGACAAGAAAAGGTGGATTGTGAAGAGAGCCGCTCCCCCCCAACTGGTTGATTTAAAAGAGGAGTCACCTCTGTCACAAAATGCATCTCTGAATTCTGTAGCTCCTTGTCCTCTGCCCAGACTAGAAGCTCCCGTGGCTTAGAGCCTGGTGTAGAGCTTGGCTGATAACAAGCACGTTGCAAATACTGTTGGACTACTGCAGAACACACCCCATGTGCTTCAGCCAAGAGTTTTAGGAAACATTTTGACAATTTTGAGAGAGGGAGTGGGGAAATATAAGAGTTACTATGTATCTTTCTTCACAGCCTCTGCAAAATGGTGCCTGGCCATTTTAGGTACATAGAAATGATCTCAAAGTGAAGACTTTTTTCTTTTTATGGATTGGATCCTTTATCCATTGGAGTGTTGCTTTCATGCCCATCTTGATTTCAGACAAAAAGAGGGACATTGGCTGACAGAAAAATTGTTAGAAAGCTGAAGATCTAATTTTGAATTCAAGTGGGTGACCCTGGAATGCCCCCTGCCATGGAAGGGACTGTTTTCCCATCGATGTGGAGGAGATGGGGAACTGGCCCTGTTCCCTGCTTGCTGGACTGGGCTGGCGACAGCTTTCTGGAGTGTTGGGAACATGTCCTTCAGAAGGGTTCATCAGGTGGGCTGAGAAGCACCTCCCCATGGTTTAGAGTCCAGAGCCCCACCCGGGTCATAGCATCGGGACCTTCCAGACTCTCGCATTCCTGTCCCCCTTACTCATCTTTTCCCCTGATGCACTAGGCCCTACTCAGAGCTCTGGAAGTGGCCATCCCTTCAGAATGCCATGACCCCAGCTGGATGGCAGTGCTCAGGCCCTGTCCTCTCCCTGCTTTAGAACCCTTGAGTTTGCACTCCTCACACTGTGGTGCCCCAGGCTGGTGCTGGGCTTGGCTGTGGGACAGGCTTGGGCAGCAGCATGTGGGCAGCATCCAGCCATTCCCAGAGAGCTCCAGATTACAGGGAGCATTGACTGGCTCCTCTCTTGGCTGTGCCTTGCCACTCCCCATGAAAAGAATTCACACCCAGCAGCATCCTGTCCTTGAAAGTGAGCATTCTGTGATGACCCAGGCAGAGTTGTCCTGTGCAGTGTCACTGCAGCCTGGTGCCCCGCACTGCTGACTGTTGGCTGGTGGCTTCCTCCTTTCCATCCTCAAGCCACCCGTGACTCAAGCCTGCCGCCTACACTGCTCCCAACCAGCCCAACCTTCCCTTCCCGAGGAGCTCACCAAGAGGAGGTGCATTTGTGCTTCAGGTTTGGGCTTAGGTGTCAGTTCTTTCACGGGATGTGGGGGGAGGGGCGGTCCTTAAGTTTCAACCTGATGGTGACCTTTCTTGGTGTTTGCTCTGTTGGGGGCTTAACTGTGTCACTCTCAGCCCTTCCTGCAGCCTGGCCTCAGAGGTCTGTGCTTGGTATTTCCCACCATGGAAACGGTGCCCCTGCTTTGATCCTCCCCATGGAGTCTACACACCTAGTGGTAAAATCATGGCGCTGGAACCCAGGTAGAACCCCAGTTTTGCCATGTGCTGGCAATGAGACCACTGTCCAGCAGCATTACCCGAGCATCTGGCCTCGATTCTTCACCGGGGCAGTGGGGATAGTAATAGGAGGAGCTCCCTTGATCTTTATGCAGAGCACAGAGCAGAGGCCTGTGACATGCTCAGAGCTTGGGGTGGACTGGGCAGCTCATGTCATCCCAAGCGTCTCTCACAGCGTCTGCACTTGGGAACCATCGTCAGCTTCTGTTGGAAGACGAGGGCCCACCATCCTCCCATGGTGACAGATTATGGGTCCTCCTCGTCTGTGGTCATCAGATAGAACTGTGATGGTTGGCAGACGCCTGGCCCCCTGAGGTTCCCAGGTCCTTGGCACCATCCTCAGCCATGTTTTCCTCACCTGATTTTTCTAATGGGAAACATCTGTCACCTTCTGTCACTGGGACCAGATACTTGAAGTAATCAACTCAGGAGGAAAGTCTCTTCAGACTCATGGTTTCAGAGGTTTCAGCCAAGGCTGGTTGACACCATGCTTTTGAACACTGTGGCAGGGGTGCATGCAGAACTACCTACCTTGTGGTGGCCGGGGAGTCCAGAAGGAAGAGAGGAAGGCCAAGGGCATGGCCCTGGAGGCCTCCCTTCCTTCCCCAGGGACTCCTCCTAAGCTTTCACCACCTCCCCTAGCACTGTGGCCTGGAGACGAGACGGAGCCTTGGGCACCTGGGCTGTTGAGGGGGGCAGTGGAGATCCCAACTGGCACAGCATCCTGCTGAACATGCTGCGGGGTCTCTCTTGGGGCAGGCGGTGGGCACACACCCTGCTGCTCAGGTGGACAGCAGGAGACAGCTTGCAGGAGAGGCAGTTCCTCCTGAAGAGTAGGGCTGGGCTGTGCGTGCCTGGGGTGGCCTGGATGAGTGTCCCTCATTACACAAGGCTCTGGAGACGAAGGGTGAAAAAGCTAAACCAGAGGGATGGCCACCCTGGTGCAGCAGGACTCCCAGCAGGGAGCTCACTTGAGCCCACTGCCCTCGCTCTCTGCCTGCCTCTGCACTGGGCTCCTTCACCTTCCTCCCAACAGTTCTGCAGACTGACTGGTGGTCAGCATCCCGCCCTGCGTGACTGTGCAGCACTCACATCAGACACAGTGCTGAGTAACACGGCAGCCATTTACACCCCTCTGCATGTCATGTTCCACTCTGTTTCCTGTGAAGTCATTGCTTTATCAAACTTTCCTCTAACCAGGGTGGCCATTGGACTCAGTGCTGGCTGGTGAGAGCTTATTTGAGATTTCTGGAAAAATTATTGTTTTCCTGGTAAAAGAATGGACATAACAGGAATTTTCACTCTCTTTCTGCATGGAGAAACTGAAACTGTGGCAACCATCTTGTGGATGTGAGTTACTAAGCATGAAAAGAAGATGATAGAGGTGAATTTTATAAGGAGCCCAGGTCCTTGGTTTCATTGTAAGTCACTGCACTCATCTACAAGCACTGACTGCTAGATTTTCTGCACTAGGAGATATTGTCAACTATATAAGCCAGTATTTTTAAAAGTTACATTACTTGTAGGTAAATGTCTCAGAATTCTTAGAGCACTTATTATTTGGAAACTCTCCACTGTACCTACGTCGAGCACAAGAGAGGGAGATGTAGTCGGTACCTCTGGCTGATCTTCCCAGTGGGTAGTGAGATGCTATGAGCAAAACAGGAAGCAGCAGAAGAGGAGCCACCGCACCACATCCTCATCTCCATGTTCCCTTGTCCACATCATCAACCCAAATGGCTGCCTCGGGAGCTTTCAGATGAATCATTTGAACTTGTCCATGTTTTATGTTTGGAAACAGGAGAAGAGGAGCCCCTTTATGTGTCTTCCCTTTCCCAGTGTCGTAAAGACAGACAGGAGTGCAGCTGCACGTCTGACAGTGTCTCCAGCTCTGGAGCGGCTCCTCAACAGCCCTCCCTCACTTGTCCTGGTGGCCCAGTTACGCAGGGGGACCTTGGTGTCTAAGTCACCTAACCTGAGATTTACTCACAACTTGCTACGTCAGCAAAGTGTCAGTGAAGGACCAAGAGGTGGCATGTCCCCCACTAGATCATCATTCCTTCCTTCTGTCTCATGAAGAGTTTGTGGGGCAGGTTCTGTGTCTTCTCTTTCACTGTGAGCAAGTGGAGGCACAGAGAGGTTCTATGGTTGTCTGAGGGTTGCGTAGTGGCAGAGGAGGAATGCCAGCCTGGCTGTGCCGGGAGAGCCACATCCTGTGTGCCCACTCTTCCCTCCCCAGACTCCCCTGGGACAGTGCTGTAGTGAAGATACTGTCTGCCACAAAGGGTGAGACATCTCACAAGGCTGCTGGAGTTAGAGTCGCTGGAGTCACGGGAGTCGCTGCCTGAATCATGCAGGTCTCACATTAATAATCTCATCTGTCAGGCCTCTTCCCATCACAAATGACAGAAAATCCACTCACAGTGTCTTGACAGGGAAAGGAATTTATTGACTCAAATTACTCATAAGCTCAGCAGTTGCAGGTCTTGTTGGATCCAGCAGCCCAAGAGTGTTCATCAGGTTCTGCTTTCTCTGTGAGATGTCAAGGGTGGAAAAGCAGAATTTGATCCTAAGTCAGTGGCAGGGGTGATCTTCTATTACCTGACTTAGCAGGCTACAGGCAGGAATCAAGGGCACAGTGAAGGTCAAGGCCAAGTCTAGATTAGGGCTCAGAGAAAAAGATTCAAGTTTTGGCTACACAATAGGGCAGCCTTTGTCAGCAGTATAATAGAAAATATCAGGATGTACATCTTAGCTGAGAAGCATTTGCTGGTTCCTTCACTCACATGTCTTTTAACACTGAAGAGCCAGTGTATTTATAGGAGGGTGGAGACAGCAGTCCTTGTGTAGGAAGTGTCCTGACCACAAAGCTGGGAGACCAGCCACAGAAATGCCAAGGACTGATCTAACACAAGCAAGAACATGGCACGTGGATGACTGCCCTCTGTGAGGCATTATTAGAAATTACCCTGCATATATGCAATCCATTTTATTGAAAAAAATATATAGATATATAGATAGACTGCCGACTTGCCAGTGTAATTATAAATGTCCTTCTAGTGAATTTTAAAGCATCAAATTTACTTGGATTGTAGTTTGTAGCTCCCTACACTGGCTAATCAGTCTGTCAAGCATAATAGTGTTTTGGGGCTGGGAGTCTTGAATCCTGTGTGAATGGGCTTATCAGCATGTCTTAGGAAGAGAATATATGACTTCCTGGCAAAGAAATGGCTGCAATTAGGGAGCAATTATGCACTATCTTGTTTCTATGGTTTCAAAAATCACATCTAGCAAACTTTGAGGCAGAGGGATTTGGAAGTTAAAACCAAGGATTCGGAACATTCCAGAATAGGAGATTCCTTGACTCTTGGGGTTTTGTTTTGAAATCCCTGGATCCAACTAAGAGCGCTGCTGAGGCTGGCTTGGCCAGTCCCCGGAGTGTGAGGGTGCTGCGGGGCGTGGCCTAGGCCACGCTGGGCTGTGTTTCTGCATGCTGCAGGAGCTGAGGTGAGTTTCAGAGCAGTGTCCAGTCCCCGAGCCTGTCCAGTTACAACGCTACCCCCCCACACACACACTTACTAAGGACAGCCAGTCTGCATAGGAGCAGATGCCCGGAGCACCTGTCCTCCTGATGACCTTGAAGTCCCAAAGTTTTGTGGCCTGCATTTGGGAACCATCTCTCAGAATTGCACTGTGACACAAAATCAAGGACAGATAGAAAAGATGTGGCCCATGAGTGGAATTTTAAAAGTCTGGGGAAGATAAAAACTCGGAGAGGAGAGAATATGGGCCCTTCTAGAAACATTTGCATAGGAACCACAGTCTTCAGCATCTGTGTCTTCACTGTATGTGTCTCTGGAAAACAAAGACCAGGCCAAGCTGGAGGATTTCAGAGACCCGCAGTACTTTCTGTTCCCAGGAGGAATCAGTAATGATTTTGACTCCAGAGCAGAGATGGAAGTTGGCTTATCTAGTCTTGACTGACAGTGTTTCCCCACAAAAATGGTCCAGCTACTGGGGCCACGTGTCAGACTGAGACAGGGGTTTGGCAATGTAGGGGAAACCCTAAGTCCCTAAAGGAGACCACATGAAGCTTGAGACTGACACCTGATGGACATGATCCTCTGCCCAGCCACCCACCACCCACCTGAGCGTTAGTCTCTGATATGAGCTGACACTTACGTGCCCTCAATGAGGGAACTAGATCTTGCACAATGTCTCCTGCACCCAAGGAGATGCCACCATTTGGGGTTGCACCTATTCCCACTAATTACACACTCTAATAAAAGGTGGACCTATGTCCTTGTGTTCTGAGAGTGCGTCTCTCATTTCTGATACAGCTCTTCCTCTTTACCAAACCTGATGCATCCTTAAAGGCTTTTCTGTGGTGTGTCAAGAGTCTGGAAAGTCAGAGCAGAGGTCTCCTCCCAGGAGAAGAGTGACCAGGTCACTCAGCCACCTCTGCCATGGGAGGAGACTTTGCCATGGCTGTGGGGTGGGCACCTCTGATGGCAGGTGCCCAGTGCCACAGTCTGGCTGGGCACAATTCACAAACCACTTATCAAGCAGAAACAAACTTTATTTTTAGAACTCACATGCCGCGCAACACAAGATCTTCAGGAACTCCCTCAGAGCCCAACTGCCACCACTGGCTTTCCACAAGCCTCTCAACCCCGGCTCCTCCTGCTCTTGAGGCCAATTAGCTGGGTCACGTGGGCAGAGCCAAAAGAGTTCCCCAATGAGCAGCTCCGTGGTCTGAAAGGGTGGGGAAACAGCCTAATGAGCATCACCACAGAGGAGCCAATCAGCTGGCAGCTGGAAGTTTGCTGGGGCCCCTTCAGCTGTGGCTCTCAACACCCCAGCCCTGTCAACCTGGGTGCCCCTCTCTTCCTTGGGGAGCTGTGTTGATGTGGTCAGGTTCAGAGGGGGTGTGTGACATCAGCAAGTGATGGCCTTACTCTCCCTCCTGGCTCCACCACTTAAGTCATCATAAGTTCTTGAGCAAGTTGGGTGACTCTTCCAAGCCCAGTCCATCACCCAACCTTGGTCAATACTAATACTTCTTTCATAGACTTATAGTGACATTAAAATAGCAAATTCGCAAGGAATAACGTTGGGTTCACTTGGGGGTGCCACTCTAAGAACTAATCTTGACAGGAGGAGCAGACAGCTCCTAGTTTTGCATCTAAATAAGCTGTGGAGATTTTTATATCATTTATGTAGATCTTTAAGTAAAGCTTTCAAAAAGCTGAAAAACTATTTTAAAAGGATATCAAATGAATAAGCACAAAAGATTTTAATATATTTATTATTCTTCTAACAAGTGACATTCTTTCAGAAACTTGTAAGAGTCTGAATATACACAGCCATATTATAAGACTCTGAGTTACATATAAAAACTGATCAATATACAGTAGAAACACATTGTTTGGGGGGGAGGTATCTGTTCTATGAAATTACATGCATTTGTACCAGGAAAAAAAAGTTTTATTACCTGGGCATTCATTAATCAATGTCAGTGGGATGACTTCCTAGTTGACTTCCCATCTAGCAGTTGGCAGGGGACTTAACCCTTCGCTGGCTCTTGACAGGAGGGCTCAGTTTCTGGCTACATGTGTACCCCATAGGACTGGATGTGTATCTTCCTGAAGGACAGCTGGATTCTCAGGGAAAGTGATGAGAGAGAGGGAAATTGGGGGAAGGGAGGGGGAGGGAAAGATGTGTCACTCAGCATCTTTTGTTTTAATGACTTAGCCTAAAATGTCACACGTTATCACTTCTGTTGGTACGTAGTGGATCACTAACTCCAACTCACACTCACAGGGGGGTAAGTAACAGAGAGCATGTTCTACAGGGGAGTTTAAGGAAGACTTGTTAGACATATTCTGAATACACCAACATAGCAACCCACCTCAGTATCAAGGTGGTTTGAAACCACAGGCTTTACTCCTTACTCACGCTGGGGGGTTGTGTGTATCCCAGGGTTAGTAGGGAGGTTTTGCTTCCTCTGATCACTCACGTGCACAGTATGGATGAAAACCACCTTGCTGACTGCCACTGATCACTGTGGAAAAGGAAAAGTAGCTTGGAAGGGGGTGATCCATCCTTTACGGACGCTATGTGTGCAGCATCTTAACACAAGGAGCACAGGAACCATTTGGCCATCTTTCTCTGTGGACCAGAAAAGGCACTGCATGAAACCCACCTCCTTCAGTATGAAGAAGTCAGCAGGCTAGGATTGGAACCTGGAGCAGGGCAGCTCCAGACCCAGTAGCCACTGTCCCAGCTGATGGCAAAGACTGAGGTGTTTTCTCCCAGCCTCAGGGCCAGGACACAGATTCTGCTCTCACAACATTTCATGAGAGGTCCCTGTCAGAGAAGGAGACCAGAAGGAGAAGTAGAGAGGCCCAGCTTCTAGACAAGTAAAACCTGTTGTATTAAATACAGCATAATTTTATACATAGAATACCTAAAAGAAGTCATTCAGAACTCTTCTGCCTAATAAGTTATGTTGGCAGGCCAGAAATAGATTGTAACTCTATACACTAATGATGAACAATCCAAAAAAGTGACTTAAACAAGTTCCATTGATCATAGCACCAAAAATAATATAATAATTAGAAATTAATTTTGAAAAGGACATGTGACACTTGTGTACTCCAAACCAGAAAACACTATTGAAAGAAATTGAAGATTTAAATAAATGGGAAAAAGCCATGCTTGTGGATGAACAATTAATTGTTGAGATGGCATTACTCCTTGGGTTGATCTAGAGATTCAATTCAAATCTCAATGTCATCAATGTCAAAATACCCAACATCTTTTTGTTATAACTTAACAAGCTTATCCTAAAATTCATATAGTAACACATAGAACTCAGTGTATACAAAACAACTTTGAAAATATCAAATTTGGAGGACTCATACTTTCCAAGTTGAATGTATTATGCAGCTGCAATAATCAAGACAGTCTGACGTCGGCATAGATCAGACATATAGACCCATGAGTAGAAACAAGAGTATTGAAACACCCTTGCATTTATAGTCAATAGATTTCAACAAGGGCACCAGACAGGATAATTGGCAGAAAATAGTCTGTTCAATCAAAGGTGCCAAGACAGCTATGTGTTCCCATGTGAGGTAATGAAGCTGGGCCTTCCTCATACCACACAGAAACTGACTCTTAACTGGATACAGATTTAGACCAATGAGCTGAAGCTATAAGACCTTTAGAAGAAAGCATAGGGTTGATTTTGTGAACTTTGCATTAAGGAAAATTTTGTTGGATATAACACCAAAACCACAAGTGGTCAAAGATAACTTGAACAGCATCAAGACAGAAACCACGTGTGCCCCAGAGTATGCTGCAGACAGCGAGGAGACAGTTCAGGGGATGGAAGAAAACGCTTCCAGATCAGCTGTCTGATATGGGGCTTTTCATGTGAAGAACACAACTCAGTAATTAGGTCAAGTCATCTGGTGCTTTAGAACACGTGGTGGATTTGGATAGACATTTCTCCAAAGAAGATATGTCTGTGGTCAATAAGCACCTGGAAGTACCCCCAACAGGCCTGTCATTAGGGAGATGTAGAGGAGTGCCACTTCACTCCCATAAGGATAGCCATGCTCCAGAGGACAGAGTGCGTTGGTAAGGAGCGGACTGGGTGGACGCCTCATGGCTTGCTCTTGGGAATGTAAACTCCTTCAGCCATGTTGAAACGCAGTTTGAAATTTCCACAACACTGAATGTGGACGTACCATAGAGTTGGCAGTTCCACTCCCACCTAGGCCTAGAGAAACAAGAATCCCGCCACACAAGCCCACCGTGATGCCCAGAGCAGCATCACTCACTCCAGCCAGAACATTCAGACGTCCGTAGGCCAACTGGTGAATCCACGTGACCAAATGTTATTCAGCAAGAAAAGGAAGTGAATTCTGGTAGAAATTACAAGGCAGATCACCAGACTGTGAAACAGGGCAGTCAGGAAGGGTTATGTGTGCTGTGATCCACTCCATCAAAGGGCCCATATCAAGCCTGCAGAGACCTGGAGCAGATTTGTGGCTGGCACCAGGTGGAGAGAGGGAATGCGGGTGGGGGGGGAATGGACAGCTGATGGGCTCTGGGTTCCTTCTGGGGGGGATGTTGGTATTCTGAACTGAGGACCCAAGAGCACAGCACAGCTGTAAATCACCGAAGCCATTGATTGATGTGTGCAAGTCAGACAGATGATCATAGCTCAGTACCCATGCTGAGGAAGAGAAGCAGACAGACACGGAAGCAATCTCATCTGGAAGCCACCTCAAGAAACTTCGGCTGTGCTGGGCTACCTGGCTCCAGGCCAGGAAGTGGTGGAGGTATTTGAGGAGAACAGCAACCTTTACCACATCCACAATCTGAGGGATATTTCCCTTTGGTTTGTTTATTAATGATCCATTCCTGCTTGCATGTAAACTCCCAGAGAGCAGAGTTCAAGTTCATCCTTGGTGCTCAGAACAGAGCCTGACTATAACCAGTGTTCAGTAAAGCTTTTTATCCAATATACTAATAAACGTGTCAGATAACAAAAAGATTGGTTGTAGAGTGTGACTGTGTGATTGTGTGAGGTGTGAACACAATAAGAGTGTATGGAGAGACAATTGAGCATCATCATTTTTTCACAGACAGGCTGACCTGGGTACGCTGGGAAGTCCTAACTTTGAATACGTACTTTTTTTTTTTTTTCCTATAAGAGGCTCACAGTTTTCAGACTATTGACCTGATCCCAGGTTCAAAGATTTTGATTTCAGTCATCCTAGACCAAAGAGGGAAATCAAAATATCACCACCTTGGGACTAAATGGAGTTTTCAAAGAAACTGACATTGAGTGCCCTGACCTCGCAGGTCCAGTGCCACTGCAGAAATTGGCTCTTTGGACGTCAAGTTTTTGAGGTCACACCCCTACCAGGCTGCGTGCTCTGTTCCACAGCTTGCTCTCGCCTCTGCTGAGGGCCAGGGGGAGAAGCCCTTCTCACGATGGAAAAGGTCAGTCTCATTAAACTGCCATCTGAATGGCTTGGAGCCCCTCATTAGTACAGACCTGGGACACAGGCAGGCTCCACCACCAGAACAGAAGTGAGATCCACCCCATCGAAGGGACCATATCAAACCTGGTGAAAGGGAATTCCGAGAACTTCCATTTTTGGAATTCTGTGTTCATTCCTTGAGGGGGCTACAGGAGGGTCAATCCTGAAAAAGGATCTGTTACTGATCTTTTTGTTCATTTCCTCAAGGAATGAACATGGAAACTCTATCCATACGTGCTCCTGCCTGGACCTCCTGGGGACCCAGAGTAGCTCAGCTTCTGTGTCTCATGGGCCCTTCCCTTTCTAGGCCCCCTCACTGGGGACATAAACAGATCCTTCAGGAAGAAGGGAGACGTCTAGTGGTCTTGCACCTTGGCTTTCCATCTCCTCATGCCTGGGTCTTGCTCATAGATTCTTTATCAAATCAAATTCCTCTTAATCAACCATGGCTAGCACACATGTGTGATTCCCGGAGGAAATAGTGGATTTGGGAAAGCTCTGTGCACATGATCCCGTCTAACTATGGTTGATTTAAGGCCTTACTATTTTAGGATACTTAGCCCATTTAAAAAAAAAAAAAGGACTTCAGGATTTCTATAGCCACTATGGAGGTGCAAGTAGTTGATGAGATTAAATCAAAAGTTTTAATTCATTGGCACAAGGGAAGTTCATGCTTCCAGGAGGGAAGTTCCTCATTTGGGGAGATTTATCCACTTTGGCATTTTGAGAGCCCACAGATCTCTTCCCATACACTTCCTTCCACATTGAAGGAAGCTGAAAAATCACAAGATGTCTGATGTTATTTCAGACCAAGGGTGATAGGGGTATGGCTGTGCAGCTCATCTTAGCTTCTATGCTGAATGTGCCAGGGTCTTCATGGTGGGTGTCTAGTTCAGGATTGTTGGAATTCCCCACAGAGCTGGGTATGTCCTGCGGGTGCAGGGAATGCACTTCCGACTGCAGGGAGTGTTTGACAGACTGGCAATGGGGCCTTCACGCTGCTCCTGTAATTTAGCTTTATTTTGCTCCACATTTCTTTGTTCTGGTGGGTGGTGGTATCCGAGGTGCCATGAGCTCTGGGGTGGCTGGATCCACAGTGGACGATTTGGTATATGTGCCTCCACAGAGCTGGTAGTCTCTGTCACTGGTGATAGCCTTTGGCACAGGTCATCCTCATGCTTTATACATGGCCCTTGGTCACAAACTGCCTTTACCCATCAGGGACCACTGCCCATCTCCCTGGTGCATGTCTAGACTTTTCTCCTTCTCTACAGCTAAGACTCTTCTCGTTTAACCAACCACTTCTTTTTTATCAACAAATATGTTTCGGGTAGTGATTGGCGTTGTGTAGGTGGGGGTGTAGCCGTGTCATAGTCCAGCTCCCACTTCAGGAAGCTGAGGAGGCCTCCACAGACTCCTCGGCTCTCATGTTGACCTGGACCTCTTGGAATAAAGTGATATGGGACCCAAGGACAGGTCCTGGACCCCTGGTCCGTATGACAGAGCTGACTGCTCCAGGAGAGGATCCTTGCCCCACACTGAAACCCGCCAACCACAGAGGCTCCATCTCAGCCTGGGTTCTTGAGATCCTCCTGAGGTGTGGTGCTGCCATTCTGCTTCTCCTGGAGAGAGGAACCTGGCAAGATAGGGTCCCTGCATTGTCTGCCATGCTGTAAAGAATGAAGAGGGAGAGCTGTGGACAAGTGCCCACAGGTAGAGGGAGTGAGGGGGTGAGAGGACCAGCAGGAGCCTGGGCTAGGCCAGGAGAAGTAGAGGCAAGGATGTGAGGTCCGGGCTGACTGCAGAGTCTGGGGATGCAGGGTCTGGGCCACCTGCAGAGTCTGCGGGGGGGCGGGGTCTGAGCTGACTGCAGAGTCTGGGGATGTGGGGTCTGGGCTGACTGCAGTGCAGAATGGGGATGTGGGGTCAGGGCTGACTGCAGAAGTCTGAAATTCAGGCAGGAAATTCAAGGGTGGTCACTGCTGCTGAAGAGGACACTCCAGAGGTAGAGTGAGTTTCCAAGATTGGAGCTGGACTTTTGAGCTGCATTCAAGCAAAGCGGTGTTGTATGCAGTTGACTGTGCTCCAAGGGTCATAGTGAGCCCTTCATTCACTCACAGTGCATTTGCTGAATGGTACATACTGTGTGCTAGCGGATTCCAGGTGCTACAGAGGTAGTACTTAACACAACTGATGTGTCCCTTTCCCTGTGGAAATTTCCAGTTAGAAGGGAAAACAGATTATAGAAACATAAATATGTTTTTTATTTAATTACAAATAAAGTAAAATGGATAATACAACATATGATTTCAAATGCAAATGGGAAGCTTAAAGCAGGGGAGAAGAGAGAAGTCACAATGAGAGGGGTTCTCAGTAAGGCCCTGGAGGTGACAACTGGGAGACATGGTAAAGGAAGGCTGGACATCAGGAATGGCTGCTATGGATTTCACGAATAAATGTGTTCTAGGTAGATGGCAAGGAAGTGCCAGAGTCCTCGGGTAGAAGGGTGGATGAGTCACAATTCACTGTAGCTGTCACAGAGTGAATTGGAAGAGAGACAGATTAGGGTGGGCAGGCAAGGGGCATGATAGGCAAGGCCAGGCAGTGTAAGGTTGTTTGCAAGGACTCTGGATTTAACACGAATAAAGAGCAAACATGTCACTGGTGTGGAACAGAAAGAGGTGGTGACATGTTCGGCCAATGTAGTGGAGGTGCGGTGGTGAGGAAGTGACAGGCTGTGTATTACTTCCAGGTATGACTGACAGGTGTCTTGGTGGGTTGTATCTGGGCTGTTAGGGAAATGAAAGACAGGAATAATCAAGATTTCTGCTTTTCAAATGGAAGGATGGAACTGCCCTTGTCTGAGATGAGGGAGGGTGTGGTGGGCATTGATGGTGGGCTGAGGCACGGGAGCTTACCTGTGAACGAACCACTGTAGAGAGGTGTGTGTGTTGTCCAAGGGGAGATGACACCTAAGTCATTGATAAAGGAGTCTTGGTGTTAGGAAAAACCTCATGCAGGAGATATAAACCCTACAATCTCTATGCATGTAAACTATGCATCATTGTCCCAAATCAATGAATGTATACATGCAGTTCTTAGCAGTGTCTGAGGCCTCTTTGTGTTCACTGGCTTGGGTAGATTTGAGCCTCTGGTGGTGAGCATGATGCAGGCCCAGTCTCTGCCACCTTGGTCATGGATGAGAACACTGCTGTGTGGCTGCTGGCCCACAGTCCCACTCTATGAGCTGCACCTGCAGTGCTGTTCTTCAGAGGTGACGATGTTATTGCTGAGATGTAACCTGGGCAATTGCCAGGAGAGTCTGATCCCAGTTGCCACTTCTCTACTGGAGACTAGTATGATCTACAGGGACTCAGATGACAAGTGCCCTCTAGGCCACCAGTGAAATCTTTGCCAGTCAGCATTAACAGGGCATGAACATATGGCCATAGCCTCAATAGACTACTCTCTTCTGGACAAACCAGTTTATCCTTGAAGAGGTAGAAGTGTCCCAGTGAGTCAGGCCAATGCAGCACAAAGGCAAGGTGATCTCACAGGACAATGGGGAATGTTTTGCACTTTGATAACCTGCTGGTAAAGTGACTAAAAGTCCTGTGTACGATTCCATGTTAGGATATCCCACTGGACATGCACATGTGCTAAGCAGCAGGCCAGGGACAGAGGAATGAATGTAGGGCCAGTTAATAAGTGGACATGTGGCACACAGGTGCTGGCCATCGTGAGACCCAGAATCATGCTAATCAGATGGTGATGCTGCTGCCTCACTTCATGGCTCTGTGACCTGATTATGCCTTGGTCAGTCTGTCTAGTAGGTGTATGGGAGGATTGTGTTCACTGGCCTCCCAAACATCAGAG
The DNA here is from genome assembly GCF_048772815.1 of Callospermophilus lateralis. NCBI lineage: Eukaryota > Metazoa > Chordata > Mammalia > Rodentia > Sciuridae > Callospermophilus > Callospermophilus lateralis. The sequence continues at coordinate 118,249,752 of NC_135305.1, read as the reverse complement.
AGGGTCTTTTACTGGGTCTGAACAGTGGGTCCCTCATAGAGGCCACCCATGTCACTCTAGACCTAAGCAATTTGACCCTAGTGGCTGAACCTGAAGATATCTCCTTTCCCCTCAAGCCCCAAACTGAATAACCTGGTTTGGGAATGATGTGGTTAATATGGATTTATGTGTCAAATGCATGACAAAAGCATAGAATATCTCTAGTAACAAATGCAGATGCATAGTGACATCCAGGTCACAATGTCCTGGCTCCACTCCCAGCCAGACCCATGAACATGCACCTCTTGTACCCTAAGGAGGGCTTACCAGGTGTGACTGCTGCCCACTGCACCTGTTGACAGGCTCTGTCATAGCATAGTCCAAGTTCATTAGGGTGTGCATGGCTGCCCTAGAGAGGCCTGCAGAGAAACAACCGAGCCTGCCAGTCCATGTGGGTCCACATCCAGGGTGTGCAGCAGGAAGAGGCAGAGGTGGGAGATTCCTGGAATTTGTGTTTGAGGAACAGTGTTAATCAGTGTGTGCTGTTATCTTCTGGAGATGGCTTTGAGAGGTCAAAGAAACAGGCAAAGAGAACGTTGGCAAGCAGTTAGCACTCTGGTTTTGATGAAAGACATTGATAAAATCAAATGAGCCTGAGGGAGATGGCTCAGGATGATGATGGCAGGTTTGACCCACATTCATGTTCATGAAGTGTGTGTAAGGTGCACCTATGTTACATAAAACACTTCTATGTGTGCATACAAGCATCACACACACAGGCAAACCTTCATATATAAATAAAATTGCATCATGTGGCAGAATGGAATGACTGCTTTATATGACATGTACCTTCAATTTTACTGGATGTTATAGAATTGATTTTCCAAGTTGCTTGCACTGACTTACATTCCATAACAATGGATGGAAGTTCTGGTATCCTTATATCTTTAAAGTGTTTGGTATAGCCAGATTTTAAATGGTGTGCCATGTGTTGGGTGTCCTGGGTGCTTCCTTGTTTTAATGTGCATGCATCTGACTGGTGGTAGGGCAGCCACTGCTCTGCGCCTGTTGCCGTGTGAATCTCTGTGAGTCCACCTGTCTGCGTTGTCCACTGGCCCTTCCTTTGGATTGTTGCTGTGTTATGTTTTGCTTTGCTTCTATTCATTACGTACTACACATACAATGCCCTTGTGTTCTATGAGTGACAGATAACTTCTGCTGTGTAATTTTCATTTTCCTTTTGATTGATGTCTTTTCAGTTTCATGAAGTGATGTGGTTCTAACATTATGCAATGTTAAAATTTAAAAAATATAATTGCCTCTATCTTTGAAGCAGTGAGTGCTGATCTTTGTCAAAGTACCTCACTTAGTGCCTACATCCACACTGTGACCAAGGCACTGCCATCATCTCCATGTCACTGATGAGGACTGAGGTGGTGCAGAGCATGCGTTCTAGGCCCGTCCATCTGGACAGATGGACGCACACACACAGCTTTGAACATCAGGCTCACATTCAGTGCCACTCACCCATTCAGTTACCAAACTTTAATTAGGGCCCTACTGTGTTTCAGGTGTTCTGCTAAGACAGCGTTAACCCAATCAGTAAGAGAGAACCTGTGCTCAAGGTCAAGGTCACTCTTATATAGGAAAATCACCTACATAGGGTTTTGATCTGTGACAGTCAGAGAGAGTAAGAAGAGTAATGGAATTTAAACCTGCAACATGCATAAATAAATGAATAATAAAGAAAAAAAGCAAAACTCAATGACATTTTTATAGAAAACAAATAGAGACAGTAAAGGAAGGCCAAAGTTTCTACTTTGAAAGGATCAATAAAATTGATAAAACTCTATCCAGACTGAACAGTAGTAAGAGATACACTACCCAGATCAGGAATGACAGGGGGAAGCATTGCTAACAGCCATAGGTAATGATGCAGTAGTTAGAGGATGTTATGAACAACTTCCCACCCATAGCTTATCACCTACAGGGATGGATAGATACATCGAAAAAACACCAAAGCTCATGCAGAGGATCAACTGGATAATCTTGTATTTTAACTGAATTCATAGTTTTAAGCCCTCCAGGAAAAGAACCACCCAGAGTCAGGCAACTTTGACAGTGAATGCTGCCCTACATATAGGAAAGCTGCACTCCCCACAGTACAGAATCTTGCAGCTAACGGGAGAGGGGCCCATTTGACATGGCCAAATTGTCCTGGTCCCCAGGCCAGACAAAGGCAGGAGTTACAAGACCAGAACACTGAAGACCAATTTCACTTTGAATATAAATGTATGTATGTATGTATATATATATATAATCTTAACTACCTGAAATGATTTTGAAGAACAATGAATTTGGAGGTCTCAAGTCTTCAACTTTCTGAATTATTGGTATAATACTGTTGGTATAATATAATATGTCAATTATTGGTATAATATGTCAAAAATCAAACTAGTAGTATTGGTAAAAAAGTAGACACATAGACCAATGGTTTAAAAATGCATTCAAAAATAAGCCCACCCATATGGTTACTTGACTTCCAACAAAGGTACCAAAGTAATTTCATGGACAAAATATAGTCTTTGCACCAAATGGTGCTGGAAGAGCTACATATAAAAATATATAAAAAGTGAGTCTTGATCCAAGATGCATGGGGCTGTGGTTCACAAGGATGGTGGACCCAGGGGTGTGCCCTGGCTCTTCTCTTTTTAGTGCTCCTGGAAAATGTTCTGATCTCCCGTCATGGTTTGCTCTATAATTTGGAACCAAAGAATGGGGTACACAACTAAGTTATCCTAAGGGAACCTTTCAGGGCATTCCTCATCCACCCACAGGGTATTAACCATCATCTCCCCAAGTTTATGTCCACCTGCAAGCTCAGATATGACTTTATTTGGAAACAGAGGTTCTGCAGGTCTAATGGTTTCAGTATCTGTGACAATACCATCCTGGCTTTAGGGTGGTTCTTAATCCAGGGACTGGTGCTTTAATAAGAGGAGAGAAGACATAGGGACACAGGGGACTTCTGTTCCTTGTGACTGTGGAATCAGAGGCCGGAGTGATGCTGGGACCTGCCAAGGAGCTCCTTGAGCCCCTGGCAGCTGGAGAAGGCTGTGAAGGACCTCATTAAAGAGAGTTCTGAGGCATAATCCCCAGATCAGTTCATTTGGATTACCATTTCCCTTTGACTTGCTCAGCTGGGTCATTTTTTTCTTGCCTGTGGATGAAAATGGCAGATATGTACCTTTGGATTAAAAACCCTCTTGGTCTTATAACCAATCCCATGTGCATCCCAACTCCCAATTCCAAGGACAAGTTCTTCCCCTCCCAGGTGGAGCTTCTCTGGGAGACATGGTCATGGCTTTCTTGTCCTCTTGTCCATGACATTAGCTTCCATGTCCCCTACAGTCACCTGCTACTGAAGGTTCTGAGTCTGCAGACCAGACACAGGGAGGCAAAGATGTGGGAAGAGCCAGGAGAGACCAAGCAGACGTGGTGGGCAGAGTGTCAGCAGGCACCCATGTGCTCTCTGGAGGCAGGTGTTTCATAGGGTCCTTGCTTGTGTCCTTGGTTTTTCTGGCCACTTTGTAAGTCCTCCATGTGGTCTGATAACTTCTCTGAACAGCAGCAGGTATTTATATTGGTCTTTTGGCCAAAATTGCAGTTTAAATTTCTAGTTAACTTCTAGTAAAACTACACAGAGTATCTGGTACACATAGGCACCCGGCAACTGGGACATGTTGGCTATGTTACCATTTGTTGTTACCATGAGTTGGAGAAGCTTCTTGTGGTAGAGACCTGGGTCACAGATGCCCAAACCTGCACTGAGAGCTATGGTATGCTTTTCAAGGCTACTCATGACCTAATATCCCCAGGTGGGCTCTTGTCCAGACAGTGGGGTCCTTAGTGTTTGGGAGCTCATGGGCTGTTTTTCCGGTCATGAGACTTGAGTTGCACAGGTGGGAGGGGCCAAGCTTACAAAATCCCCCAGAGAATGAATCACAATGTGGTCTGTTCCCAGTGAAGCAGGTGACGGTGACATTCAGAGTGAGGTAGGAATGCCGGCCAGTGCCACCCGTGTATCCACTGTGGTCAGCAGTGTCCCCAGTCAGGGGCTTCTTCGGTTCTGTCTTGGTTTCCTCAAGGGCCAAGTACCTTTCATAGCTTGGGGAACAGAGTCACGCAGGGGCAAGGACTGAGTCTGCCCCCGGGCTTCTGGCCCGAGTGGCCCCATGGCAGTTCCCCTGGCTGTGTGTGTCCTGCCTCTCAGGTCTCCCGCTCGCTGCTTTTGGTTCTGGAGCAGGTTCTGGTGCTGCTCATTGTGGGCTTTTCCCATGGCATCGCCCTGGCCTTCAGTCTCCTCTGCTGGGCTCACTGGTCCCCGAAAGTCTCTCACTTAAGGACTGAAGTGTGGAGAGGTCAATCAGCGTCAGAAACCGTCCAGTCCAGGCTGGCAGTGCCTGTGCTGTTGCTGGCCTCCTGGCCCATGATGAAAACTGCCTCTGAAACCATGTCAAGGGACCAAAGCTGATTACATTTCCATACCTGGTATATGTATGTATGTATGTATGTATGTATGTATATATATATATATATATATATATATATATATATATATATATATATATATAATGAGGTGAGGTAATTTACATTTTGTTTGGTTGCCTCCCAATTTCCACCAGCCTCCTGAAGTTAGCCTTTGAGGGAGCCTCCTGCCCCTGCCTCAGAAGAGACCCCCTCAGGGTCCTCCATACGCTTGTTTAGAGCCAGACCTGGAGAAATCACTGGCAGCCCATGCCAGGTGACTTCCCCATGAGGTGAGGGCAGCAGAGCCTACACCCCAAGTGAGCACCAAGGCCAGCACAGCAGAAGGGCAGTGACAAAAGCCAGCAGCCTCCAGGTTAGGACCTGGCCAGGGACAAACAGCATGTTTGAACAAAGTCATTTTAATGGCACTCAAGAAGCTGCATTGGTATGGAACATTCCAGAACCCAAATGTGGGGCAAGAAGGCATGTGGGGTTTAGTGGGAGGTGTGCTCTAGGCCAGAGCATCCTGGGCCTCAGAGCACTCTGTATGGCCAGGGTTTGCATGCCAATCCCTGAAAGTCACTTTTCCTTTTCCTCTGTCCTTGTTCCTGCTGGGCGCTTCCTGCAGGGTGGGGGCAGAGGCAACCCCTCTGCACTGTGGCACAGCCCTGAAGCAGTCTGCTTCTGCTCAATTTGTTGGTACATTGTTTCCAGTTCTTAAAAGTGGATTTAGGATCTGGGGCTGCCGAGCAGGAGAGACTGAAAGTTCTTGACCTTAGACATGCCTGGTATTTCAGGCAGGTCCTTCTTCCATTCCCAACTGATCATGGTGGTCTAGAAAGACCGCCTAGTGACCTCCCTGCTGTGAAGTCCCCATTTTCTGTTCCTGGGGCCTGGTTTCCACTTCTGACCTTCAGGACTGACCCCTTGGGTTGTCCATGGAAACAGCCTGAAGTGAGCCACCTTGGGCAAGGACCACTTACTCTGAAGGCAGGAGTGGCACACAGCTCCCCCAGTTTGTCACAGCTCTGGGGAATCTTGATCAGACACTGGGGATTCCTGAAAACTTGAAGAGGTCTCTATTAATTTTCTACTCCTGCTGTTAAAAAAAAAAAAAAAAACATGTATTTTTTATGGTTGGAAGATAGGATTCTGGCACTTCTCATTAGGTTAAAATCAGGTTGTAGACAAAGCCATGGTTCTCCAGGGCTGTCTGGAGAGAACCTCTTCTCTGCAGCTGCCAGCAGCTGCCAGCAATGAGGGGCCCACAGCCCTTTCCTCTGCCCTCAAGGTTAGCATCTCTGATTCTTCTCGTACAGATGTGCCCCTCTCTGACTATGGCTGGGGAGGTTCCCCACTTGTAAGGATTCATGGGGTTCTGTTGGGCCTGCCTGGATAATCTGGGATAATCTCCTCCATCAAGACCCTTAATGGTATCCTATCTGCAAAATCCCCTTTGTTACGTGAGGCAGGAACACATTCAGATCTTCTGCAGATTGGGATGTGAGTGAAATGCTACCCTGCCATGAGCAATTTATAAGGCTGGTGTCTTGTCCCGCTTTTTATTGATGATGTTCAAGTTTTTAATGAAAATTTAATTATAAGAATAATCGATGCCTACATTCTCCTATGGTGAAGGAGAAGCCATGCAGACAAGTGCCGGCTCCACTGGCCACCCATTTCATTTTCCAGTCCCCAGTCTAAAGTTGGCAGTGCCATCCTGTTGGAGTCTTTCTTCCAGATCTTTCTTGACGTATTTACATGCTTGTGTAGCTGGACAACTCATACATGGTGTGTTTGGGGCATGGGGTAACTTTTAAAATAAAAGTCAGAATTCTTGATGAGTTACTCTTTGCATATAATGTATCTTGAGGAATTTTCTTCCCAGTGTAAATGACCTCACCTCATTATTTAAACGGCTGTGTAGTATTTTATAATACAGACACAACAGCATATATTGACTTTTCTCCTATTTCTGGACAGTTAATTTATTTCCATCATCAGTGTTTTGCTGCCTCAATGCAGTCCTGTTAAATCTCATCTCATGGGGGTGGGAAGTCTTCCAGCTGGTGGTATTTTGAAGGGCAGGTTTGAGACAGACTGAAGGGCAGAGTGGAGGCTCCAAGGAAGGGGTGCAGGATTGATGAGCATCCTAACTGTAGCTGCAGGAGGAGAGACAACCACATTGCCCTCGAGGGTCCTGCATCCCATTTCTACCCTGCATGGTGGATCAGCCCCTGGAACCCATCTCCAGTGAGAACCATTGTTCTGAATCCTGACTCCACAGACCAACAGGTCTGCAGCTCCAGCTCCATAAGAAACCTGTGTCTTTAGTGGCGTCATTGGGTCATTTATGAGGACAGGAACTCAGGTCTTAGGTACACTTGGAATTGATTTTGGTTTAGCCCCCACTCTAGAAGGCCACACAGGTGCGGCCTGCATCTCTCCCTCACAGCAGGCTCATCAGGATTCGTCTGAGCCCACTTGTAATCATGAGGCCCACCCGCTGTTTGGTGTTGGGCTATCCAGATCAACTCCAGGCAGACGGAACCTTTGTTTTCTCTTAAGACTCGGATGTCCAGGTGTCCTGCAGCTGCTGTCACCAGAGTTGTCACCAGGGGTCACCCTCCTGAAGGGAGTGACTGTCAAGGGGAATGTGCATCCACTGGGTGCACTCTGCAAGTGACCAGGAGCAGTCAGCCTGCCTGACCAGATTCAACACCCTGGGCTTTCCAACTGTCCCATCTTACGATGGCTGGAGAGTGGGCAGCTGAACTTGTAATGGCCCCCCGCCCTGGGGATTCAACCACCTGAGGTTAGTGCTGCTGAATATCTGAACCCTGTGATTAGATTCAGCACAGCTCTGATGTCAGGGTTCACATGGCAGGTTCAGCTGTCACCCATCGCTCAGCATCTTCACTGGAGCCACTCTGTTTCTGAATCTAACACCTTTCTGAAAATAATCCTCATTGTAAAATGTCAGAACAACATAGAAAGATGAGAGTAAAAGCTCCCTTAGATAAGAGCATCTTAAAACAACTGTGAGCATTAGAAGACCTTCGTTTCAGTCGTATGAGAACATTTCTTCATAAGGAGATTTACAAATGCATAGAGTAGGGGACATAATCTACTCTCAGTACTTTCTGCATAAGGTTCTTGATAAAATTACAGGATTCATTTTTATTCACAAAGACAAGGATCTGAATCACATCAACACTGTATCAAGGGGAGAATCTCCATCTACTCCAGGTTGAAGGGAGCAAGCCTCCATCTACAAGGCCTCAAGGCAAGTGGGTGGCCATCTCCAGGGTTTCAAGAGAGCCAGTCCTTTTCTGGTTGGCTCAAGGTGGGGGCAGAGGGGACTCCAGGTGGATGCAGATGTGCTCCTCTCTGGAATCCGTGTGGAGAAGCCGCAGCCATCTCACACCTTACTTCCACAGCTGTTGGACTCCATGCCTGACTGGAGCCCACACCAGGACGTTAGGTTCCACAGAGCTCAGCTCCTCTGGCTCCCGTGGGCTCTGGCTACCCCCTTCTCTCTAGAGCCGTGTTTTTCTGAATGCTGGCGCACCGAGGCGTGGCTGCCACAACACGATTGTTGAGTACAGGTGGCGGTCCCCCTGGTCATCACTCCAGCCCTCACTGTTGTCATGAGGTGCCTTGTGGAGGTACCTCAGGAGGAATTGCTCCTGTGTCCTGAGACCCACCAACTGTAGAGCACCCCGGGGTTGGGCCTGTGGGACCCAGGGTCATGCTGGGAGCCTGTGCTGGGAGCAGGGGTCCTTATGTGCAGGAAGAGGGGGAATGGCAGGCCAGCTGGCACTTCTGCCATCCTTCTGCCAGGGCTAAGTGGTCTCCTCAGGCAGCTGCTGCTCTCAGGGCCAGGGGAGGTGGGAAGGGCAGGCTCACTGGGACTCCTCTTTGGGTGGACAGGAAGCCTGGAAGGATCTTCAGGGACTGGGAAGGTCCAAACCCCCGCCCAGGCCTCTGCTGGTGTGTGCAGCTCCCCCTTGGTGGTGTGGTGCTGGATATCGGGTGTGTAATCATTGCTTCATTGTATTTTTGATTTGCCAGTGACACCCAGGTGTTATAGAGGTCATGACACATGTGAACATGATTGACAAAGTTGTAGGGTCCCCGTGTTTGGGGAGTGGCTTTCTAGAATGACTGGGTGAGTGTTCTTTACCCGGACTCTACTGCACATGGGCCACCATCTGTTTTGATGGACGAGGCTCCACACTCCTTAGAAATATACAGGGAATGCCATACATTTCCTGCATGATCCGCTTCTTCAGCTGCTTAGAGGTGGTTGCCATAACAGGCGTCTCCCTGTGAGCATCAAATGCAGAATGACCCCCAGGCTCCAGATGTCCACCAGGGCCCTCACACTCTTTCCGCTGGATGACTTCAAGTGCAACTTGGTCAGCTTCTGTCCAGTTGTGGGCCTGGTGCTCAGGCTTCTGAAGTCAATGAGTTTGAAGTTGCCTCTGCTGTCCACTAGGTTTCTGTCCACCTCAGGCCTAAGTGCGTGATGCCCTTCTTGTGGCAGTGGCCCACGGCTCCGAGGATCTACCAGAACAGTCTCTGGGCTACCTCTTCCTGCAGGTGATAAGCCTCAGGGGTGTATTGCCACAGTTGTCCCCCACCACAAGCTCCATGATGACGCTGATATTTCTGATGGTCTCAATGACCTGGAAGAGTCATGTTTTCGTGTTCCATGGCCACCCTCAGATCTGACAGAATGGGGATGTTCCACTGGACCTTTGGCAGGACTTTCATTGTCACCTCTGCCCTGGTGAAAAGATGGTGGGCAAGCTTCACCTGAGCAAAGACACCCTGCCTGGTGCCCCTCGGGACCTGCTTGTGGTCTGTGGAGACGGTCACCTAACAGGAGCTGGGCACCTGTAATGCTACACGACTTGGACTGCACTCCTTACTCATCCTAAGGAGGAGCCCCAACCAAGGATACTGGTGAAAAGAAAAAATGAAACTCCAAGGTCAAAAAACTACAACCACAGGCCACCAACCCTCAAATGCACTGAGTATCTGGGAGCCTGACAAGTCACCATCAAGAGTTCCCTGTACTGAGGGGCACAAGCCCACCCATAGGCCACTTCTTATGTGGCCCATGTGTGAAATTCCTTCACAATGGCTTCTTGTGAGGTCAGAGTAGGAAGGCCCATTCACACCTGGCCGTAACTCCCAGGGGTCATCTCATTTTTACTGGCCCCCAAGACCTATTTGACTTTCATAGTAAGAATAAGAAAGGACCCCAGAAGCTTTTGCTTTGGTGGTTACAGTAAGTGATATTTACTTGTTCGGAAATTAAAATGTATAGAATGTTTAAAAAAAAAGATGAAGGATCCAAAATGAAATCAACGTACTTTAAATAAATGTATGGTGACCCTAGAAACACTGGTGCATAAGACATTCATTTTTTTCATCATGATTTTGGTGTGACCCTGGGGACAAAATGGAGATTGCGCCGTTTTTCTACTGTATTGGATGGGAAATCTCAACATGTTTTTAAAAAGGAAGTTGCTCTGTAATTACAAGGGATTTCCATCCAGTCCTGTGTTCAGTGATCATGGATTGATGGCCTGGGTGCCAGGCTCTGGGCCAGATCTGGGCCCAGAGGAGCGTTCGGTCTCAGCTGCTTGCACCGGCGAGCTCATGAAGGCCCTGGGAAGTGTCTTCTGCACAGCAACAGAATTCTACTTTCTGGCAGAAATTTCTCTAATGAGAAACGAAACAATATCTCATAATTAAAGATTGAGCTTAAAACACTGCTAACCTAAGGGTAAGTCTTTGTGCCTTCACATTCTCAGGGCCAGGGGAGAAGAGCTGGGATCTTTCCAGAGCTTAGGAAAAGGATGAGAAGCTTTTAGAAGAACAAAAGCAAAACAGCAAGAGTATTTGCCAGGAACCTTAGGACCTCGGATTTGCTGGTCATTTCAGTCTTACCAGACACACTCCTTCCTCTGAGAAATGTTTATCTGTGGCTGTGGAGGGAGCTCATTTAGATGGTGACTGTGAAATCTTGCTCTCTTCAGGGACGGCACTCAGAGAGACAGGCAGAGATTTAGCACAGTGCTCTGCCCAGGCCGTAAGAAACCTAATGGAACAGAACCCAGTCTGATTCTAGGGAGATTTATACAGCCATGCTGATTTTACACCACATAGAATTTTCTGGTGTGTGTCCCTTGGGGGGCATTCAGAATTCCCAGCAGAGAGGTAGTCATGTACAAAGCCAACTCGCGCCTGCAGGGAGGTGGAGTGGCTCTGCAGGAAGACAGTCCCTGTTTCCTGTCTGCCAGCTCTCTCTAGGACCACTGCTGGCCCTCAGATCTGCCAAGGAGGCAGAAAGGGTCCTCAGGACAGTGTCCCACGTGGAGCAGCTGTACTGGCATACGTCTTTATTACAGGGTGTTGACAGACTGCTGCAGAGTAACAGAGATTGACACAAAATGGGTCATTTCCTAAGGAGAATGTCACCAATCACATTTTTTTTTCAAAATGTAACAGGACAACTCAAACATCTGTCATCTTGCGGAGATGGCTTTGGCCATCTCCACATTCTTCTTGTGGATGAAAAACTCTCCTCTGGCTTCCTGAGGGTCTCCTCTTGCTCCCAAGGCTCCATGTCTCATCCTAGGTGTCTCTAATCTCCTTCCCCACCTCCTGTATGCACAGGATATCACTGTTCTCTCCGCGGTCATCCAGAATGAGGCTTGACCACCCTAGTTGTAGCCATCCTAAGAACTCATGACACGTGACATTCTCTGGCCAACAAAGACTTATTTATTTCTGTACTTGAAATGCTGCATTCATGCTTCCTGGCTTGGACTTGTGAGGGTGGTGACTGTGGTGTCTTGGTCACTGTTACATTTCCAGGACTTGGCACATCAGAGATACTTAATAAATACTTCTGAATGTACACAAGGCTGTTTCCATGCTTGGCCCTGCTTTCCAACCTCTGCTTCTTCTCTTCTCTACAGGAAGCAGTTCTGAGGCTGCCTGACTTCTGCAGCCAGTCCTCTGCAGTGGCCCCATGAGCTACCTCCATGATGTTGGACCATCTCATCGGTCCTGTTTCCTGCTGTCTGATGACCACCATGTTAAGTCACCTAAGTGCTCAGGATTATATGGTCCCTCTTCTGTCACCACCATAGAACTGCTACTGCTCTACCTGAGGTCTTGTGCATTTTGGCCACCAGATCTAGCCACACACTGTGCTCATTTGCTGCTCACTAGCTAATCCATCATTTGTTCTTGGTTCAAGTGCAAATGCTTCAGGCCACCCACCTGAAGCACTGATAGAGTGAGGGAGGCTGATTCAGCACACCCTAGCATGGACTGCTATGTCCCAGAGTGGACTGCCGTGTGGAATGGATGACTGAGCTACTGCCACATATTGACACACTTAGGGTGAACTCTCCTGGCGTGCCACAAGGAGGCCACTTCTTTCTAGAGGTAGACATACTTTTTGAAGGGCTGAAGTCCTAACTCCCACACCTCAGAATGCCACTGTATTTGGAAATCAGTGTCTGTGTTACTTAAGGTGAGGTCATTACAGTGGGCTGTGACTCAGTCCTGCTTGCATCCTTTTACAGAGGAAGTGGGGAGACACAGAGGGCCACCAGGTGTGTGCACGGGGGCTGCCGGCTGAGACACAGCAAAGGGGCAGCCCACACACCAGGGGCAGAGGCTGCTGGCACCCTGGTCTGGGCTTGCAGGCTCTAGAGCTGTGAGAAGAAAACCTCCTGGAGTCTGGGGAGCACTGTGGTGGTGGTGTCCTGGTCACTGTTACAGGGCAGGCTCTGATCCACCCTCTAGTCCTATATGGAGATATGACTTTTATGTTCTCTGAGCAGTTGAGAGCAACACTACGGCTATGTGGGCAGTAACGGGAAGTGTGGTGCCCTGCCCGTAGGCATGCATTTCCTGTGGTGAGCAAGGGTCTTTCTGCCAAGACCTCATCTCCTCAGAGGGAAAGGGCACTCTAGACAGAAACCCTGTGTCATTTCTTTTTGGGAAACAATCTGGTTGCCTTTAATACTGCTCAGCATAAAGTTGACTGTGAGAGAGGTGTCACATGGTGATTGTTTTAGAAGTTTCTAGAGGAGTCTGTTAGACTTGCCAATCTCTGTAACAAATCCAGCTGAAATTTTAATAAGGATTACATTAAATATATAGATTTTTTTTAAGGATTGTTGTCTCACAACATCAAGTTTTCTATACATGAGCATGGGTCTTTCCATTTATTTACATTTTAATTTCTTTCAACAAAGTTTTCTAGTTTTCAGTATAAAATTTTGCACATCTTTTGTTAAATTGATGCCTGTGTCTTGATGCCATTCTAAATGGAATTACTCCCCTAATTTCATTTTTCTTTTTATTTTTTTAGTACTGGGAATTGGACCCAGGGTCTTGTGAGTGCCAGGGGAGCACTCTCTTCTGAGCTCTGTCACCAGCCCCTTCACTTCACGTTCCGAGTGGGCACAGCTGGCATGTATAAATGCTGGTTTTACTGTTGAAGAAAATAGCCACTGTGGAGGTAAGAGTGCCCGTCCCCATTCCTGCTGTTGTCGGACTTCTTCACCAAGAGAATTCAGCCAGCAAATCCAGCCAAACCCTAGGTGTAGGGCTTCTCTGGGGAATTGACAGGGGTGTCCAGTAGAGGTGGTTTTCTGTGGTTTCAGTTTACAGAGAACCTTTTCCCAGGGTTTATTTTCAATTCGATGAGGGAAGAATAGATGAGGGACAGAGGAACAACTGCCTGAAAAAGTCCGTGAATCTTCCGAATCTGATGGCTTTGCTGGAGGAGATGAGCACTTTTCTGGGAAGTCCCTGCAGGGGGACAGGTGAGGATGGGGCGTGACTTGGTCCCTCAGCATGCTTGTAGCCAGCTCACTGTGTCCTTCCAGGTGAGCTCTGTATGCCACACGTGCATATCTACAAACCCAGATGTCCATGTGACCATGCCTGACATCACTCTTCCTTTCTGTGTTAATAAACATTCTCATTGATCCAGAGAACTTGATTTCACTGATCCTTATGGCTTTACCCTGTAGCATAAACCTTCCTCCCTGAAATTTATGGAAAATTGAAGGCCCATGAGACGGCAATCTTCTGTGAGGAAGAAGGGCTCACAGTAGTGGGTACAGGTGTGGAGACCCTAGAGGTAGGAAAGGTTGGGTGCTTGCCAGGATTGAGGATGCTGACCCGAGCTCAAGACAGAGTCATGTAAGTTATGTCAGGAAGGTGGGAGCTCAAGCATGCAGGTTCCTCAGGTTGCTGAGAGGGCTCGGGATGCTTCTTTAGGATCAGTGAGAAGGTACTCAAGTTTTTTTTTTATAATTGTATGCATTTGAAATAGATAATGTTTTGATAAACACAACAAAATATCACTACTGTCAAACAAACTAAAATATGCATACAACACATCCTTACCATCTTACTGTTTTTTTGGTGAGGGGCATCTCAAGTCAACTGTCCCTGAAAATCTCCACTCTGCATGACAGAACTGCTAACTATTGTCACTGCACAGTGCCCTGGACCTGTAGACGCACCCATCCTGTGTAGACACAACTGCTGTGCCTTTGCCACCTCCTCCCCTCCCCCTCCCCTGGTAGTCACCTTGCTCCTCCATTTCTGCATAATCAGCTGTTCATAGACTCTACATATAAGCGAGAGCTCATGTAGTATGTTGTTTCCTGCATCTGGCTCATTTCACTGAAGACTTTCAGGGAAAGGAGAAGGATGCTCTGATTCCTGTTAAAAATAAATAAATCAGCAACAGAGCAGGTGGCAGGGGAGTGGCTGGAGACCCAGGTGTGGCTTCAGTAACCATGCTGGTGAGCTGGGGCTGCTGGTCCTAGTAGGAGGCAGCAGAAGTTCTAACAAGGGCTTCAGTGTAGACCCCTCTCCAGGCGAGCACCTGTGTGCCAGCTCAGGTCTCAGCACCCTGGTTGGCAGGATGGTGTCTGCAGGCTGGGATGCCCCACGCATTAGGAACAAGACACCCTGCTATCGTGTTCCGCTTTCCAGCACGCAGGATACATGTGGCCCTGGGAAGACCCTGGGAAGAAGCTGTTCCTGCTGCATATGGAAAGTCTCATCTCAGACAGACTTATGGCAGCTGTTGTGACATATTGTTTGGCATTGTGTATCTTAAGAAAAAGCCCTCCTTGTGACTGCCAGCAGTCTGTTGAAACAGCTGCCGGAACCTAGAGGCTAGTCTCCCTTTCTGAGGAGGAAAGTGCTCCTGCGCCTGACTCTAGGCTCCAGAATACGGGAGTGAGGCTGCCCAGAGTCTTCTAATCACAGAAGCAGGTCCCGGAACTGGATCTCCACTTAGCAAACCCTTTCAAACAGAGCAGGGCTCCTTCATCCACAAAGGAAGGGCAGGTGAAAGAGGGAATGGTGGTGAATGCATGTGTTGTGTTGCAGCAGGCTGGGTGGACACCAGGGACAGAGCTTGGATTTCCCAGAGCACTTCAGGACCACATACTTAGGCATCCCCTAATGGCTTCCATTCTCTTGCATCCAACTCTTATTTAAACTGCTTGAAATATACAAATCACCCAGGCCTTTAGTGGACTCTATTTTTAATGAGTAAAATGGATCCTTCTTTGCAATCTGTCAAGTATTAGAGGCTCACAGGAGAACCGACCCTGGAAACTTCTAGTTCAGGGTGGTGGCTTTTAGCTTTTAGCATCATTGACCTGCAGAACCATGGTGGCTGTTCTGGCTTGGGTTGTAGAATCCTGGGCCACCAGCATCCAGAGAATGATTTGGGGTCTGCGTGTGTCCTTGGACTCAGCGGTGGTGTTGGAGTCCCCAGATAAGTGTCCCATGGACCCTAGAACATGCCTGAGGGCCCTGGCAGCTCACAGCATTATTTGGTGTGTGATCTTCACTTTGCTCCCTGTGGCCTGGAGGGAGCTCTAGGCAGACGATGGAGACAGAAAGCAAGTCCAAAAGTCCACGTCTATGACCACTAATTCCACACCTTTCCCTTAACGCCACTCCGAGTCTTGTTCTCTTTGTCATCAGCAACCTGACTTCTTTTCCCCAGAGTCTCCATAACAGTTCTTGTCCCTTTACGCTATGTATGAACACCCAAGAGTTAGGGTTTGGATATGAGGTGTCCCCAGAAATCGTTGTGTGAGACAAAGCAGGAATTCCAGAGGTGGACTGATTATGAGAGCAGGAACCTAATCAGCGGATAAATTCACTTGAAGAACTAATCATTTGAAAGGACTATTGTACCGGGTAGTAACAGGGAAGCAGGTCGGGTGGGAGGGGAGGAAGTAGGTCACTAGGGTGTCCTTGTTTTGTCCCCAGTGCCTGCCTCTCTCTTGCCTTCTTGGCCACCATGAACTGAGCAGCTCTCTCCACCATACCTTTCTGCCATGATTTTCTGCCTCACTTCAGACCTAGAGCCATGGAGTCAGCCAACCATGGACTGAGACGTCTGTAACCATGAGCCAAAAATAAACATTTCCTTCTGCAATTTTTTTTTATTAGGTATTGTGATCACAGAGGCCAAAAAGCTGACTAACAACAAGCTCATTTAAAGCACCATGTGACAGAATAGTCTATATAAATTTCTTCCCAGATACAAGAAAGGAAAATAACGACTGTAACCTTAGCACTGCACAGAGGCCGGAGTCTGCCCATGGATATCTCCCTGGGCAGGAGGAGGATTCTGCTGGAGTAAACCAGGCTCAGTAGGAAGGCAGCTCAAGGCCATGGGGTCCAGACTCCAGCCTGAGGTGTCAGCCCCTCTCCCACCAGTGAGCTGCAGCTCTGCGTGTGTCTGGCTGGGGTGTGCCAGCTACTCTGGCCCTTGCTCTTCCCCACAGAAACAGGCATTGACAGGCACAGCTGTACCCAGCCCTTTGGAACCTTTTCCATCACTCTGGGTCTGGAACAATCTTTCTGAGTGCCTGTGATAATGACAGCAGCTAAAATTGAGCATGTTCCCTATGCACTAGCCTAGCTGAATACCCTGGGCACCCCTGTATGAGGAGTATGTGCAGCAGGGAACCGGGAGCATCCTGTGATCACCCAGACAGAGCAGCCCCTTGCTGGCCATCCCAGGTCATGGGGTGGGGGGCGGGGACACCATCCAGGGGCTGTTGCTGGCCATGTGCTGTGAGCTCAGGACTCCACACATAGATGATCTTAAAACGCAAGGTGGGGCGCAGCCCATGTGGCCCCTGCATCAGTGACCCTCTCCCCGCCAACCCCACGACTGCTGCCATGCACCTTTCTGTTCTTTTCAGGACATGGGGGTTTCAAACAGGGTCAACTCTCAAGGGAAAGGCTACTTGACTCTCTGAAGATCGTGGCCACTGGGGAGTTGGCTCTGCTCTCAGATCAGGCCTGTGGCCCAGGATATGGTCTGCACATCACCTCATGGCTCTGCCCCTTCCCAAAACTAGGCTGGCTCAGCAAGCCCTCTGAAGAGCTAGGGCCAGGTGACCTTGCCCAGAGGGGACGATTGATAGCAGAGACTCTCCCAGATAGGGTGCTGCTGCTCCAACATGCCTAAAAAGGGGGCCCTGGCCCTTCATCTTGAGCAGCAGGAGCCTCCTGTGTGGCCCTCCTCATGAGGAGAGTGCCCACCCTGTGTTCACAGCCATGCCTCCAGACCCGGGGCCATTTCCATAGGTGATGTGCACGTCTGCTTTCTTGTAGGTTTTCTTTAACATTTTAACTTAACAACAACCTTTAACTTAATTCTGTAACTGCAAAATCCCTGTAACAATCAGAATCAGACTCCTTAGCTATCTTAATATGTTAAAATAGACAGCTTATTGAAATGGTATCTGTGTCCTCACTTGACATTAATTTTAATTTAACACATCTCCATCTTGCCATAAGAGCATCTGGTGCTTCTTGATTCTGGCTGACCCAGTTCATGTGTGTGAATTCATTAGCATGCGATCCACAGTTCTTTCAGGCTCTCAACGCTGTTTGAATTGTGATACTTTGTGTTTCTGCCTATTTTTTTAACACACTGGTTGGTCTTTTCCTTGTGTAGCAGAGAACTCCAAAGTGAGCTCTTCCAGTGCAGAGTGGAGTCCTCAGAAATAGTCCTCCTCCTTCAACATTTAAAAAAGCCCCTTGGGCTCCATCTAGTCATTCACTTTAGAAGAAAATACACCCAGTTCTGCTGCTATGTGCAGCAGTTGAGTTTCTCCTTCCATAGAAGAGATCTAAGAGGGGTTAATTTCTACCCATTGTCTAATGTTAGGACTGATGACTTAGGAAGGTGACTGCTGCTTAAGCTATAGTATTAAGGCGAGATTGCAATAAATCACCAAATCCATCTTAAAGCAGAAGATGGAAACTTTATCCACCAGCCAGTGGTCTGGATCCACCAGCTGGTGGGCCAAGGGGCAGGCTGCAAGTCTGCACCCTTCGACCCCCTCCTGGGGTTTCAGTACACCTATTATAGTCCAAACCCACATTAATCATAAAAGGCTGTTGCTATGATTCAAAACCAAAAATAAACTTCATGAGATCTAAAATCACAAGCAGAAAAGGGAGTGGCCAAAACATCCTAGTTAAGTACAAGTTACAGAATGGTTACTAACGTCTAGACAGTCCATCTCTAGACAAGTGCATTGTCCACGAAAAATGGGAACCAAAGAGAGAACACTTTTACATTGTATAAGAATTGCCATTCTATGTTGCCAAACCTGCTGAGCTAAGCCACTGTGGATGGGCACAGAGGCTGGCCTTTCCACACGAGAAGTATTTCTTACCTGACGTGGAGTCTTGGGGTAAGATGGGTAAGAAGGAGTCTGTTTGGTCATTGCCCATACAGCCTGGCCCATAACAATAGGTTGTCTTGGTACAGAAAAAAATGATATTTCACAATCAATACTGAAGAATAAATTTACTTGGAAACCCCAATTGAGCATGACATGTTTCTTGGTTGTTGTGACTAAACTTTGTCTTGGGAAAGGTGAACTAACTCACCAGCTGCCTGTAGCCTCCGTGCAGTCGCTATATCACTGCTGGCCTTCCACAAATGGAAGGGAACGAAAACGAACAAGGTTGTGAAAGGTCTGCACCAGACTGTGCGAGGCCCTCTGCAGAGGCACAGAGGCCCGTCCACCCATGGTTAACTAGTTGTTCTTGGCGCCATGAGAACTTACCTCACCTGAGGTGTCCCCTAAAGCTCCTGTGTTAACGTCAGAAGTGACATTAGTGAGTAACAGAAGTGAGCAGTGGGATCCTGAAGTTGAGGAGAAGGTTCTACATACTGGGTTTACTGTGCTGGGACTTCCTTTCAAAAAATAATTTACCTACAGCCCTACCCATCCTAAGTCAATAGGATACACTAAATTCCTCAGCAAAAACATATTATCTGCAGAAGAAAGCAGGCCTGATGGAGCTTTGGCACGTACCTCTCATCCCATTGACTCAGGAGGCTGAGGCAGGAGGATCACAAGTTCAACACCAGCCTCAGCAACTTAGTGAGGCCTAATTAACTTCAGTGAGACCCTGTCTCAGTATAAAAAATCAAAAGGGTTGGGGATGAGGCTCAGTGGAACAATTTTAGACTCATTACTCAGAACAGTAAGTTCAGTCCCCAGTGCCAAAAAAAAAAAAAAAAAAATTCCTAAAAGAAATTGAAGCCTGAAAAGCTCCTCCCTGCCATTAAGAGGAACATAAGTTGCCCCAAGGGTGTGAATATTTTGTGACCTTTACTTAGAGCAGATTCCAGAATTCAGGCAGATTATAATAATTAGAACCAGTCAGTGAGGGTCACAGTGACCCAGAGTTGCCTGGTCCTCAGGATGTCAAATCCCCCCTTGTGGGGTATGGCCATGTGCAGTGGGGACTTGAAAGTCTGAGACAGTCCTGTTGTCAGTCAGAAGTCAAGAGGTGGACCTGAGCAGGAGTCTCCAGAAACTTCCCTGGGCCCCAATAAACCTGAAGAAGAGTTTTCCCTTTCATCTCCAAGAGGACACACTGTCTCCCTTGAGACTGTCCCTTTTCCTCTCCCACCTAATACTCAGGCCCACTGCTCTGAGCGCCACAGCTA
Organism: Callospermophilus lateralis; assembly: GCF_048772815.1. Classification (NCBI taxonomy): domain Eukaryota; kingdom Metazoa; phylum Chordata; class Mammalia; order Rodentia; family Sciuridae; genus Callospermophilus; species Callospermophilus lateralis. Next base: position 118,230,173 of record NC_135305.1, on the reverse strand, counting down.
AGCTTTCCCAGTGTGCTCAGCAGAACTGGGGTCAGGACAGCCTCAGCAGCTGTGGCTTCACGTTGGGCCCGTGCTCTGTAACAAAATGATCTGCCTTGGAGAACTGTGGCCTCTCAGTCCGTCCTCTTCTGAGTGGACTGTGTGGCATCTGAGGGCAGGTGAGTGTGACTGAGGAAGTGGGTCATGGGGACTGCTCTGGAACCATGCAGTAAGGCAGATGGCCCTCCCCATGTGATGAGCACCCTCAGTCCTTCCTGGTTGGCTACAACAGAAAGGTGAAAGGAGTTCACACTGACTTTCTCTAACTGCCTGGGCTCTGACATCATCTCTTGTCCTTGGACTTGGGCTGATGCCATTGGCACTCCTCCTTCTCAGGCCTTTACCCTGCACTGGAATTTACACCACCAGCTTCCCAGGTCTCTAGTTAAAGATTCTCCGTAGTCACCACATGAGTAAATTCTTCATAATCTATCTATCTATCTATCTAAATGTATATATGTGTGTGTAGGTATGTGTCTATTTATAATTGTTGATACCCAGGATGTCCCCAACTTACGATGGCTCAATATTTCTACTTTATGATGGTATAAAAGAAATATGCATTCAGTAGGAGCTATATTTCAGGTTGTGAATTTTGGTCTTTCCCAGGCTGGCAGTAGTATCTCAGTGCTGGGCAGCTGCGTAGAGGTCCACACAATCATGAGAGTCCACAGCAGTCTCCATGGAGCATTGTGTTAATAGCTATGGAGATCCCTAGGTCAGATGTAGCAAGCACATCTCAACTTAGGTTATTTTTATGTCCATATTTTGTGGACATAATCACATTATAAATTGAAGGGCATCTTTATTTATCTATTTATTTGTCTCTAATACACATTGTTTTCATAATAGCCCTCCCTCAGTATCCTTAGGGAATTGGTTCCTATCCTTAGGGAATTGGTGTCCTCCATAGACACCCAAATCTACAAATTCTCCCTTCCTTATATCAGACATTGTCGTATTTACACATAAAACATGAGCATCCTCCCATATACTTTAAATCATTTCTACATTACTTACACTACCTACAAGATGTAGAAGCTGTTTAGATCCTTGTTATGCTACATATTATGGGATGAGGACAAGAAGGAAAAAAAAACTATATTCAGTATGGAAATGGGTTTTTATTGGTTTGTTTATTTGCTTTTGCTTTTCTAAAAAAAAATACTTTGGATCCACTAGTTGTTCACATCCACAGACAGGAACCTGAAGAGCTGAGGTCCAAGTGTGCTTCACCATCTCCTGTGGAGCCTGGAAGATGCCTCACTTCAGAAGACAACAGCTCTTGCCTCCTCCTCTGTGCACTACATAAAAATGGGGTTTTCTTCTCAGCAGTCAGCCTGGTGCTCAGAGGGAAACCCCCGGGTCTGCCTGTGGACCATCAGGTTCTGAGCATGTGAACACTCTGCTGAAGGACCACCGATTGCAGACGCAGGGGCCAGTGTCAACAGAGAGGATCTAATTAATGAACTGCATTGTCAACACTGTAATGTCCACATTGGTGGCACAGTATACCATGATGACCTGAGCATTGGGTGGGGTCGTGTTCTTCTTTGACCTCTCAGGCCCCATCCTGGGCTCCTCCAGGATTCTGTGGTGCTCAAGAGCGTCGAGGCTGAATATCCCTGCGCAGCACACATAAGGAGAGGCTGCAAACAGTGGAGATTTGCACATTATTCAGGGAGGAAGCGTCAACAATGCCCATGTCAATGGCAGTAATGTGAAAAGTGCATCTTTTGTGTGGCCCAGGATTGTAATCCTTTGGGGTGACAGAGAAAGACATTTTTAAGAATCCACAATTTGGAAAAAAAGATTCAACAGTTTGGGCTGTTGAGCTTAATGCAGTAAAATCAGAAGGAGAAAATGTAAAATTCAGGAAGCAGGTCTGAATAGAATGCCTTTGCAGTGTGAGAAGGCGGAAGGTGTGGCTAAGACACTGCAGGTGATGGAACTGGGTGTATGGAACTGGGTGGCTGAGGAGTGCACGGCATCGGACAGTCCCTGTTGATGGGGTTTACTGGATGCACCCTTGTCTTAGGACTTCAGTGAATAGAGGTGATTTCACATTAAGGTAGATTGGAGATGGCTTTCTCTGTACAGAGCAATGTGTATGGGGCTTTGGGAGCTATTATGGAGTATCTATGGCTTCTTCCTAACCCAGCTCTCATCTAACTCATGATTTCAATAGACTAGTATTTATTGAGCATTTATTCTGTGCCAGGCACTATTATAACCATACTGACTGAATTAAACCATCTAACAAGCTATTGAAGGACCTAATACTACTTATTAGGACCTAATACTACTTATATTTCAGGTTTTTTTTCTGGGCATGACAGAAACTATAAACAAAACACTGTTTATAGTTGAAGAAAAAGAGCCACCAAGAGGCTAAGTAACTTACCAATGTCACACAGCCTGCTTTGCTGACTCCAGAGCCAACATTCTTGACCACTAGGTATTAATGAAGTGCCACTCAGTGTGACCTTATAGAGCATAGGCCTTGTTCTTAGGAAATAGAAACCCAGTGTCTGATTCCACAGGAGCTCACAGCAAAATGCTTGTCTTTCCCCAGCTGGGCATTCAGAAACAGGTGATTGATGGCTTCCTTGTCTTTACAGGAAGAAGGAGCCTGACTTCCATAGTGTGATGATGATGTGATATAGGAACATAGACTTTCTGACCAAGAGGAGGGCTCATGTGTTCATGTATTAGGAATTGTATTGTTTATCAGCAAATCATGGTGTTCAGTGTCTCAGAAGCCTATCATCCCTCATTAGCTGGGGAAGCTCTCTTTCATTCTAATGGAGTGAGAGAAGTCCACTCCTGGTCACCTTGGTGGTGGCGTCTGCCAGTTTATTTCTGCAGTAACTCACTTTCTCAGTCTTCTCAATCAGCTGGACGAGGCACTAATGAGGTGCTCAAAGGCCCATAATGAGCATCAGCATCTTCAGGTCATCCAGCCCCAGGAAAGCTGCTTGTTTCCAGCTCCATCTGTGACAGGTGAGGGGAGGCAGGTGTCTTCTGATGGATGTGCTGTCAGAGGACATCTGAAGTTGCCTGCTGTGGGCTAGAAGGAGACTTCATGTGGCCTTTGGAAAAGCATCACTGGCTTTGGGGATAGCAGTGGATTTCCTGGGTCAATCTGTAGCGGCTTTAAGAAACAGAATTGGTACCAAGTTTTTTTTTTTTTTTTTTTACAGAGAGAGAGAGAGAGAGAGAGAGAGAGAGAATTTTTCTAACATCTATCTTTTAGTTCTTGGCAGACACAACATTCTTGTGCTGAGGATCGAACACAGGCCGCACGCATGCCAGGTGAGTGCGCTACTGCTTGAGCCACATCCCCAGCCCCCCAAGTTTTTTAAGGGTTGAATTTATAGAGAAGATCTGCTAGAGAGCTGGAGCCAAGCCAGTGTTAGAATCCAACTCCACCTGACTCCCAAATCTTCCATGATGAATGGCACCATCCACTGGCACCCTTATGTTCACAGATGGATCCTGTAGGGGTCGGGAATGCATGCCTTCACCTCTGATGGTGTTTAATTGAGTATGCATAGATTATGTTCTAAGTGCCACGTGGGGTAGCAGTTGATGGACAAGGTCCTGGTCTCCTAGACCTGCCGTTTTTAGGATAAGGAGAGATCAGCAGAGTAATCAATGAGCACACCTACCTGGGGTGAGAGCAGCAGAGCCTGGCAGAGTCCACCGCCGTCCATGAGCTAGAACTGGGCAGGAAGAGGCAGATCTAGGGGAAGGAAGCCTGAGCACCCTGGGCCCCTGAGCACTGCAGTTTTGGCTGGGATGCTGTCCTCCACACAGGTCATCAGTGCATGTTTTCTAAGAATGTTCAGGTCACTCAATAGATGCTTTGGAGGGTATTGGCGTGAGAGAGAGAGAACCCAGGCTCCCCAGAAGGTCCAGGTGTGTCTCTGAATTGCTATAGTATCATGTGGTGATTGTTATTATTAAATAACTAGAAGGTAATTTAAGAATTATCTTCAAGTGAAGCAGACAAATACCATTCCTGTATGGTACAAAGAAAAAGAGAAAGAAGAAGGTAGACCTCATTCTGTACAACTTCCTGGCTGTATCACAGGAAACACACACACACACACCCTGCTCTGGTACTAGAGTTTAATAAACTGAGCAGGAGTGGGGTGACCAGGAGTGATGGAGAGGAGGAGGGGCCTTCAGCTGGACTTTCTGTCATGCCCAGAAAAAAAGTCTTTGTTCTGGAAACTTGCTCACAGTTGGAAAAGGACTTTCTGCATCCACCTATGTGCTGCTCCTATGCAAATATGCACACCCACCAGGGGCTCCTGCTTCTTGGGCCGCACCCAGGAGACAAGCCCTGAGCTCTGTCCCCAGCTCTCTGGCATCTCTGAAAACTTGTCTGTACTCTGCCTCTTGGAAGTGAACTTCAGCTCATAAATTCATAAGCTGCTATGACTGGAAGACTTCCTTGGCCCTGGACTGAAATAAACCCTTCAGACAGTGGTGTGATGGACCCACAATTTAAAATCTCCTGAGCACAATATGATTATAGGGAGACCTGATGTTGTAGGTCAAGGTCTTGTCTCAGGCCTTGCTATCTGAGTATCTCAGGCCCCTGATAGCCATTCCTGGTAGCTCCTGTATCTGCACTGATAACCTCTCTTCAAATGCCTGGATAAACTTCTTGGCAAGCGTCAGGAAGCTTAGTACACCTCCAGCTGCCACCAGCCCCGAGGCCAAGGGTGCTGTCTGCTCCCATCTGCAACCTGGAGAAGAGCTCTTCCCATCTTGCCCTAGCTGCCTACCTGGCACCCATCCAGTGTCATTAGCAAGTATCTTGATTGACTTTCTTTTCTTACAGACTGCAAAAGTTTCCCTGGGGGAAAATGTCATGACTTGAACCCGTGGTAACTCGAATCATGTTCTGGGTCATGGTTACTTGCACTTGTCTCAGAATAAACTATTTCCTTACTTCCTTTCAGGCAGATCATTCTACTTTGACATTTCCTTATGGCAAGAACCCCATTCAGTATTTCCCTTTGTATCTCACTTGACCTTCAAATCCATCAATCTGTGGGTCAGACTCTAACATCATTCACATTTCCCAGGCGGAGAGATGACTGGGTCAAGTAATTTTGGATAGTTCCAGAGGTAGCAGGTCTGACAGTTAGTCACATTGGCTTCATATTAAGTTGTCTGCAGCCCACTCCTTCCCTGGGCTGTTTGGGGAGCGTATTTCCTCATCTTTCCTTGTTTAGGTAGCAACCCAGATTTCCTGGCTCATCAGGCCTTTCCCCACCCTAGAGCAGCATAGCCGGGGGCTTCTTGCTCCTGCCTCCAGCCCTCTGCTTGTCCATCTTCCCCCTCTTTAGCCCACTTGAAAGAAACCTCAACTGCACTGAGCCCACCTGAAAAAGGCAGGATCAGTGTCTGCTGATGAGGAACCTTAGTCTAGTCTGCAACCCTCAGGGCCTGGAAACAGCATTCACATCTCACAGGACAGGAGGTAAAAACTCTGGGTGGGGGCCGGAGGGCATTATTCCACATGTCACAAGTAGGTGACATAAGAAGTGTCTGGAATTCCAGGGGCAAGCAGAGTGAAAGAAAGATCAGATTCTGCTAAAGTTGTACAAAATACACAAATACCCCTGGGCTTCCAGCCTAACCTCTGGCCACCTGCAGGGTGCCCACCAGTTGCATCCCAAGCCCACGAGTACTACAGATGCACACCACAAAGAGCAGGCCTGGCTCTGTCAAATGTCAGCTAAGGCTGAGTCTTGAGCCAGGCCAAAGTGAGCTTCCTGCATACTCCCTAAATACATATTGCTCTCACCTTTGTAAAAACAATCACCCTGTTGAAGAGAAAAGTCTCCTAACAGAATCCACAAACACCCAGGCACTGTTCTGAGGGGCTGGCTTGCCACATGTGTGTGTCCTTCAGTTGGCTACTCTGTAGTTTCCTTCAATGCCTGTGAGCCATTCTGTGCCAGTGCGATGGTCAAGAGGTTTGACATTTCCATAGAAGAGGCCAGTAGCACCTTACAACAGTGTGTAAAAGGAGCACAGGGATATCTGAACCAGCTCAGCCTTGGCCCCTCCCCAGGGGTGAGGAAAAAAGTGGCTTTCTTCAAATCACTTTGGAAATTTTCCCCTGGTTCAGTGAACAGACCTTTCATCCTGGCATCTGAGAAGCCTGCTGAGGGCTCATGTCCTACTATGAATGACATTGCACCCACTGGCTTGCTCATTCACCTGGACATCCAGTGCTGGACCACAGCCTGGTGACTTGAATGCTCACTGATCAACTGAGTGTACAGAGTTTGTTGTCCTCTATGGCAGTCCTATGAAGCTGGTGGAATGAGCACTATTGGTATCTTAAGAAGACTTTGTGGCTGAGTGGGTGACTGTGCAGGCCCCAGAGTTAGTGACCAGGCCTGTAACCAGGGCCCCCGTGCTGAATGCAGAGGCTGAGGTGGCTGCAGGAGTTGACTCAAGCCACAGACCTCCCAGTACACACATCATCTGTGTTGAGTCATTCACCCTTGGTGTTCATCAGTATCCTTGCCTGTCACCTGAGGGTGATGATGTCACCTGCCCCCTCTGTGTGAGGATTAATGACCTAACATATATAGACACAGAGAACCATGCAACAACCCAGTCAATCAATGGGCAAGGGAATGGTCTTTGGAATAATACGTAGAATCCCAATACTCTCAATTAAATAGCACCAAGTTTGCTTCTCTGATTGATGTTTGCTTTTCTGTCCCTATTGAACAGACACTTCTCAGAAGAAGATATACAAGTGACTAACAAATATATGAAAAAGTGTTCAACATCTCTAGTAATTACAGAAATGCAAATGAAGACTAAGATTTCATCTCACCCTAGTACAAAGGGCAGTTATCAAGAATACAAGTGATAATAAGTATTGACAAGGATGTGGGGAAATGGGTTCACTCATTATTTCTGGTGGCACTGCAAATTGGTGCAACCACTTTGGAAAGCAGTATGGAGATTCCTCAGAAAACTTGGAATGAAACCACTATTTGACCCAGTTATCCCACTTGTGCATCTATACTTAAAATCAGTACACTATAGTGGCATAGCCACACCAATGTTTATAGCAGCTTGAATTCACAATAGCTAAACTGTGGAACCAACCTAGATGCCCATCAATAGATGAATAGACAAAGAAACTGTGGTATATATACACAATGGAATATTACTCAGCGTTAAAAGAGAATAAAATTATGGCATTTTCAGGTAAATGGATGGAGTTGGAGAATATCATGCTAAGCAAAGTAAGCCAATCTTAAAAAAACAAAGGCCAAATATTTTCTCTGATAAGTGGATGCTGATCTATCATGGGGGAGGCCTGAGAGGAATGGAAGGACATTGGATTGGGCAAAGGGGAGGATAAAGGAGGGGTTAGGGGGTAGAAAAGATGGTGGAATGAGATGAACATCATTACCCTATGTCCATTTATGATTGTACAAATGGTGCATTTCTATACCATGTACAACCAGAGAAGTGATACGTTGCACACCATTTATGTACAATAAATTATAATGCATTCTGCTATCATGTACAACTAAATAGAACAAATAATAATAATAATAATAGTAAAATGAAATCTAAAAGAAAAGATTGAGCAACAGTGAACAGTGGTATAGTAAGTGCACTATAGACATGGGCACTTGCTCTTTGCAGAAGCTTCTCCCCTGTCTGATGGCTCTTTCAGAGTGATTAGACTTGGTAAAGTGATGTTTGCCTGTCTAGCCTCATGTCATCCCCCTCTCTATCCACATTCCTCATTGGGAACAAACTTTCCCACTGTCCTTGTGGGGATGGATCCAGTCTGGCCAGTCAGCACTTCAGGTCTCTGACCAAAGTGATCAATTAAAAAAGTGGGATGCAAACCAAGTCTTACCATCCAAAGACTTTGCAAAGACATTGCTAAAATTCTAAGGCAATGGATTTCTGGCTTGACATATTCTGATTCAGAGGCTTCCAAGGAACCACCAGGGGAGACGGGACTCCATGGAGAGTCTAACAAATGTAAAGCAGAGACCAAGAAGACAGGGCTGTGGAAACCTGAGCACGTTGTTCATAGCCAGGATTAGAGGATGCATTCAGCTCAGGGTTGAAGCCAATCACATGTAATCTAATTCTGATTCTAATCCCAGAATGGTCTTCCTGCTTACTGACCTTAACATAAATAGATCTCCAGGAGAACCCAGCCCAAGTGGTCATTCACAAGGAGAGAGAGCTGAGGTCCATTTGTTGGCCCAGATCCCTGAGGATTCATTACCTTAGAAGGAAGCCGGGCTTGGGTGCAGATGACTGACAGGTAGCCGCCAGAAGAGAAAAGAATTAGCCATGGCCATATGTACTTGGTAAGGAAAGAAGCTGCCCCTGGTGCCACATTAGAGGACTCCTATATGCAAGGATGTTCCCAGAACATAAGACCTTCGTGGAGGACCCCAGGAAGAGAAAGGGATACACAAATTAATAGTGAAACCACAAAGTCCTTGATAGTAGCCAAAGGCTAGAAATTCACTCCAGAGATCTAATGTATAGCATGAGGACTATAAGGAATGACATTGTATTCCATGCTAGAAACATGCTGAGAGATAATATTTTAGTATTCTTGATATATGAAGGAAAGAAAGACAACCAGGTGAGGGACAGATCTGTTAATTTGCTTGACTGCATAATCACTGTGTACATGTGGTACAACTTATGTATACATAATACAAATAAGAACAAATGGAGAATTAGTCATACCTGACCATCAGGAAATTAGACAATCTCTAATTAGGAGTGATAAGAGTCTAAATTACTGTTATAAAGAAAGAAAAATGCCAAACACTTAAAATGCTACAACTAGAAAATTACTGTTTGTGAAATTCTTTTGAGAAGTATCAGTTTGGATCAAGTTTGATTGTTTTAATTTTAATAATTATTGTAAGACTAGGGGGATATATAAGGGAGTAGAGTAATTCCCAATCTAGTCTCAGGCAGCAGGCTGATGGTCACATGGAGATCTTGGGGACTTAAAGAGGAGGAACTGTGTTTTCGATGGAGGTTAATCTTACAAAGATGTCCTGGGCAAGGGAATGGTCTTTGGACTAACAAGTGGAATCCCAATACTCTCAATTATATAGCACTATGTCTGCTTCTCTGATTGATGTTTCCTGTTCTGTCCCTACAGAGGCTTTTGTTTTTAGCTCCTGCTTATCTGTTTCTACCAGCACTTCATAGAATACTCTGTGCATATAATGATCCTGAACATTAGGCCTGTGTTACACTACTGTTAGTTAAATTCTACCTGCACAAAATCATCAGGGTTAGGGTGATTTATTACTGGTGTAAATCTAGGTTTCTCATATGGGAGGTTGAGTGCATGGAACAATTATAATTCTCCATAACACTGGTGAGTGTTGTGGGACAAGAATTTTATTCCCAAAAGTTGCAAATAAACTTCCCCATGGTGGAAAGAACTCAAAGTCAAATAAGAGAACATATTCTAAGGAATTATTTCTTGATACTTTGGGTCCTTGGGCATCAAGCCTGCCTCCAGGAGCCATTGAAGACTGGCTCTACTTTCAATTGCTGAGTCTTTCTGGAAGTATTCACTACAGTGTAAATTTGGAAATTCAGCTTCTTGGCTGTGGTCAACATTACCAGGCTTTCCCAGGTGTTTTTGACTTGGTCCTTCTCTTCCATAGAAGTCTGGAAAGCAATCCTGCAGCATCTCCTTATTCCTGTGATTAATTTCCTATGCAAATCCCAAATACCTAAGCTTGTTCCAGCATGTGTGCCCATGGTTCAGTGAATCCAGAGGTGGAGAAAGCTGCCTAGCTCCATATGTCCAGCTTTAACCAGGCAAAGAGGTCTTAATCCCTTCTGGGCCATCATTTGATGCATTACCATTGCCTGGATCCTGTCCTAAGTGATCACACTTCATCTGAGCTGATACTTCTCAAAACTACCTTCCAGTTAGAACGACAATCATCAAGAATACAAATTTTAATAAACATTTGCAGGATTTGAGGAAAAAAGGAACACCAACACACTGTTGATGGGCTGAAAACTAATACAACCATTTTGAGGACTTTCCTCAAAAGACTAGGAATGGAACCACCATATGATCCAGCTGTCCAGCTCCTCAATAAGCATGAAAAATAGTTAAGAGTCAGCACACTGTGTTGGGACGTGGATACATGTTTACAGCAGCACAGTTCACCATGGCTGACCTGTGGACCTCAGCTGGGTGCCCACCAACTGACAAATGGATAAAGAAAATGTGGTTTATATAGATGATGGAGTTCTACTCAGCCACCAAGAAGAAAAAAATGTGTCTTTTGTTGGTAAATGGATGGAACCCAAAACATTACACTAAGTGAAACAACAGCCTCCGACAGTCAAGGGTTGTATGTTTTCTCTCATGTAGATGGGAGGGCGAAGAAAAGAGGAAAGAAGGGGAATCTTATGAACATAGGAAGCATCAGAACAGAGGCAGGTGACCGTGATTAGGGAGCGAGGGAAACAGGAGGTACCTGGTACCACAGGCCAGTCACTCTGTGTGCGCGCTTGAAGACGTCCCGGTGACCTCCACCATGGTGTGCAAGTAGAGCACCAAGACTATAACAGGGAAGGGACTGGGGTCTGAGAGGTCAAGGCGCCAGAGTCCACAGGCCAAGTGGAGGTCCACCCCACCAGAGAGACCTTCAGAATCAACCAAGGGATCAAGAATGGCCTTGTTGAACTGAAACCCTGGGAAGAGCTTGTGGCTGGCTCCAACTCCAATTCAGTCCTAAATTCCTGAAAAACTGTTCCACGTGGAGTCCTTGTGCGAACACCACCTGCCCTTGGAGGCTGGATGTGGAGATGGAACACAGAGTTCTCCACGTAGCCTCCTTGGTCTGGAGGCCAGGTAGGCTCTACATGGCCTGTTTGATATTATATTTTATATTCTTCTCAACCTCACTTCTTGCCCACCAAATCCTGGATTTGCCTTCTCACATGGAAGGAAGTTCCTCTGATCCTGTCTGCAGATGTGAACTTGGCACCCAGTTAGCAATTGGGATTCAAGGGAGGCTCAGGGAGGCTCAGGGAAGTGTTTTCTGGTTGACAGTGTAGGCCTTGGCCATGAGTCTGCCTCTGTCTCTGTGCTACGCATCACAGCTCTGTGGCCGTGTCTTGCAGCCAGAGGCAACATGTTCAAAAAGACAGCAGAAGTTCTCAGGATGACAAAATGCAGAGATCAGAAGTGACATCCCTGAACTGTGGAACCAATCAGGAGCCTCCTCTCTTCTCATTGTGTGAGAAAATCTGTGGCCATCACTGTGTCTTCCATAGTCAGAGGAAAGGACAAAAGCTGGGGATCAGAGCAGCTTCTCAGTGGAGAACCAACAGAAACCTTGAAGATCCTTGAGGCCAGGTGTGGATTGCTGGATACGGGAGAATCCCTGAGCGCCTGGACCTACAGGGCCTGAGAGATCTCCTTTCTGTTCCAGGACCAGGTTCTGAATGTGAGACAGGAGAAGCTGCCTTAGGTGACAAGCTTCAGGATCCATGTGGAGACAGGTGGTGGTGAGATGTTGCTGAGCAACAGGCACACCATGCACCCAGAACCTGCACCCTCTCCAATACCCAGGCTAAGTCCTCTTCCACTAGGAGAGGGAAAGGAGCCCGTGCAGGTGTGGTCTCCATAGCTGAAGGGGTATGCAGGCTGGTGTGGCACGTGACCTCCTTGCTGACCTGTGAAACTATGATGGCACCCCGACTTGGACAGCAGCTGGCTCATTGCTTTGGAAGTCATTCTAGAAGTGAACTTGTAATCTCTTGCTCCCCAGCATTGTCCTAAAATTTTTCATCACCAGCAACTTAATTTTTATAATGATATTTCCACAACTAGTATTTCAGAGAGACTAGTGAGAGCCCCATTGCAAACACTCTAAAGGGGGAGAGGAGAAAATAAAGATAAAATTTCTCTAAGTACCACAAAGAGCTAAGTGACAGGTGGCCCATCCCGAACACACACACTTGACTTTAGAAATGGTTGTAGGCTGAAGAAATGGAGTGTTTGAGTCAGCAGATTCCTCAGTGTGTGGGCTTAACCAGAGTGTGAAACAGGGAGGCCTGGGGACTGAGGTTCTGGTTTTCCAGACAAAACAGAAGTGCAAATGGAGGTGTGTGTGTGGCCACCTTTGTTCCCCAGTCTTGGGAACAAAGACTGAATGAGAGGCTAAGGAGCTTATCTGTATAAGTAAAGTCTTTAGCTTTTAGAGTTGGAATCTAAGAGTGCCTGGCTGGGCTAATGACAGCCCTGCCCATCTTCCCTGTTAGGAAACTCCTCAGATCAAAAAGAACCATAATAATAATAGGAGTAGGAGAGAACAGAGCCAGGCTGTGTGAGCAACTTCCCTGTTAGGAAGCTCCTCAGATCAAAAAGAACCATAATAATAATAGGAGTAGGAGAGAACAGAGCCAGGCTGTGTGAGTAGAGTGTCCAATGGTGGCCCTGAGTCAACGTGGGGAGTGCCCATGGGCCTGCTCTAGGATGTCCGTGACATTGAAGCTGCTGAGTTAGGCAGTAAAGGCTCTCTCCTTATACACAGCAGCATTGACTTCAGCAATAACATGAAAGCACAGTGGAAGGAGAGAGGGGGAGAGAATACCCCACCAGGTTGTGAAGCACCAATTCCTGAAGCCAGGTAGCTGTGCGACCTTCTTCTCAGGGTCTCAACTCAGAAGTCCCAGCAGAACGCCCTCTCCACCACTGAGGCTCCAAAGCTCTTGCTTCCAGTGGGCCTCCTTAAATACCAGCAAATAGAACACAGAAGACGCTGCTCCAGCAGCCCTCGGGACTTAGCCTGGCTTCATCCCCCAAGGACTGACCAGACCCCAGAGGATGTGCACCTGGAGAAAAGTGAGATCACTGAGTTCCCCTGAGCCACAAGAAGTCAGCATTCCATGGATGTTTTGTCTGGGACATTCAAATGTGACTACAGGCAGGGGACAGGGAAGGTCTTGATATTTTCCTCAACCTGGAATACTCTCAGTGACATTTTGCAAGAATTAGCTCTCTTCATTCTCACAGTGACATAAATGACTTTAGACTTGGTCACTGTTTTGCAGGTTTGGGCTCATGGCTTCTGTGATGCACCAGGTAAGGAAAGGGTTGGGCCTGGAGTGTGCTCAGCTTGCTGGCTCCATGAACACCCCAAGCAGCCACATGACCCCCTAGGCAGGCTCCTTGTCCAGGAGGAGATAGGCCAAGCCTGCCTGCAGTCCCAGAGCTCCCTGCTGGGTCTGAGCTTTGCCTCCAACTTGATTCCCAAAACCAAGATGGAGTTAGAATGAGGAGGATCTGGTGTCTGCTGCCCCTTCTTGGAGGACCAGGAAGCCCCATACGGAGGCCTCTTTTGCCCTCCTGTCCACAGCCAGCATTTGCCTCACTTCTCTGGGGAGCCATGATGGTTACCAAGAGGTGTCTAGTGAGACTTTGAGAGGAGGCTAATATCTGCAGCAGGAGGAAACACCAAGACAACTCTGTGTCCTGGGCTTTACTGGAGCCTCTCAAGTTAGGAGGATCCTGATTTTGAGAAGGAGCCATAGTACCTGATGTGCAGCCGCCGGATGAGAAGACATTAGAGTCACTCAGCTGTCCATGGAATGTGGACTGTGGCATCCATTCATATTCCCAAAGCTCCTTGGACTCAAGGGAAATAAATGCCCTTCAGGAATGTCATGATGGCTCAGGTGGCTGAAGGTGCAGACTGAAAGATTGTGGAAGCTTCTCCGAGGCCATTTGGTGTATGGATAGCACAGGCAGGAGCCCTAACCTCTCCCAGCATGTCATTGTCTGTGAGATGAAAACAGTGATCTGCATTTTTCTATCTCACAAAATGATGCTGAGAAAAAATAAATGAACATCATCAATGTGACCTCTTTTAGTAGATAAAGCTAAGCTGAAAAATGAACAAAGCTGTTTTCCTACGAATATAAGCCTCCACTTTCTGTGTTGCTAATTGAAGACAGAGAAACCATGAGGATTTTATTTTTTAAACTTGGAATTAAATTCTTTAACAGTATTGGACATGGGCAGTGGTTAAGAACATTTTTAAAAAATGGAAAAAATGGGCTGGGGATTTGGCTCAAGCGGTAGCGTGCTCGCCTGGCATGTGTGCGGCCCAGATTCGATCCTCAGCACCACATACAAACAAAGATGTGTCCGCTGAAAACTAAGAAATAAATATTAAAATTCTCTCTCTCTCTCTCTCTCTCTCTCTCTCTCTCTCTCTCTCTCTTTAAAAAATGGAAAAAAATGATTTCTTGCTGAAAATATGAAATTACCAGATCTTGTGTCTTTCTCATGCACCTGTGGTAAGTATTTTCTAGCTAATACTGATGGAATGATATTTTGGAAATTGAGCAACAGATATTCTCAATAAAACTACAAATTCTCACTGTAAAGTGTTAGTCTACAATTGAGTTGTTTTCTAATGTCTGTTTAATACGTGCAGCTTTAATGCAATATGTCCTCTAGAATTAAATTGCAAATAGAAGATAAATTGGACGAATTGATAGTTTTAGGCCATAAAAACCCCTTTCCTGCTGTGCTTTCCTGGGGCCCTCAGATATGTCATAGGGACTGTCCACCTCTGTGCATGAATGTGGAGGCCATACTTGAAGGGTTATGGGGTAGAAGGGAGGATGGAACCATCTTCTCAACAGCTTTCCTATCTTTGCATCACTCTCTAAACACAGATTAATTTTGTAATGTCATGATTCTTTACTCTGAATATCCAACACCAAGATCTGCTTCATTTTTGAAATAATCTTTACTGCTAAATCAACCAAAATCTCTTTTAAAGCATACACATAGTTACTACTCTTTAAAATCAATTTATTCTTTGAGTCAAAGAAAAAAGGCCTATGTTTTATTTTTAATTGCAATTTTATCACAATCACTTAAAACACTGTAATTAATGTTTACACCAAAATATTTCCTAATTCACTTTCAAAAGAAAATATTTGCTGAAATGATCTTTAAAACTTTCAATAATTGCTTGATTTCACCTTCCAATTAAAGCATTCCTAAAAAGAACAAAGTACACAAGTTGCTCGTCACCCCCTGGTTATTTTGCTGCAGCCGTACTGTGGCACTTAGTAAGTAATCAAATAAACATTTAATGAAGTAAATCCAATTCAGCTCTAAAACATAGGTAGTGCTAAAGCAGTGTCTCTCTAATCTTTCCAAAAAATTATCTCCCTAATACAGAAAACATTCAAGAACGATTAGAAATTATCTTCCAGTGGCCCATTTTAAGCAGAATCTCATATCTTTGGGTTAAAGTGACTATTTGGAAAGACATGCATGGTATACCCCAGGGCTCAGCATAAGGCTCAGCATACACTTGGCCCATCACATTATACACTCCAGGTGACAGGGCCCTTGACTTGATAAATTCTGTTATGATGGTTTAAAAGACTTATTCACCACTCATGTTTCCATATTATTTTGTCTCTTAACAGCTCTGTATTTATTTTTATCTATCTTACAACTCTCACAGTAATTATGCTATCTGAAGTTGATATCTCTATTCACTTAAAATATAATTTTTTTAATCAAGTGAAGAAAATATTTTTAACTCCTTGAATCTCAAGCAAAAACATTTATTCAAGAATGAATATTAGCATTAGCCAAGTTTGAGTGATTGCATTGAACATCATAGACAACACATCTTATTCTTATAGATCTTATATTTTAGGGAAATGAGATTGCAAGTGGGCGGGTGGGATACATAGACTATTTTAGATGCTAACAAGTGCTATTAAAAAATAAACCTGGTAAGGAGACTAGGAAATGGTTTGGGAGGGTGGTCTGTAAAGGGCTATCTGTGCTTTTGAGAAAGGACTGAAACATATTTTGGTGCAGTAGAAAACAATATGGATTACAAAGTATTGAGGAAATCAACAGCACACACCAAATGCTGAGGAAGAGATGTTCCTGGCATAGCAAAGAGGCCAGCTTGACTGGAGCAGAGAGAGGTAGTAGGGGCATGAATGGAGACAAAGACAGAAAGAGTCAGGGTGTGTATAACCTTGTAGATTGTGAGAAAGACTTTGGCTTGGAGTGAAATGGAGATTATTGAAGGCTTGAGTTGTGGAATTGTATTCTCTATATATCAGAGAAATTGGGGCTACAGTGTTGAAAATAAACTGTAGGTGGGATGAGTAGAAATAAGTAGACCAATTATGAGCAAGGGCAATACTTCAGGATAGAGATGAAGGAAATTTAAATTTTCAACCGCAGAGTTAGAATTTAGAAGGTTTCCCTTGGACTCTTCATGAAACAGAAACAGTTCGGAGATTCATTTATTTCAAGGTCATGGTCTCATAATTCTCACAAGTATTTGCAGCATGCCATTAGAAATTTACCAAACTAATACCTTTTAGTAATTAGATTAAAAGGTCTTAAAAAATTCTCTCAAATATACACTCATTTTCACAATGAAATTATTCTTACTTTTGTTTACTCTCTCCTTATAAATATTCTACAATAATAAATCCTAAAAATGAAAAGGTTGCTTAATGTTTAAATTATTGTTCTATGACTGGGTTTATATTTTTGACTTGCTTAAGATCAGTTGGAATATTTCTTGACCTGTAATTTTAATGTCTTCCTTATAATTTACAATATCTGTGCTAAAAGAATTTTTAATTTCTCTAAATACATTATCAAATGTGATAATAAGATAAATTCCAAAAATAATTACTTTAAAAACACACAAAACACAATCTTTGCATTTACACTTCAGTGAATATCACTAACTGTTGGACAATATGTTCATTAAGGTCATCATCTTGATGTATATTGACTCTGAGAGACAGTGCAGGAATTCTCATGGCTGGTTAATATAGCTGAAATGAACAGATTGACTCTGCCATGCCCTATTCATTTTCCATGAAGAGATTCAGTTACAAGGTGCATAGCTTATGATTCTTCATTTTACAGGGATGAAAAGTAGATCATCACCTAAATTTGATGCAATCTATCTTCATTTTAACTCATTGCGAATAATTAGTTCATTTTCTTCTTCATAGTAGCTGTAAGTCTATACCCACTTAAACTATTTCAATAAAAATAATCCAAAAATATTCATAGCAATTATGCACATATTGTAAGCAATGGGGGTGGGGAAAGGTTTCTCATGCCATCATAGTGCTAAGAGGTGCTCTGCCAGTACTGAATCCTTTTGGAGAATTTCCATTTTCCATTCATATTTTCATGTTTGGTTACAGCAACCTGACCATTTAAAAAATCACATATTCAAATTATGCGTTGAAGCATTTTAACTGGTTCCTGGTATATATTAATTTCATTAGAAAGCTCTGGGTAAATGTCAGTGGCTATGCACCTAAGATCACAGTGCAAGAAAGATGAGCTCATTCCCAGGGTGAGGTCATAGGGCTGTTTGTCAAAAGCCCTTCTTCTGCTACAGACTGAATGTCATCCTTTTCTTCTTTGAAGTAAGGTGTGACTATGTGATTTGATTTGGCAAAAGCAAAGGGACAAAAATACCTGAATAAAGTGATAAGTTTCTTCTTTTTGGTAACTTTAGAAACTTCACATGTTTGTACTTTCTCTGAGGGAGAACAAAGGATATGTGGAAGCACATGGTGGAACCTAGATAGTTATCTTACTCCAACCCACACTGGAGAGTCCAGCCCGAGCAATAATTAAATCTGCATTGGTAAAATCACTAAGATTTTAGGGGCATGGCTAGAATGAGTTGTTTGACTTATTGAAGCACAAACTTGTTGTTTATAATAATATTAGTTATATTACATAAGTATATATAATATATTCATAATTATTATAGTATATAATTGTATATATAATAATAATTATGTAGTGATGATGTTATACTTGAAATATGATACATAATAGAGTTTACTATTGAGATACAAGTAGTTTCTAGAATGCATTTTTTTCACTAATTGCACTAATGAAATTACTACTATTACTACTGCTACTCAACAGTATTAATTTTTTTTTTTACAATTCTTCTAAAATGCCACATCCTTTTCTAAGCACTTTACATGTATCCTAGGAAGAGGGTTTCCCTAATTTAAGAGATTAAGAGATTGAAGTATAAACAATTGAAGTAGTTTGTAGAAGGTTACACTCGAAATGATTGGTAGAAATGAGGTTTTTAACCCAGGTGTCTGACTCAAGTGTGTACTTTTTAAAACTGTAATGTACTGCTGTTCAATAATGATTCACAGTTAATTTCTTTAAAATATCTTAAATAAAATAACCTGGTCTGACATGAACCCCAGGCTTTTGCCAAAATATGAAGTCAGATAGAAGCAAATGACACAGAAAACATTATGCATCATGTATTTAGTTTCTGCCTAAATTTACCTTCATTGTGAAGAAATTATAGTTAAAGGAAGAGGATTAAACATGATAAATTTTGTGTAATTTTTTTTTTCAGCAGGGACCTGGTGGTCTCCAGAGCAGAGTCAGTGACAGTTCTCTGGGTTCCACACCCCTAAGGAGTGAGAACAGCTAATTTAGAAAATGAAAGTCTATAATTAGCTAATTAAAAGCAGGACTGTGAATCTTGCCAGGTTAAAGACAAGCTGTGATATTCTGGCATGCAGCTAGAAGCTGCTGCAGTTCTATAAGGACATATGACCCAGAGAAACCATTTGGTTTTAAGTCCACGTTTTACCTGTTAAATGAGTTCCCATTCACTGGCTGTGTGATTTTTTTGTTTGTTTGTTTGTTTCTGCAGGTATTTTATTATTTGAAAATTGACACCATATGGTGCTTAGGACAGGCTCATGATAAACTCCATTAGGTTTCTCAACAGATTTCATGTTGTATAAAATTGATAAGATAATAACATTCCCAATCTGATTATACCAAGATTTCTTTTTTATTTTCTTTTCTAATATGCCATATATCAAGAACTATGTAATGTTTTGAACAACCTACAATAAAAATTAATTTTAAAAAAAATTAAAATTAAAAAAAAGGCATATGAGAGAAGCAGTCCTCTAAGATTAATGTAACTATCCAGCTGTTGATATTCTTTGTTATTTTATTCCCTATATTGTTGGCATGGCTGCGTGAATTTTAGCAAGTTACTTAACTTCTTAAGCCACCGAAACCTGATCTTCAAACTCTAGACAATAATGCTACCTCAGGATCAATGTGGAATTAAGTGAGATAACGGTGGCAAAGCGTTGGACACTTCCAGGCATGTTACCAGCGATGGGAGGATTTATAAGGACAGTGTTAAAAGGTGCTTGAGAATACAGCTGTGTTTAGATACTTTTTCTAAGACACACTCCCACTTTATCAAGTTAAGTTATGCAAGTTATATGCTACTTCCACTTTCCCCACAATTTTACTTTGCTCTTGACTACCTACTAAATGCCATAGTAAAAAACCACATCTATCTTGCTCTTAGAATCTTTTTATGGACTTGAAATGGGATTAATACGGTTGAGAAACTAATTTAAACTCCATTAATTTAATTAATGAAATCTAAATCTAAATGGTCACATAACTCTAGTGGATACCATAATGGATAGTACTACTACAGAAGGTACTTGACCACATTTTGGGGGATGAGTCTAATAGAGAAAACTTATGATTAATGTATCGGAATTGAATGAATGTTTAAAATATGAACATATTTCATAGACAGCAACTTTCCTAGAGAAAGGTATGGGCTAAAAGAATCCTAAAGATTATATAGCACCCAAGAAAATATATGAAAGTAAGCATAAAATAATTACAAGTATCTGAAGATGAAAATAGAAGGCCCAATATGGCAGTGTCAAGCATAAGGAATTTTAAAATAAAGAATTATAATTTAATTTTCTACAGGGTGAATTTTAAATATATTATTAAATTCATATACAATTCAGGACAAATTGTTAGGACATTTGAAAATCCAAGATGGCTGGGAAACCACCCACTCTCCTTGCTGAGTCAATATCTAAAATATATGGAGCCAATCATGATATTGAATTTTTTACTATGGGCCATCTGCAATAACAAAGATTCCAACAAGTCCATATATTCCTCCAACAGATTTAACTGGAATATGTAGTTTGTTCTTGAAGATGCCATTGTAAGAACCTAACTCTCTCAGTAGGTCTACTAAATGTTAAGTATACTTTGTATGTATGTTTTCTGCACATTAGAAATATACAGATTGCTTTATCTTATTTATTATGCTTTTAAAATGGATTTACCATGCTAAATGCCAATACTAGCATTTTTTAAATACTGCAATGTTGTCAATTTATGTCACTCATCATGAATCTACTAAGAATCAACCTTTAAAATAATGTACTCTGAATCTCCCTGTGTAATGCATAATGAAATCTTAATATTCTTGACAGATACTATCCAAATAACAGCCAATGCATGCACATACTATATAGCTATTTGCATAATAAAATTAGTTTTTAAACTCTTGATCCAGGTGTGTTCCTCTACACTAGTGAAAAGAAATTAACAGAATAACTGACAGCAATATGATTCCACGATCTAAAAATAACAACAAACAGGAAATATAAGGAGATAAGGTAACATAAATAATAAACTAAAATGTTATACTTCACTTTTTGTTTATTAACTTTATATTAGAAATAATGCAAATTTATCATAATATGCCACTATGCTTCATCAACTATGACATGGTGTAAATTTAAGAAAATACTAAAGATATAAAAACAATCATAGTAATACTTCAATTTAATACTGTGCTATATATAGTTAATACAAAAATAGAAAATGAAAAAAAATGGCAGCATATTTTGTAGCATAAAATAAAAGACCAAGCTGAAATCAAAAACAAAAATAACAGAACATTTTTTAAATGTACAATACTTTGCTAAAGGACATATAAAATTTTAAACGTTGTCTACTGAACATCCTGAACATACATAAATATACATAGTAAAATCTATGCTTTTCTCCAAAAATTTCTTTTTTTCAGTTTTACTTTGAACATTCATTAGGTGTCACATATATATACATTTTTTTTTAATCTGAAAACTCAAGTGACATGTTAGGCTGTCGTTTTTTCATTTACATAAATTTGTTCATTATGTTGCTTTTCTCTGAATTAACATTTTGAGTTCTGTTACACTGGCTCAAATTTGAAAAATAAAAAAATGAAGCCACAGGCGTATTCCTCCATTTAACAAGTTTTTAGTGAATTTGGATATTCTTTATAGGCTCCTTGACTAAGAAGACCTAATGTTTCCCTTATCTTGATTAAACTCAGGCAGGATTCTTGCTGACTCTTGGTTCAAATGTCTGTTTTCTTGGAGAATTTTCTTCAGCAAACATGTAATTACAAATTCTTTGGGGACTCCTTTGAAATATATATAAATCTTTTTAAAAGTCTCTTGCCAGTTTACAAGGGAGGGTTTTCTTTCTGATGGAACAGGGAGCCGTTCTTTGCAATATAAGCAAGAAAGATGCTGCCCTTATCTCCCAGTCTCTGGGACCTAAATTGATGGGCTCCAACCAGGAAACATTCTTAGCTTAATTTCAGAGGAAAACATTTATAAACTCAAGAAAGAGTTCTAAGTGCTCAAAATTTCCCATTGATCAACTTCTCCTCCAGTACTTTGCCAATAGCACACATCAACTCACCTTTAAAACACCTCCCACTCTTTTTTCATGGAGTTGTGTTTAACTTAAATGTGGCTTCTTTATCTTAATGCAACCATCTTGACTAAAGCCTTCCTCACCTACTTAACTTTGGTACAACTTTTGCTTTGACACTACCTATAATAAATATAAAATCTAAATATAATGGTCACATGTAACTATGAATGACATTTGTGGGATTAGACCCAAAGAATTCCAAATACAATGAACAAAACCAAACAAACAATAAAGGAGTTTAGAGGGTCAAATTAAATTTGCCTTCTCTTGCCCATTATCTGCTGAAGATATTTTGTATGAGCTTTTTTTCCCCTTGTTCCAATTATGTATTTCCATGGAAAAACATGACTTATTTAAATAAAGTCTAAATACTCAAAATTCCTTTTACCAATTACTTCAATGAATTTGGTTCATCAAAAGTTATCACATTTCTTCAGAAAAAATAAAAAAAAAAACATCGATTTCTGAACCATTAGTATGTTGGAATTGATTCTCACAGATGTCATTATATTTATAATTTTCAGATTAATGCAAGTAAGTGATATTAAACACATTTAAGCTAAGGAAAGTAATAACAGTATGAAAAGTTTCAACATAAATTTTATGATCACTAATTGAAGGGAATACATATACTGAGTCAAAATACAATTTCTGGTCATTATTGGCAAGAAAATCCCCTTAAAACATGAAGATTCTAAAAAAATATGAACAAATATCAACAATTTATTTAATTTGACAATAAACTTTTATTTTTCTTTCAGAATAAAAAAAACATGGAAATCTTACATAATTTATATGGAATAAATCCAAGTAAATTTGATAAATATTTGTGATCATTAAAGGTGTTTTAGTCACTGCTGGGTATGAAGATAATGAGTCAATGCTGTTTTTTTTTTTTTTCCTGAAAAACACTCTTATGAGACAAGTAGACATATAAGAAAAAGGTATTATTTGTTGAAGTAAAAGCAATATTAAATGCACAAAGGGAGAATAGAGGAAGCCACTTAGTTTAATCTGATATTTACAGGAAAGTTGTCTGAAAGGAATTATTCCTAAACAGAGACACATTTTGGGCCACAGTGGATATGAATTAGCCAGATAATGAAGGTGGACAGAGTGCTTATACAGGACACCAAAATGTCTTTCTTGATGATCTAGGTGATACTATAGGGATTCAGAAACTACTTTTGCTGAAAGCATTTACTTTTCATTTGTGCCTAGATGCCTAGTGGGTAGCTAAAAGTTGGAACAAAGCTATACATTTTGTTTCTGCCTCTTTTCTTCTTCAAACTTTGAGCTGGATTCCTGTTAAAGAGTTAGAAATAGAAATTTTAATAGAAATTTTAATCTCTAAAGAAGTGACTGTCTAAAAACTGGTAATCTAAGAATAATTAGTCCTGGATTTACCTAACTTCTCTTGTCCCCTTCAAGGCAGAAATCACCAAAGTAAGAGTAACTAAAGTATTTTCAAGAATATCATAATTAGACTTTCAACTGCCAGCTTCTACAATGTCCTGTTCCAGACCTGTGAATCAGTGCTTGGAAACCTCTAGTAATTGTCCTACACCTGCCAGTAATCAAGACTTCAGGCAGATCACTCATAATGAGACTCTACCACACTCACACCAAAAAAAAAAGCAGGAGCAATTATTCCATGATGGGGATGAGGTGCCCACCTAAGTAGGAGCAATCATCTCAAGATGGGAACTCATGTGGCCCTCATGGCCCTCAAGCACTAATGACTTCTCCAGAGCTATCTTGCAGACCCAAACTGGAGATAAATTATCAAAGAGACCAGTTTGACCAAGACTGCTATTAATACATACCTCTTATCCTATCCCCCAATTCTTACCCTATTCAAACCTGAAGCTCATGTCAGTACCTGCTAGATGGGGCTGAGAATACTTGATCCCCATTGTTTCTTGAAATAGCTGTATTGAATCAATTCCTTTTATGCCTTTCACTATTAGTTTCTGGGGTAAGTGATGGAACCTGGTTTGTTAGGACTACTCAAAGTCAGATCATTCATGGTCTAGAAACCCAATAAAAATACGATCAAGTGAAATAAGTCAAGGGTTGAAAAAATAGGTCAAAAGTGGAGGACAGAGAATCTCTGAGTGGATATGCCAAATTATATGTGGATGTATTAATATGAAAGTTAGGAATGAAGCCTGCATGAAAGATGTGGATTTGGGAACCATTAAAGCCATTCATGATTCATGTGTAAAACCAGGAATAGAGGAGATAACACATAGATAGAATACAGCAGTAAAATTGGAACAGAACTGTGGGCAACCTCAACATTTAAGCAAACGGCAGAAATCACAGAGTGGGAAGGCACAAGTGAAATGTATATAACAGAATGTGAGTGCAATGAGTTCTAGAAAGGTGTGCTTAACAAACAGTATACAATAGAGAGGCCCAGTAACATTGAATAATTGCTCTCATTGGATTTGACCATATGGAATCACTATTGATGTCTATGTGGTGTTTAACTAGAATTTTGCAGATTAAAATAAACTATAGTGTGTTCATGAATCAAGTAAAAATGAAGAAATTGAAGGCTGTACAGTAAGGGTTTATATGATTAAAAACAGTGATTTTACTGGGAGAGGGATGTAGGAAAGGAAGTTAGCATTCTTTAGAGCCAGAATGAAAGAGATGACTGGTGGAGTTAGAGGTCAAGGATAAATGAAAAGGAAGAGAGATTGACAGAGTAAAGTATCTATTGGCCAGAAAAAGGATGAGATCAAATGTAAATGTGAAAAGATTAGCTTCGATTGAGGGAAGGAGCACTTCATCTCCTGTGAATGAGATAAGAAAGTGCAGATAAATTGGAAATAAAGCAAGATGTCAATACATCTGAAATGGGGAAGACAAAAACTAAATTAGTTTATACCAAAATACATTAATTAAATTCTTCTTTTGGTTTGGATTCAGAAACAAGTCAAATATGCGTTAAAGAAGTAGGTAAATGGATGATAAACTCAGAGAAATGTGAGAGTTATCCAAGGACAGGCAAAATTACTGATGAATAGTATTGAATACTAAATAATGTGAATGACATATGTACCATTTTGAAAAACCAGCCTCTACCTCAGAGCAAAGCCTGTCCAAGGAAGGGACATGACCTTAGTCCTTGGAAAAACCCACAGAGCACTCCTAGGCACATTTCCACCCTTCTAAGTTGTTTATCTACAAATAACAGGAGAGATCTGCTGCGCCAGGTGTCCCTGACTCAGTCAGGCTAGGTGGGAATCCATAGCAGCCCCCTAGAAGCCACCAATCAGCATGAGACAGGGAAATACCTGGGATGCCAGATAACCCTCCCAATGGTTTATGGTGGTTGATAACAAGTTGGGAAACCATGTAGTTCAGCACGTACACCCCTCTTGGCTCAAACCAATCAGTTCAAATGAATATCCCTTTTGTACTGACCAATCACCCTTACCCAACTTGTTCCCACCAGTGAATGTGCTAATCATTTTTTAGAGTTGTTATTTGATTTTCCCGCGGTGTGTGATGATTTGCTAAAAGAGGCTATGATGTATGTGAAGTCCCTGCCCTCTCCACAGAACGTATAAAAATACTGCAAACCCTGGGCTTGGGGCCTCTCAGAGTCACCAGTTTCTGTGTGTGCCTGCAGAGGACCGAGCTAGCTCGCAATAAACACCTATTTGCTGCTTGCATCGATCTTGGGTCTCTGGTGGTCTTTGGGGGACCCGAATTTGAGCATAACAGTTTATCATTGATGGATCCCTCTTTTTTCCTTTGCATGAATTAGGTCATCAATGGATATCTTTAAGTTAGTATCTCCTGATGATTTTCTGTGTGGTGTAGCCTGAAGTATCTGTGGGCTAGAACCTACTCCCTCTTGGTAGCCATCCTGTCCGTCCTTCTTTAGTGCTCTATTTCCTTCAAGAACCATATGTGTATGTGACAATTTCTTCCTAGATATTTTCTTTCCTACTTTTCCCAGAGACAACAAATGAACCCTCTTTGTGTTCTCTGTCACTGCTAACAACTATGGACAAGCAAGTAGCATAGCAGAAGTTATCCCTTACACACCTCACAAAATGACAGCAAGTGGTTTGTAAATACCTATGACAAGGAAGCCATTATGAATGGATACCAACCAGCATCCTTCCTTGGCCTTTATTACCCTAAGGGAAGAGCTCATCAAAAGAACACCTTCCTTCTGTTCTCTCATTTACTTGAAATTGAAGCCTGAGGACATAATCAAGGCAGAACAACAGGTGCACCCTTGTCTCAAGTAGGCTATTAGCATTTGAAGTATCTGAGGATTCTAGGTGATGACTTTGCCAAGGGGTATAAGCTCTTACCTGGAAAGACAACTTTTGGAATTTGCTTCACAGTGTGCTTCCCTGAATTGCCTGTTTATTAGCACAAGGATTTGTCAAGTGAATGTACCCAGCTGAGATTTCTGAAGAAGCTGGACCATCTATCTTATACAGCTATGTGCCTGCCTTAGGAAACCTCTCAGTACAAATGCATCAAGCAGAAGTCAACAGTTAAATTAACTTAATCCTCAAAACAAAAACAGGAAAATCCCAAACTGAAGACAAAGAAATGGAATATTATTGAAAAAAACATGATCTATTTTACATCAAGGAGAGTCCATGACTTATTTAAAGTGTAAAGCTATATTTATACTTTATATCCATATTTAGACTTTAGACTTTAAATAACTGAATATTCTTCAATACAAAAAGATCCACTAAAGCAGAAGGTGATATTTTCCCTTGCAAAAACAAGTGGATATTGAACTTTGACCTTTTCACAGAAGCATGGTTATATTGAACATACTCCTTAATATGAATTTAAATAAAATATTTTAATTCATCAGTGTTAGATATTTTATGTACTCCAATGGCCATTTGTTAGCTATGCATTTTGTATAGTGTATACAAAGCATTGAGGGGATTAGCAACTGAATGGTTCATATACAATCCTTGAAGAATTTATAATTTATTGAGGAAAAGAGAAAAAATTCTCTGTAAGGCAAAAGAGCAAAATTTTTAAATCAAAGTGTATGATTCTTTAGACAAGAGAGTTTGAAGGAGGAGGGCTTGTAAAAGAAACATCAAAGTTCAAATATATTTAAAATAGGAAGAAAAGGAAAACAATTTTAGAAGAGAACAGAATTTTTGGAAGTTTTGTCATAAGAGGGCAGAGTAGACTATCATTTCACAAAACATAAATAGTGTTACCCCAAATATAAAAAGAATCATTAACTTCATATATATAAGGAACATAAGAGATTTCTAAGTATTTGAGACCTCAGATTTTTTTCTGGAACTATTTGTAAAAATCTGGTAAATGAACTATTCAGGATATATATATATCCTGATAAAAATACCCTAATCCTTTAAAAACCTATAAACAATTTTTGTGTTTTTGTTTTGTTTTGTGTTAATGGAAAACATTTTATTAGTGACATTATATTTGTCATTTTTAATCTACTCTAATGTCATGCCATAATCTGACAAATATACTTTAGATAAATATATATATTTTTTTACAAAAAGCACCCTGAGGCTCATTGTGACATTCCAGTCAACAGCACCTACTCTTTTTACACTAATCCATAATTAATGACTCATGACATTGCCATTTTCAAACCATTAGTTACACAATAACAATGTTAATTGAGTTTTAATTAAGTCAGCCATACTCAAGCTTGGACTAGTTTATCTTTCTTTCAGAGATAGATCTTATTTCCAAAAGATTAATTGGCAATCAATTTTGACCATCATATATAAAAGAGAAAAAATATAAAATTTACAAATCCTCAGCTATTTGCTACTAAAAGCATTCACACAGCATCATATGTTGTAGGGACAAATGAGGCAAGGCACCGAAGATAGCAGGAAACAGTT
Source organism: Callospermophilus lateralis (assembly GCF_048772815.1). Classification (NCBI taxonomy): domain Eukaryota; kingdom Metazoa; phylum Chordata; class Mammalia; order Rodentia; family Sciuridae; genus Callospermophilus; species Callospermophilus lateralis. Next base: position 118,202,519 of record NC_135305.1, on the reverse strand, counting down.
TTATTTGGCCACAGCCAGGTTCAGAGGGTACAGCCTTTGCTGTAATCAATCAATCCCCTGAACCCCGAGTTCAGGGATTTTCAGAGTTTTACACCCAGCATGTAAGGGAAGGGGCTCAGAAGTTCACAGTCTGCAGAAGTTCACATAAAAGCAGCTTTTTCTTTCACTGTTCAAGGCAAGTTAACTCTTCAAAGACAACACCTGAGAAGGGGAGAGCTTCTTCTCCCCTTTCTATCCTCCCCCTGCCAGATGTTACCTTGGAACCCATTTGTAACTTTCTTAAAAATGTAGACATCTCTGTGAAGCCCAGCTCAAGGCCTGAGGCCTTGTTTGTACATTTCTTTAAAGTACTATACTGGATACGTTTGTGAAAAACTAGTCAGGGGGTGTCCAGCACCTGGAGTGCTGGTATCCTCCCACCAGTGGCCAAGTAAACAGGGTGACACGAAAATAGGAAATTTATCTACAATGGACTCTTTTGCTGACAGTCCTAATATCAGCCATGGTGAAGAGGGCTTTTCTGTGGAGAAAGGGGGTGCCACTTCACATTGAGGGGAAAAATCCTGAGGCAACAATATGATTTTTGAGATGAGCATTACTTTCTAGAAGTTTGATAGAAACCACTTGTCCCATTCTCCCACTAATTTTAACTCATGGAATAGTATGAATTCTTTTATTTGTAAATCTACAAAAGCTAATGTTCCTTCATTATCTCAGGAACTTCAGGTTTATTATCTTAATTGTGTATTTTTTTTACAATACTGCTATAGACAAATGAAATATTTTTCACTCTATGCAAAAACACACACATATGTTGATAGAAACTGAGTCATTTGTCGTCTGCTTGGGATATATGAACAATGAAGACTAAGTCGTAAAGATGTTGGTGATGTGGGTTAACAGGGCCACTGATGCTCTGACAGGTGGCTGCAGCTTCCTGCTGAAAGATGCATAAAAGAGAGACCAGAGAGCTCTCATCTCTTTAACTGAGAGGTTACTGGCATTGTCTCAATAGGAAAAGAAATATCTTTGATTGAGATGAAGATAGGAAAACAGAAACTCTGACAATAGCAATAGGCACATGATCATTACCATGTAAAGAATATCTACCCCAAACATTCAAGTTTTTAACTAGTGGGTTATTTGCTATCCTAGATTTTGACAAAGGAAGAAAATAAAGGTCAAAGAATTAAATCTCCTGCTCAAGGTCATACAAGTGACCATGGTCATGCATGCTTTGTCCTGGGTATTAAACCTCAACCTATTAGACATAGAGTCCACTCCTGTTCTATTCTTTCTCCCTGGATGGAGAAACAGCAAACTTGGACAAAGGCAGTGAAAAACAGGTAATATACTCATGTCTATATTCCAAGCTCATACTTGCTTTATAAATAGTAGATGTGCATTAAAAACACTAATGAACTTTCTACTTTTAATGTCCTGACATAATTCAGATCTCAGAACAGAATTATTGGGCTGGGGATGTGGCTCTAGCGGTAGCGCGCTCGCCTGGCATGCGTGCGGCCCAGGTTCGATCCTCAGCACCACATACCAACAAAGATGTTGTGTCTGCCAAATACTAAAAAATAAATATTAAAATTCTCTCTCTTTCTCCCTCTCTTTCTCACTCTCTCTTAAAAAGAAATTAAAAAAAAAGAACAGAATTATTGAGGCAACAGTGATAATTCTAATGAGCAATTCATCTGCTGCTCTTCAGAGTCATTTTTAAATTCTGCTTGTTAACTTACAGCATTTCCCTTCTCAGACTGACTGTCATTTACAGGAATAAGGTAGAGCAGACCTTGTAGGGTAGCAAGAAGTAGGATGTCATTAAAAAGAGCATTCGAGTAGTTAAAGAAGAAATAGAAACTTATCAGTAGTAAATTGGCTATTAAATTATCATTGGCTGTTTTCTCATTTGAAATTTTAAGCATTCTAGGTGTGTATAAATGAAATAACATTTAAGACTTTGTTAAGAGTTTGCAGAATGTTTAAGAACAGTAAAAGGACGTCATGTAAAATGTTTCAGTGTGGTTACAGTAGGCCTCATTATGAGAATACCCTGGATGTGAACATTCTGTCTCTGAATTAAGATGGAGATTCCCTTTCAATACTTCCTTTAGCATAAAGAATGATCAGAGAAGCACTGAATTCCCTTTGTGTGTCAGGCTTTATATTAATGGGCACAGAAATTATTATCCTGATTTTGCATATAAGGGAACTAAGTCTTGTAAAGTTTAAGAACTTGCCCAATATCACACAGTTAACATGTTGGAGAGCAGGTATTTAAACACAAACCCACTCCACCCCAGCTCTGATGCTTACTGAATTATTTAAGCAAATTAATGGCAACAAGCACTATGGAATTACCTTAGAATGCATCATTAAAATAAACAATCTATCATACTATAACCAGGTTATTTTCAGAACAACAGAATTCTGGCATAATGTCTGGACTTACTAATTACTGTTTCAGTAACTTGAAGCCTAGTGTCTGTCTATAAAGACAGTGTGCAATTGTGATCCAAGTTTTCCAGTGAGCAGGGTACCTATGACATGTTGCTTACCTAAACAATAACACCTCATTTACACTTGCTCTGAGGATGTCAGTCTCCCTTGTCTAGTTCCACACAACCTTCACAATTCACACATTTACCCTGATATACTCCATCACTTGCTGTACTCCAGTGCCCACCTACACAATCAATTGCTAATGAACTAAACTGACAATTTCAACTTGAGAGCAACCACAGAGACATGTTTCCCAAAGCTCAATTCTAATTTTGCTGATCCTATCACAAGAACTAATTATGGAACCTACACTGATGCTTTATGAGGCAAAAATAACAAGGTCACACAGACATACCTCTCAAACTATTCTGTATCAATATTAGGCTTAATTGTGTAACTCAGAAAGAATCTCAGGTGATGAGGGAATTACTTTAAGCAAATGACATTAAACTCTAAGTTATCATCCTGCTTACCCACAACTATTGGAATTCAGAGAGACTTCAAAGAAACCCATAATGAAATTGCCAGCTTCCTAAATTTAAAAGAAAATAAAATTATGCCATTTGCAAAAAAAGAATGGAACTGGAGAGCATCATGTTAAGCAAAATAAGTTGGCCCCGATACTCAAGTATTACATGTTTTCTTCTCATAATGTCGAAATTAGAGGAAGAGGGAAACAAAGGTACATCTTGAATGTAAAAGGGAGACTATGAGTTTAGGGGAAGGAGAGGAAGAGAAGGAACAGGAAGGAGGAATGTAGGAAAACACCACAATGAACTCATCATTTTTTGGGGGGGGGGGCGTACCAGGGATTGCACCCAGGGGGCACTTAAACATGGAGTCACATCCCCAGGTTGTTTTTTTTTTCTTTCTTTTTTTTCCCACAGAGGCAGAGTCTTACTGAGTTGCTAAGTGCCTCGCTAAGTTGATAAGACTGGCTTTGAACTCACAATCCTCCTGCCTCAGCCTCCAAACTGCTGGGATTACAGGTGTGTGCCACCATGCCCAGCCATTTCCTATAATTAATATGCATCCATAAAATTGCTAAATATACTTCTTCCTCTCCCTTATTTATTTCCAGAGTGCTACATAGCAGAATAAGGTGAACCTCATATTAAATACTGGTAATTGCACCAAAAATTAAATAAGTAAATATATATTAAAATAAACTGGCTTTAGTTACGTTGAGAAGTATATGATGCAAAATATATTAATATATAAGCTGCATAATCAATAACAAGATTAAATAGTCTTATTTTGCTATATTTTAGATTTTTGTATAAACTGGTGTTATCGAAAGAATGATTTTGGTAGATCCCTATTCTGTATACTGCCATCTCTTTTTATACCCACTAAAACTATATACTGCAGGCTGGGGTTGTGGCTAAGTGGTAAAGTGCTTGCCTCACATTTGTGAAGCACTGGGTTCAATTCTCAGCACCACATATAAATAAATGAATAAAATAAAGGTCCATCAGCAACTAAAAAAATATTTTTAAAAAATATAGTGATATCTATGAGGTAATAGGCGTGCTGCATATTTCTTTTCAATGAATCACAACCATAATCCCAACAAGGATAAATTATTAACTCATGTTTAATTTTTCTTCCCAAATGCCCAGAATCGAGTAGCTATTCATGAGCCTATCTTCAACATGAATTTTCTTATTGGGTAGCAAAGTCAAACATTTTGGCATGTTTTTGCTCCACATTCAATAAAAAAAAAGTTTGTTTGGCATGGTACCTGTACAAAAGTAATCACTTAGTAAATGAATGAACAGAATCATTGTTTTCTTCAAGAGACAAAGGAGACATCAAGATAATGGAAAATGGCTCAGGCTAGAGAAGAAATTTAAGAACCAACTAAAAGAAAAATTTTTGTATAAGATTTGGTTTATCATATGTAAAAGGTTTTGTGAGCAACTAAACTCAGAGATTTATAATGTAAGAAGTTAATTTTATATATATGATATATATGCACAAATACATATACAATATAGTACATGATTATATACAAATTATAGAAATTTTTATAAAATATATGTTTTAGTTATTTAAAACTATGACAGCATTGATTATTTTTCTTTAATAATCATTAAAGAATATTCTAGCGGTTATTAGGCACATATTTCTTGAAATGAGTGGTAATATTTGACACATATAGGCTGTTCAAGAGAGTCTAGCCCACACCTATAATCCCAACAGCTTGGGAGGCAGAGGAAGGAGGATTGTGAGGTTAAGGTCAGCTTCAGCAATTTAGCAAGGCCCTAAGCAACTCAGCAAGATCCTAAATAAAAGTATGAAAAAGGGTTGGAGATGTAGCTCAGTGGTTAAGTGCCCCTGAATTCAATCCTTAGTGAGACAGAGACAGAGAGAGAGAGAGAGAGAGAGAGAGAGAGAGAGAGAGAGTGTCTAATGCTCTTAACATTATTTTTTATAGAATTCACTCAAGAAAAAAAAACACATGAATATTTTGGAAGAGATTTCTTAGAAATAAAAGCTACTTATATACTATTGCAGAGTTTTCTTAGTCATTCACATATCATAATGTATATAGGATTATAATCCAACTCAATGCCAGGGGAAAATTATATGTCAGTCACTTTACCCCTACTTTATGCTGATTTCATTTTACAGAATGACAAACTATTCTGAAATGTTGGGCTATCTTCAAAGCTTTATGATTTTCAATGTAAGGTTTAATTACATAAATTTTAAGCTCAATTTTACAGCTCTTAAATGCCAAAAAAAATTTTCTCCAGAATTTTCAAATAAGAGGCAGTATTCTGGAATTTTATGCATGAATGTACCAACTATGTTCTCTACAAGACAAATCATGCTGGGAAACATGTAAATTGTTGACTACTAGATTCAGTGGAATGGTGACTACACACGCTAAGTATGTCTATAATTATTTAGTTTCTTGTGAAATAAGAGGCACATTATTTTATGTTGCAAGAGTCTTAATCAAGAATACTTTGTATCTTTGAAATAATTTTGAAGCTGTGGATAGGTGCTAAAGAAATGTTTTTCAATTGATAAATTTGTAAACTTAGAAACCAATAGGAGATTTTGTGTTTAGAAATCTAAAACTAGGAAAATCATAATTTAACTATAATTATTGAGTGGTTTGGCAATGTTGAAGTAAAACTGAAAGTTGTGATCATTATTAAAGAACAATAACATATTTCTATCAAAATACTGCACACCTCTCCTGTAAACATAGATATTAGGCATATTTATATAATGTAAACATTACAAATCTGGGGTTTAAAGGTTCAAATTTGAACCATGTGGTCTCTTGAAAAAAATAAAAGAGATTTTTTAAAATCAAACAAAATTATTTCTCTTAAATAAAACAATTTAAAATAAAGTTCTGGACCCTGTCATACATATTTCAATTTTTTTGTTTTGAATTTAATTCATATTCACAACATTTTATAAGATAGGGTTTATAAATGTATATAAAATATTATGTCAGACCTCTATCTTTTGAAAGGCTCAGAAGGAATATAACTTCATTTAAGAGGTTAACAAAATAACTGAAACTGGTATTCTACATCTTGCCATAATGACCTAAGGACACAAAGAAACTACTCATGCTACATGATCCATTTATAATAAAGTATATGTAAAACATAGAAAAAAAATTTTATAAAACATTTTGGACAAGAAAAATATGAGGATGTCCTGAATGAGAAGCAAAAACTTCTAGAAATGTCTACAACTTTAGGAGAAAATCATTTTATGTTTTTCCATATAGTGTACAAGTATCTGAAAGAGACAGATCCCACCCAATGAAACACTTCAGAAATCCATTAAAAAATAAAGGCTTTGGGATCTTTCTTTCTACTTTGCCTTTCTGCTATATCCTTCTGCTCCTATTGTCTCTACCAAAATAGTGAGATCAGTAAATAGTACTAACTTTGAAATAGATGAATGTAATTTTTGTGTGTGTGAAAAAATAGAAAAGTCTGAATTTTCTTAGTACATCATGATTCTGACAGGGCCAGCTTTTAAGAAGTAAAGCATGAGTCATTGATCCATTAAGACCCCTTGTCAATGTATACCCCTGCAATACTCCATGATTTCTGGCCAGTAGTTTTTTATCTTAAGGATTATTTTCTTTGTTTGCCCTTCTCATATTTTCAGCACCATATATCTTTTAGGTAAAAAAAAAATGACAATTTTAAGGGCTGTATAGCTACAAGTTTAAGAAATGAATTTTGTCTTTCTTGACTTCGTTCAGATGAAAGATGGAGCTACAAAATGGAAAAAAAAATGGAAAGAAGAATGGAGGTGGTGGACATGAAATGTGCTCCCGACTCTTCTCTTTCATTTTGAATACTATCTGTTTTTTGTAGGAATACCACTTAAAACAGGATAATAAGGGATTAATTGGACCATTACCCCCACCTAATTCTTACTTTTATCTTCTTCATAAAACTATTTTTGCCTTAATCTCTTTTTTCTCAGACGCATAAAGGAAGCCTGGCATGGGCTGAAGATGTTATACAACACCAACCACTCATCAGTGCACACTTGTATTTTTCTCAGGGTGTCATAAGCAAGATATTAATTTTAGATACTCACTCACTTTTAGTGCACTACTTAGGTAAATGTGGATGGATTAGCTTTTCTCATACAAAGTGTTTTGATTCAGTTCAAATCAAAGACTCAGCATCAAAAATTTCACAGGTATGAAAAACGGTGTCTTAAAATTAAGATAGGACAATTTGACATTGATGCTATGTATAAGCATAAATGTGCTGTGTAAATTGATTATACATATATACACGGTGCACTATTTAAAAAAAACATAAAATTACTACTCCACTGTATCGTAAATTTTATAAGTAATAAGAAATTAATTAAGAATATTTTCCTCTTGGTTCTTTACAAATAAAAATCATGTGGTGTCTATCGGTTCTGCCTGACATTTCTGTCATAAGGAAAGAGAACTTTAAGTAATGCTATTGTGCTATTTATTGTCTTTAGAGTGGTACTTCAGATTGGTACTATTCTTTCCATATCATTGCATTGTGGCTTATTATGCCATTTCAGTGAGTTCATGGCTGATGGTTTTAAACACAGACTTCTTGATACTTTATTTTATTTTCTAAACTTTTGAACTTTCAAAATTAGCCTGAAGTGGGCCTGGGTTGTGCCTCAGCAGTAGACTGCTCACTTACCATGTGCAAGGTATTGGGATCAATCCTCAGCACCACATAAAAATAAGTGAAATAATGGCATTATGTCCAATTACAACTAAAACACACACACACACACACACAAACACACACACACACACACACTCACACACATATAAAGAAAAAAATTAGCCTGAAGTGAGGTACCACTCACTTATGCCAATTTATGTGTGATGTTTCAGTACATAGATTAATAGCATCTTTATCACTTCCTTTCACTCTCAAGTGTCCTGGATTGGATGACAAATTCTACAGGTATTTTGGTTATTGAGAGAAAGAATCCACACATGAAGTCTTTGTGGGATTTGGGTGACAGCTTTTTGTTATGATAGTTGATAATTATGAGTTGTTTGTTTGCATAGTCACCAGAAGGTTTCTGCAGTTTTTAAAAGAAACCTGATTGGAATCACTTTTCCTTCCTCCAATATCTTCCCTGAATCATTGTCAAAAAACCTGGCATGTTACCCTGACAAATGGAAAAATTGATGAGTAACTTTAAAAGAAAAAAACACACAAAATAGAGGCTGAACAATACTAATATATTTTGTAGCTGGTGTAATAGTTCCCACACTTATTAACTTGTGTCTCAATTAACTAACTCATTATTTTTGTAGTCTAATAAAAGGAAAGTGTTAAAAATATTTTTTTAAATTTTGACTTGACTTCTTCTAATGATACACCCACATCACTGCTTCCTTCTATGTATGTGTGTGTGTTAAATATGCTTCAATTTGATATGGTTATGTTTAAGGACTGTGCAGTTTATGCCTATTGTTTCAGTATTTAGATTAATAACATTTTTGTCCCTTTCTTTCACTCTCAAGTATCCTGGATTAGAGGATAAATTCTATCAGTACCTTGGTAATTATTTGACTCAAATAATTACTATATTATTTTTTTAAAGTTTATATCTTCTCAAATAATAGAAAAGGCAAGTGAATATGTGGATAAATTAGAACATTTGTGCCTCTCTTTATCTGCCTTTTTAATTTAAAATTTTCTTTGTTGTGGCAAGGTATGTTATAATATGAAGTTTACTGCCTGAACCATTTTAAATAAATGTATGGCCCAGAGCATTAAGTACAACCGTGCGGTTGTGCAAGTATAACTATGGTTCAACTCAAGAATTTTTGACACTTCAAACTGAAATTCTGTTGTCCCCTCCCCAGCTCCTGGTCTCTACTGTCCTACATTCTGTCTCTTTGAATTAAATTGTTCTAAGGACGTTACATAACAGCCTTCATACAAAATTCATCCTTTTTAGTGTGAGCCTTATTCTACTTAGCACAAAACTTTCATACTTATCCATGTGACAGCAGGTATCAGAAATCCATGGCTTTTAAGGCTGGATAATACTTTATTCTTTGTATTTTTTTGTTTATTGAAGCATCGATGGACATTTGGGTTGTTTAAAATTTACATTTATTTTAAATAATGCTGCTCTAAACATGAGTGTGCAAATAATTTCTGAGTCTCTGTCAGAAATGGAATTGCAGGGTCCTGGTAACTGTACTTTTAATTTTTTAGGTACTGCCACAGTTCTCCATGGAGGCTGAACCATTTTACAATTCCATCAGAGAGGCACCAGTGTTCTCATTTCTCCACATCTTCACTTGCCTTTTCTACTTTATTTTGTTTTATAATAGTCCCACTCAAGGTATGAGTCATATCTCATTGGGATTTTGATTTTTAATCATTAGTGAAGTTGACATCTTTTCCTGTGCTTATTGGCAAATTACATATCTTTTTTTTCATCCTTTTATTTCTAAGACTTTTGAAATAGTTGCATATATTCATCACTGTTCCTTTGTGTAAAAATTTCCCAACTTCTGTAAGTTTCACTCCTTTGCACCACACATATTCCTACACTTCAGAGACCTTTTCTTGAGTACTAAAGCCAGGCATGGTGGTATTCTGAAGTCTCAGCTACTCAAGAGGCCAAGGCAGAAGTATGGAATAAACCTAGTTCTGACCCTGCCTCGAAAACAGATTGAGACCTTGTCTCTTAAAAATAAAATATCGATTGCAGAATCACATCAGTTATACTTCCATTGATTTATACATTGTCATACTAGTGTCTGTTGTATTCTGCTGCCTTTCCTATAAAAATGGGAGTTCATAACCCACTTGAATAAAAGTGTGAAATATGATATATCAAGAACTATGTAATGTTTTGAACAACCAACAATAAAAAAAAATAAAAAAGTGAAAAAAAAAGATACACAGCAAAAAAAAATATCATTTTTTTTTAAATAAAGAACAATACTGATGAATATCTTAAGTATCAATTCCAATAAAATTTCTCAGTTGAGTCCTAACTTTTGTAAAATAGGACAATAACACCATAAATTGGTGTTTCTCTTGATGGCTTACATCTTTGGCTACCTTTCTCTTTGCTTTTCCCTCTTCCTCCTTTTCTTCTACTTGTACTTTATGTGGCTATTTTCAAAATATTTTCGTCCTGTCTTCAAACTCTCATAATCCTTTCCTTTCATAAAATTTTCCAAAATTATGATTTATCTACACATGTATTTTCTATGGCAGACTATTAATTTTCTCCAGATTTGGCAAGTTATCCATTGAATGCTCAATAGAAGCTTCTCTATTCTGATCATTTTGCCACTCTTCCTGTTCGCCTTGTTGACAATTATGAATTCTTAAGCTTTCTAGAATCCGCTGCCATAGCATGTTCTCTGATGGGCTAAGTTGAGTTTCTCTCAGACCTGTTTTCATTGATATTTCAATGCTAGCCTACTCATGCAGAGTGCAAGTACCTGTTTAGATGAATATATCTTCTATTAGATCACTGGAGGAAGAGACTTATGTCTCATGATCATTTCCCTAGAACAAGGTATAGTGACTATCACATAATAAAGCCTGGTATATTTATAAAATAAGTGAATAGGAGACCTTATTCAGACCCTCTTTTATAACTGTGTATTAGGATGCTTATTCTGGATGATTCTCTACCACCTTAAATCATGATGCTGTAAATGGAAGAAAGGATCTGCTGTTCCCAACCTTTTCTTCTTTAGTGATTGCTTTTTGTCTTTATGAGCATTGTTGCCCTAGGATTCTAAGTCAAAACTTCCATCTTCTTTATTAGCTGCATCTGCTCCACTCACAGTCACATGTTGTCCTTTGATTCATCTTATCAGTATCACTTTCAAAATGTCCCACAATGTTATCTCCTGCTCTTCATTTTCATGACATGTACTTTCATTTCAGTAACTTGTTCAAAAAACCATTTGTGGATCCTAATTTCTCCACAATGTCCTCCAATCTTCTGAACACGTAATCCTAAATCCCTCCCACATCCCTCCAATGAATGTAATCAAAACTCTTCTTCTTCCTCAACCTGGATTTCCAGTTCCCTAAATCAATTCCTCTTGAAGTATTCATGTTCCCACATGTCACCACTTGTCTGCCTTTGCTTACATTCAAATGAAGTGCCTCTTCCTGTGCAGATGTCCAAATTGACCCACAGTTTTAAGGCAAAGATTAAATATTTTTCTCCCTTGGGAATTTCCTGATTTCTCATTCATTTGCAAACTAGAATTAATCAGCTTTTCTTTTTTTTTTTTTGGTCTAAATATCAAAGTTTATTGAAATAAAATATAATCTATAATAAAAAATACTACAGGTGTTATTCACTGGTTACAGTTTTAAGCATAATAACAAAAACACCCAACATTTTAATCCAACAACAACACTACACTTGTGGTACAACAACAGACATGAAATTAAATGTTGAATAATACTGAATAATTCTGTCATAAATATTTTATACTTTCCCACCTATACAACTTTTTTACGAGTATCATCTAAAAATGGAAGTTTTGAAACTTGTTAAAACGTAGTTAAATAGTTTTAGCATAATTAGCATTGAAAACAATACATTTATTTCATAGAAATCAGTTCAACACTAAGCTGGGTAAATGCATTTAGGTGTCTTTATTCAAACAATGTATTTTGATGCTCTTTCCTATTCATTTCTAGGGTTATTATTATTATTGAATTGCAATTAAAGCAAAACAAATTTACTTATTTATTGGTGCTGGAAATTGGATCCAGGGATGTTCTACCACTGAGCTACATCTCCATCCCTTTTTTTGAGTCAAGGTCTTGCTAATTGCCATACAGGCCTTTAATTTGTGATTCTCCTACCTCAGCCTCCAGATAAGCTGGGATTATACGTGTGTGCCCTGGACCAGGCTTAGATGAATTATTTCAGAAGCAGAAAAAGTGTTAAAATAGAAAGGGAAAGGAGGAGGAAAAAAAGGCACTCAAACATAATATGTATATTTAAACTCTTTGAGAAGGAACTCTTTTTCAACTGGCCAATTTTAGCCTGGCACAAAGAAAATCTGTATGTCAAAGCAAATTATATATATATTTGTGTGTGTGTGTGGTACTGGGGATACTAGGGATGAACCCAGGGCCTTGTGCATGGTAGGCAAGTGCTCTACCACTGATCTACTACCAGTTCCTCATGGCAAATTTTTTTTTTTTTTTTTTGGTGGAGGTACTGGAGATTGTACCCAGGACCTTGTGCATGGTAGACAAGTGCTCTACCATGTGCCATATCCTTAGGCCTTCATAACAAATTTTTGACCCAATTAGTCCAACACTAAAGTGGAAGAAGAAAACTTGTTTCTCTTTTTTGCTACATTTCAAGATTACAACATTTCTTCAGTCATTATTCCATTTCACTTGCTATTCGCTTAAATATTTTTCAATTCAATTATTCTGCACAATTCAAGAAAAAAGATTCACAAGAGATAGCATTAGGAAATGACTTTTGGAGTACCTCTAAAGTTTAATAGGCAAAGATAATCAATTTTGCTACTATGAATGTAACTATACACCAATCTTCTGTCGTATTGTCTTACTTGTTATATGTGGATCTTTGACAATAGTTGTCATTTTACTGAGGAAAACAGCAAAACAAAAGACAATGGAGGCTTTTCAAATCCCCATTTAAAAAAAATCTACAAAGCTAAGATATTCTATGTACTCTGAAAAATGGTTACTTCATACAATAGGTAAAAAAGAATACAAAAACATTGACAAAATTGAGACAATCTTCAAAGATTAAATACCAATCTCAGTCTTAAAACACATTGCATTAGTTATAATTGCTTTGTAAGTTATTTCAACTACAATGCACAACTGGATTGGTTTTGATTTGTGAATTTAAATGGGCATTTCAGTTTCATGATTTTCTTTTTAAACCTGTAAAATAACTACTTTATCCAAAGGATCACCTTCCAAAGAATTTTGCTTTGTGCTCCTCTTATTTATAAGGCATCCTTGTCTCTCAAAGAACAGTGCTCATGGGTCTAAAGTTTGTAAAGCTACCAGTGACAAATTAACTGGTTTAAAGAAATTCTTAGAATATCAGGTGAAGTAGAAGATTTACTGTAGAATTTTCTTTTTTAATTGTTTAAATCCACTGTAGTTCAAAGCTTGGATTTTATATTTATGCCACAGTATTTTAACACCCTACCTGGGATGGTACCATGCCCTAAAAAATATCTCCTAGTTAGACAAGTCTAAATTTCCTCCTTTCTCAGAACAACAGGACAAAGCTGAACTTCATGCAAGAGTTTGAAAATTTTACCCTGTTTTGTTTTTTTTAAAGATTTTCTTGAGATCAGAAGAAATTAGAAACTAGAATCCTTCGTGTAAAAATATATATGTATATAACAGTTTATTAAATTCTATTTTCTAATGGCAAAGACATCAAGACTAACTAAGAGACATGCATGAATTAAAATTTACATAGATCCTCAAAATAAGTTCTAGCAACATGAATTTGCCCTCACATTCATCCTATATTTTGCAATATATTTTGTTCAGGAAGCCTTTAATTTTAATATTTAGTATATTTTAAACTGTTACCTGAGAAAAATAACTTCAATTCCTCATAATATTTTCCTAATAGTTTTAGAAGTGTTGAACATCAGTAACAAAAGACATCAAACTATCAGAGAAACTAAGTACTCTAAAATTCCAATGAGTTTCTTTACTATTTTCACTTTCAGAATGAATTTAATTGCACATTCTCAAATTAAATATTACACTAAAAAAACACAAGTAACTTCAATATCCCTAAAATGATAGTATTTGAAAGATCTAAATCAATTTCGCCCATGTAAAAAACTTTTATATGTATTAGCAATGTGACAGCATTTTATAACACAGAGGAAAAAGCAAAGATAATCTAAACATTTAGATCTGTGAAAAATACTGGAAAAAATAGGTTTTAAAATGCTTTTTATAGTTCCCAAATACTCTTGATTTTGACACTAGTCTACAGAACAGGAAAGCAACTACAAAATACATTTTGGAAACATGATGCGATATTCAAAGACAAGATAATTCAACAAATCTTGACAGTATTTTTAAAAAAGGACTTGTCATTGGAAAAAGTCTGCACATCCAAGAACCAAGATGTGTAATATTTGTGATAATTTAAGTAATATTTTCTGCTTATACTGTGCCCTTTATTCACGAGTGTAAAGCACAAAGAAGAGAGTGAGAAAGTGAGAGAAGGAGAGTGAGAAAGGGCATTCTCTACATATTTAAAGAGTAAACTGAGGCACAGAAACTTTGCCCAAGGCAAGACAAAAAGTTAGATTTTTAAATACAAAATGATCCAGAATTCTACATATCCAGTTCCTTAAAATACAAAATTTTGGACTGTCTTTAGGGTCTTCAGATTATTTTATTAAACATTAGTAAGTTTCCAGCATGCCTAAGAACTGTGATAGGTTAAACCTATAAGCTTTCCATCATATTTTAAAATAACTGATACAATGAATAAGAACGTTAAGCAAAACTACAAAACTGCTTTTTAAAAGGAAATTTAAATAAATGAGATGTTTTGAGGGCAATTCTGAAAATTCTTGCCTTAATTTTTCTTCAGCAGGATTTTACAACTACTGCTGCATATGCCAACATTAATGTAGGGACCACAACTATTCTCTCCTTAAATGTTTACCTTCTAATCTTTCCTCTCAAGATCTCTTATCTCTTAACTTAGTTTGTTATTCATTGAAAACAAAATACTAAGAAGGTTTTGTGTAAGTGCAAAATGGTTAATGTTGAGTTCTGTCAGTTAATCTCTGATATTAACTTGCTTTGTTAAGCCAATATCAAGGTGTAAGAGGAAGAAATCAAAACATAACATGGGAAAAGCAGGTAAGTGCAGGAAATATAAGACAATAAAAACAAGATACATTCCAAAAGCTAATCCTAAATTTAATCTCTGCTTCATTCAAATACTAACTTGACCTTGAAACATGTAAGCTTCTTTACCTAAGTACACTGGATGGGCATATAACTAATGTCAATTTTAGTTGCTTTATACTATCCTGTTCAGTCTATGTCCGTGTGTGTATATTTTTTCTTTTCCTTTTTTGTTGTAGTGCAGGGGATTGAACCCCAGTCCTCATGCATGTTCCAACATTATATTCCCAGTCTATAGAGAGTCTGTAGAGCCATACTTCCAGTCCAGGTGTGTAAATATTCTTAAAATGGTGATTTTAAAATTTGAGGGAAAGTTCCAAAATTGCTTTAAGAAGCTGTCTTGCTTCAGAAATACACATACATGTGCACATGCAATGAGTACTTGTAAATATCAATAAACTACTGTAAATCACAGCATTGTTGATGCAATGGGATTTGACAAGAAAATGCTCATATTGTTAATAAAAATGTAAAGAATACTCTTTTCGAAAGCAAGAGGAAAAAATGGTGACCACAGCCATTCATTCATCCGCCTCTTTTGCTAGCTCTAGCAGTGATTTGGTTGATTCAAATGTGCCCATGATCTAGTCTATAAATATTAAAATCAAAAAGGTTTAAATTCTAATTTCTGGTAGCAGTGTATATGTAACAATTTCAAGTATTAAAAAATATTATGGAAAAAAACTGCTTTAAAATACTAACATCAAATTCTTCTGAATGCAAACCAGCAATGAAATGCCTGAATGTATAATTTGTTACCTGAAGCAAAATAAATGAAAATAAAGACACAATTGCTCTAGATTCTTTGTAACCTTTAAGGTTATATTTGCAAGGAGAGCAGTTTCTTTGACAAGTTTGTTTTAATAGAATTGAACATTTAATTTTCCCTCACAATAATCAAAGTAAATATTTAATCATTATTACTCTTGGTATATCAAACTGAATTCCAGGAATGTAATAAAGTTTGATTTGTAAATATTACATAGAAAAAGACTGAATTAACAAACACACTGCATTTTTAAAATTTTTTTCTCGTAAGTACACACTGACATCTACTTACCTGATAGCAGCATTGCTGGTTTTGAGTGATTTTTTTTTTTTCCTTCTAGAGGGAATGCTGAATGGCACTATTATCTTTGGAACAAATTAAGAAGATAGGAACAAACAACAGAAAAATAACTTCTACACATATATTCTTCAAGGGTAATAAATAGCTAAGTATATAATTATGGAAAAATATGCCTCAAATATACTTTTGTAAATTATCAAGTTTTTTTATGAAAATATAATGCACTGTCACTACTATTTATTCTGAGAAGAACAAACTTTGAGGTTTGAGTTTTCTCCTTCAACCAACAGAATGATATCAAGAGTAAACTTGGATTAATATCAACCTGTTTAAGCCAATGGAGAGTTCTATAGTATATCTGATTACTTTACCAATGCCCAGATATTCTGGGTTACAATCAAGAGACTCACCAAATATTTTGTATCCAAGTTTTATACCCCAAACAGGTTCTCTGATGATTTATCATTCTAGAATAGGAAATCTGAAGATATAACAAATTATGTAACACAAATAGACATGCAAAATAGAAGGATGTAAAAGATATGCTTGGCCCTGGATTTATTTCCCCTTAGAATAATTCCTTCCATAAATAATACTTTACTTTTTACATATAGAGTCATTCTATAACTAGTTTTGGATCACAGAGAAAGTTAATGATATAACTTAAAAAAAATTCTAGATCACTTTTTATTGTAGTCAAAATTTTGTCACCCCAAACCACAAGAAATACTCTCCAAGTGGATGCTCAGGTCATGTTATGATGTTCCTAAATGAACACATTTTTTGAGGCTTACAATGTAAATTATATACTACTTTCAGCAGCATTTTTTTTTCCAAAAATGACTAAAAATAAACTTTAAATATAAAGCATATAAAAAGGACTATTAAGGATAGTTGTCCAAACTATATCTAGAAATACAGGAAAATATGTGTTGCCTCATAATAAAGTTAAATTGTTTGTCATGCATAATTTAAACTACAGCATACACAAGAGTCCTTAACACCTCTGAGGTTTCAGAGAGCTCATCACCAGTTAAACACTATCAGTTCTGATTGCTTAGAATGTTGTTGCTAGACCTCGGTTGCAGCTTGGTAGAAGAGTACTTACTTGACAAGCATGTACAAGGCCCTGGGTTCAGTCCCCAGAGCCCTCCCTCAAGTTTATATTTATGTCTCAAGTAAGACAGGCAAATTAGTCTAGGGCCCATAGATGAATATCAATAAATTATCAAGATAATGCATTTAAATGTAAACACATGTTTTGTAGAAAAACTACATCATTTTGAAATATACTACTTGAAAAAACTCCTGTATTATTTGGTGATTCCATGCATAAATAAACTTGAACCAATATCAATAATCTTCAAAGGAAATAAAAATGACAACTAGCCTGACAACTGGTATTCCAATTTTCCTACCAATGCAATTTGAAATGACAGACATTAAGCCCTGATTATTAATGATGACAGCTCTGCTGAGTGTCACTAGAGTGAAGATTTGATATGTAAATAAATTCAAATTACTTGCTTTCACAGTTTGCCCAGACTTTCCATAATTTGCTTCCCCTTCTTTATACATATTCAGTATTGAAAGTTATATTGCCTCTCCATTTTGTTTTCATTTTATTCTGATGTGAAATATTATATGTCGTCACATCTCATTATAATGTGATACAAGCTAATGTATTGTGACATGGCATCATGTGCTCTGCACCCCACAGGTGCCACACTCCTCCACCTATCAGAATTAAATCAGAATGCTTTGGCATATATCTAGTCATGTATCATATTACGGCTTGAATTTGACTAACACGGGAACTGCTATGTCTGATACTGATCACTTGCTGTGAAAGTTTTGACCAAAGTGGCGTTCTGCTCTGGTATTAACATTTAATTCGTTAATAAAATTTAATTTTGTTTCTGAAGGAATAACAGTTTTGTTTGAGTATATGTGCTTTCACACACTTCCTTTTTGGGAATTTAGTGGAGAGTTCTAAAGGGGCTTCCTGGTATGCAATGGTAATTGAGCCCTTGCCTCTTCCTCCATGGAAAGACCAGGACATCATTACCTTTTAAAAGTGCACCTGGTCTCATTTTCAAGCAGGCCCAAGCCCAAGCAAAACCACAGAACAGACCATATAAACGTATTGGAGGAGGAAAGGCCATAGGGTAGCATGCTCTAATTCTTTTTATTCCTTTCTCCCCTTTGAGTGTCTTGGGGACACTGCAGCTATAATACATTAGCACAGTTAGTTGACCTACTTTCAAAGTTGTAGAATAGGTATCTGATTTCCTCTGTTTCTCTTCATCAACACTAGTGGTGTTTGATGCCTGAGAATGACCAGGCATTAAACTGTGGTGAGTCAGGATTATACTGAGCAAATCCAGCAATGAAGAAAGTGAAGCCATATCTATTAGGATCCCTGAAGGCATTAGATAATCTCTGAAGCATTTAATTGCTAAAACCTTAGTCCAAGGAAACTAGTTTCTGTAGGTCAGTGTTTTTGCAGGATTTTTTACATTCACATCAGGTCAGAATACAATCTGGTCAATATTCCATGCAAAATTCATTCATAACTCTATTATTTATCTGCAGTGTTTTCTCTCAATGATGAAATACTTACTACCTTAAAATTTTTAGAAATACTAACACACTAATATAGTGACCTGAAAAACTTAAAATAGTGTTTTAGAAATTATTTACTCTTGTTATTTTACAGGCCCTAGAATGCCTCATTTGTCAAATTAGAAGTAAAATTCTTGTTTATCCTACATATGCTTTGTTCAGATACATGGAAAAAGTTTGAACTAAATATAGAGATTGTTCTGATTGTCAAAATAATGACATAAGGTACCATTCTGCAAATCCTATTCAATACTAAGTTTTGATGTGATGTTAATAAGCATAAAAAACAAAGTTAATTGTTGTCTTGAAAATTTGGAAAATGATGAATTAAATAAACTTCTCTATTACAGAGTTTTAAATTCCTTTTTATGAAGGTTGTATATTAATTCTATCAATATTAATTCATTTATTCAAACTTTAATTCACAAACTTTTACAAACCCAGGAATTCTTCAAGGCTATTTGATAAAAAAGACATTTACAAGGAGCTCTCTGCTCTAGTGTGGTTCATAGTCTTATTCATCTATCTGGATATTTAAGAAAATCTTATTGGAAACAATAAATTCTTTTCAATATAAAAAGCATATATCATACAGTTGCGTTAGGAAAAAAACAGTGATTAATGAGTAATCAACATTCACCATTACTGCCTATGCCCTGATCAGACACAGTATGTGTCTGAAACTTCATTGTGCAGACCTATGGATGAATGGATGAACTGAGAACAGTTTAGGTGAGGCTATTTGATGTTAGTTAAAGAGCAGGAAGAGAAACTCAATGATCTATGGGACTTGTTTAGCAAAAAGCTAGAAGAAAAAATAATTATGAAAATGTTTATGTTTTAAAAGAGGAAACAGGATATAAAAAGGAAATAGGAGATAGATAAGATATGCCTAAGATATTATTTTTCAAAAAATTTTAATGTTGCATAATGTTTAGACAGGACCATCAAGTGACTTGTCACTATAAAGCTACATAATTTCTTAATATAGTTCATAATTAAGTCAGCTTTAAATTTTTAATCTCTTAGAGAGGAATTAACTACATTTGAAAATTTACCATATTATTTGTTTAATAAAATTACCCAATAAACTCTTATGTTCATTTATGTCTATCAAACTCTCATTATAGAGATTGTCCAACTTTTGCATTGAAAATCTCTTCTATCATTCAATATTGTTCTTTAAATAGCTGTTGCTGTTTTATCAACAATATTCTTATGTTTTGTAATCATATCGTTTTGGAGATTAAACAACATGCAACAACATCTTAGGCTTAATATCTACTAGGTTAGAAAAGATAATTCCTACATAACTTCTCACAAGAACAAGGAAGAACAGGCTGCTATCAGCTCACAGAATATTTCACATAGTTAAAACAGCCATATGGGAAGGCATTGTGTCTAGTTAATACAAGCCTAACCTAAAATATTAATTATTCACAATACTCTTATTGCAACATCAACAATAAATTCCATTCTGTAAAATATATACTATGCAATTTCTGAATTGTGATATCATAACATACAATATGTATTTTATGTATAGAAAGTATCTCTTGGACAACTAAGTAATATTTTTAAAACCAAATAATAATTTTAAATGAGATTTTGATCTATTTCTATTATATTTACTTATTCTCATCTTAGTTGATTATTTTGCATATTAATAAGAGAAAATTAGTATCATTATAATAAGGATACTATTTAAATGGACTTATCTTCTTATCTCTTTTCTGAAATCATACTTCTAGAAAACAAACATTCTGTGCCTAATTGGGTCATTGCGGAATTTTGCCAATTATTAAAAAAAAAAAACAATATGATTTTACTCATCAATTTTGAGTAAATTATATTTAGTGTACAAAGAGAACCAAACAATATGTGAATGTTATTTGCATTAAAATAAGTTTCTGGCGTAAAATTTTCTACATAAGTCTTGGGAAATTAACATTTTTTTGAAGTTCCGAATAAGGAGATTTAGGGTAGAATGAGTAATTCAAACAGTTTAACAATGTGCTCAAAAAAGTAAACTCATGCAGTCTTTTATTAGTATCCATGGAAGGTTGATTCCAGGGTCACCTGTAGATAACAATATATTTAAATGCTCAAGTCCTTTATACAAAATTATGTAGTGTTTGCATATAACCAATGAATATTTTCCTGTAAACTTTAAATCATCTCTAGATTAATTGTAATATCAAATAAAATGTAAATATCATGTAGTCAGTTGTTACACATATTGTTTGGATAATAATGACAAGATCATTATTGACCATTATGCCTGTACATGATCACTATGGACACAACTGTTTTTCCAAATACTTTTTAGCTGTGCCTAGATGAAATCTCTGATAATAGATTTCAAGAATATGAGAGGCTGACAGTATTTTTAAAAATAGAGTTATATTTGGGGTGAATCATTTTATAGGTAATTCAATAATGTTATATTGTCTTCTTCTAACATGTTTTTAAAAGGAAAATTCTATTTAAAGTGTGAAAATCAAGGACAAATTAATCATAGATGTCCTAAGAGCCTTCAGAGACAATGGTAAAAGCAATCAATTTAACACATATCTCAAAATACTCATGAGATGAATCTGTTGAAAATATAAAGAATAAAATAGTTATAAGAGTATCTTATGACTGCTATAGGATCATCAGCATTTTTTCATTAATTTTAGCTTGTTTCAGAATTATGCATTGTTTTTGTTTTATCACTGTTCTTTTGGTACCTGGTATGGGAGTCGATATATGGGGCACATACATATTTCTCTCGATGTGCTTAATTTTTTTCTGATATTAAAAGAAAATAGGTGAGAGCACAAAAATATGAAGAGGAAGAGAAAGTAATTTTTATGCTGGTACGTCATAAAAAGGTCAGTTGAAATTGAACAAAGATTAAAGCAACAGGAAAATCTGGCAAAGTAATGAATTAAAACTTTTGGTTCTTAAAAATGGTAGGAAAATGTCTTAAAGAGTCACAAAAGTTACAAATCTAAACTTGTTTTTCATTCTTATTTATTTTAAATTTATTTATTGTAATTTGTTATACATGACAGCAGAATGCATTTCAATTCATAGTACACACAGAGAGCACCATTTTCCATGTCTCTGGTTGTACACAGAGTCATACTATTTTTGTCTTCATACATGTACTTAGGGTAATAATTTCCATCTCTTAAGTCTATTCACTATGAAATAATGAAGACAGATAAGTAAAATTAGCTATCTGTAATAAATTCTATCTATCTATTTATCTATCTTTAAATCTTGCTCTAAATTGTCAATCAGCTTATAAGAAAGTAAAGACATAGACACTTCTAGGAGAAAACCACCTCTCCCAAAATCAATATTTTAAAATGTTCTAATAGGTGGTAAATTATTGCCTGTTGGAACAAAAAACAATGAAGATGACACCACCAACCATTTCATACATACTAATGTAAAATCTATCTCCATGTAATTGCCACGTTTAGATCCTTGATGTTGCATAGGTTAGGTAGAACCACTTTCTCATCATAGTCTCACAATAATGTTAAGAAGCTCATTGTGTTCTTCCAGATTTGTCTCACCCAGTATAAGCATCCTTGTTCACTTCTACTTCCATTAGTATTCTCTTTGGGTTACTTTTTAGTTCTCTTGCCATCTTGGGCCTTTCCTGTCAATTAGTCAATGTTCTCCTTTTAATTGCATCTTGGAAACACAATATTCTCTTATATCTGACTAACAAAGCAGGAAATATTCCATTTCAGTCATTCGGCCATGCCTGGGAAAAGTTTTCTTATTGTTATAATAATGCTATAGTTCAGACACTGCCTCAGAACTGCTTACTAAATTTGATCTGAAAAAAAAATGCATCAAGAGTGCAAGCCATGCATATCCATGCTTGGATAATGACAGTGATCATCATGCCCATTATTAGAAGAATATTAATTTTGACATAATTGCCGAGTCCTTATAATTGTGTTTTACTGTCATCTATGTTTTCCCTTATGTACTCATTACTATATTTTTATAAGAGTGATAAACAAAATCTCCTATTTGAGGTCATCTTGCATAACTGAGTCAATAGTCACTGAGTATCTTAAATCATCCATTCCCTGATATGAGCAAGAGAAACAAGAACATCACCATTTACAGAGCCCAAGACAGAAGTGAGGCTGTTTATAATTGAGTTATCAGTAATGCCCTTGAGAGATCTAGAAGGGTACTCACTGTCTTGAAAAGAGGTAAATTTGTCCTAGAATCATGCACCTTGAACAAAGGTAAAAGGGACAGCATGCACACCATTTCCCCACTTCATAGCTTATTATGAAATTCTCCAATGTCACAATAAAAGATCTTAGAAAGGTTTAGAACTATTGTGTGAGTTTAAGTTTTAATAGTCCTATTTTTATATAAAAGTATAAGAAAATTGCTAGTTTTCATTAAAATTGAGATTAGTACAAATTTGACTAATCCATCTTAGAGATTTATAGGCCTCTCCATACCTCACCTGAACAACTTTTTCATAATCCTTCCTGTAATAATCAGTGAAACAAACTGGAATGATGGTCTATGAATAAAAGCTTATGAAGAAAATTGGAACTGTAGTATCCAGAATCAAAGATCACACATCATAGAAGAGTAGGACAAATAAAAATCTATGGTTCAGCACAATTTCTGGATGATTGAAATGTTTCCTTGCACTAACCAAAACATAGCCACTTGCTATTTAGAGCTATTGAGAACCAAATCTGGGTAATGTGACTGAGAAATTAACTCTTCATTTGAACTAATTTAAATTTAATTGGCCTCACATAGCTAGAGACTACAGTATTGAACAATACAGTTATGGACTATGCTAACTCTGACATTTCACTTGTCTTTCAAACCGGCATTTATTTAAAAGCACCATCCTGTTATCTGTTAACAACTAGCAAGTTTCCTTCCCTCCAAAAAGAGAAATACCAATTCCTGTAGACAAACAAAACATTATTATATTTCCCAGTCTCCAAATTATTTTATAAAATAAATGTAGAAATTATCTACTGACTTCTGGATCTCACTCAGTTCCGCCATGAGCAGCTATATGGCTTTTCTCAAGTCAGTAGTGAATTGGATTTTATTTTCCTTATCTGCAAAATGAGGGATCAGAGTACACCGCATAAGGCCCAGATTAGTTATAAAATATTGTAATACTGTGTATCACAGGACTGATTTGTGACAGAATATCAAGCAGGTCAAGGGTGCAAGTTTTCTCTTTAGCTAGGGTAGTCACGATGGATGTCTTTGATTATTCCATATTGGAATTGCCTCCTGAATAAAGAGAAGTCTAACAAGAAGACCTGTGGGAAAGCAGTGAAGGCACAGGACAGAGTAAGTAAACAATTCCTTGGCCATGCATGAGTCAAAAAGAAGTTATGTATAACTACCATATTAGAGCTGAGATAGAAACAGAAAAAAGATATCAGACAAGAGAGTTAAGTAGGGTCCAGATGATGACTCCCTTATAGCCTTGCTTAGGATCTTACATTTTATTCTGTGTTCAAGGAAACCAATGAGGACTACAAACAGAGAATTTAAATATATTTATTTGTATTTTTTTTCACATAACACACAAGTTTCTATGCAGGAAATGGAAACTGGGAAGAAAAAGTGTAGAAACAGATTTCAAAGGATGACCTTGCAACATTTAGTAGGTCTGTATATATTATGATTGCCAAAAATTATGCTAGTTTCTCAAAGATATTGTGTAGATTTTATTCAAGTACGAGAGTGATAAAAATTGCTGTCAACCGGAGATTTTTACTCTCTTTTCATGATACACAATTCATCTGGGAAGACGTTGCTCAGCCAAAGTCTGTATTTCCAATATTCATTTGCATTTAGATGTGGACATGTAAGTTCACATGAAGACAAATATGAGCATAAATAATGCCTCTATATTCTGGGACAAGGTTATTAAAAAGCAGTGTAACTTTATCTCATTTTCTCTTTTCCCCCATCTGTTTATTATTTACTTCTCTGAGGAGAACCTCGAATGCATGTTTTTGAAAATGGTAGAATCTCCATTCTCCTGGATCCCTGAATGTCTACATGGAGCCCAGCCCCCTACCTTCCAATCACCAGAAATACTCATATTAGACTGTTACCTAATTTTTTCTTTGTATTACCCTGAAGTATTATCTCTTTTTTTAATATTTTACAACTAGAATTTCTCTAATTAACATAGAACCTCTTAACAAACATGCCTGTATCCCTGTATCAAAGGTTATACATCCTTTAAAATCAGTTAAGCTCTCCATATGTGTGTAGGTGGAGATAATTTGTTAAGAATCTACTAAGCTAATGCCTAACTGAAATGTAAACCTGTCCTGCAAATTTTCTAGGATATACTTTTGGAGAAGGTACTAAAGAGAACACTTATATTTGCCAAAAAATAATTTTAAAAAATTTATTAGGCTTCTAGGGGGAGCCACAACAAACACAATATACAGCTTCTGACTTCTTTACAATAAAGCTAAAGCATTAGACAAAAGATTTTGCCCTTTTTGTTATTGTTTGTTTCTTCTGAGGAGAGAAATCTTTAGAAGATACTTTAGGTGACTTCAGTCAATTCAAGTTCTAACCAGTGCAAATGCCACTGCCCACTGTGAAATATTTCCATTCTTAATTATATTTGAACTTTAAAATCACAACTAATTTTGCTTTATTTCTGTAAAGAACTCTGTTATTATGCTTTTCTCACACAATTCAGTAGGAAAGAATTCAGTGGGAAATATTCAGTATAATGTACTTGTAATCTAAGGGAACAAAAGCACTTATACTTTGGCCTCAAATTTGCATTAAATTGCTTTAACAATCATCAGAAACTTTGCACTGTCATTCACCTTAATTATTCACATAGCAGAATCTTGTTTTCCTGAAAATAAAGCCAATTTTATGGAAAAGACAGCATGACTTCAAAACTTAGTATGAGAAGGTGTATGAACAATAAAGTTTATATTTAGAACAAGACAGTATTTGAAAAGGAAGGTCCATTTTTTTCTTTTATGCTAAACAAGCTTTATATTTCATTTGCATTTCTCCCACATTTTAGTAAGATTATATGTTCAGAGAGCTAATGTTATGACTAAATTCATTCACATTTAAGAAAAAAATGCAGCCAGTTTGAGGGGAAAAATGCAAACACTAAATGATGTTCTAGAATAGGGAATAGAGAAGATGGTAATTTTCTCCACCAATCTAATGTAAAAGATTTTGTCCTACACAGGTAACCACAGGAGATACTTTTGGATGATACAGCTAGTACTCCAGAAGTTATAACCCAAATGACAGATAGAGGTAGAAGAAAATCTTACCCCACAAAATATTGAGAAATAGGAACTTTTCCTTGTAAGTACTTTGCTATTTCCCTATTCTTTTTTCTATCATACATATGCAAACACAACCATATCACCTTTGTGGTTTTGTTGTTGTTTGGATGTTCCGTGTTCTTTCTGTGCTGCATTTCTCTTGTCCACAATACAGATTCCCAATTAACAGATAATATTGAAGAGCTGGTGATGCAAGTCAGTGGTAGACCACTTGTCTAGCATACCGAAGCCCTGAGTTCAATTCCTAGTGCCACAAAAACAAAAACATAAGTAAATAAACAAAATATTGATTTTTCCCTAAAGTCACTTCTTTTATTTCCAAAACATGGTCTAATCTGATCCATTAGGGCAATATTACCATGCATTTCACCTCTCCTCTCTGCTTTATCCATGGAAAATATCACATTTAAATCTAAAACTATTTCTTTTTGAGTCCATTATTTATTAGAAAAGATTTAATCTATTATGATATAACATATTCTAGTCAGTCACTACTTATTATCAAATTCAATATTTGGATATTGTAAGATAGAAATGGTTACAAAAAAATGGACTAATAAAATAATTTGCCCACAGGGCTTAAAACAAAAAAAAAGAAAAGAAAGAAAAACTATGAAAGGTTAAAACAAACTAGGCACAGTGGTATACCTACAACTCCACCTACTTGGGAGGCTGAGGCAGGAAGAATGCAAGTTTGAGACCCAGGAAACTTAGGGAGACCCTGTCTCAAAATGATTAAAAAAAAAAAAAAAAAAAAGGGCTCGGGAATATAGGGGAATGTAGTTCAGTATTGGATTCAGACCCCAGATACAGCAAAACACAAATAGTTTTTTTTAAAACATGTTTAAAATGTATTTGTTGACTTTCATTTCCAGATGGGGGCAAGGTAGGGGGGACAACTGCTAAACATACCCAATGTGACAATGCTCTAAAAAGAAGATGTGAGAGTCTGGTAAACCCATCTTGCTAGGGTGCTGGCTGGAAGGTAGGAGAGGAAAGGTTTTCTGAGGGAGTAATATCTCAGTTAGCCTTGAATCATTACTAGGATTCATGTAACCAACAATGCGTAGACAAAAACCAGGAATAGGAAAAAGTTAATAAAAGGATAATAAGGTTTTAAAAGTACCAAAAACTTGAATGGTGAAGGGGGGGGGGGTGAAAGTTTGGTAGGATTATGATTTTGAAGGGACCTGCTAAAGGAAGAAAGATGAATAATTTTTGTATCAGAATATAAGCATTTTGATTCTGACTCAGAATAAATATATAAACAGTGTATCTGGGGAAATAAAACTAAAAGCCCATCAACATAACAAAATGAACTTTTAATTCTATATTTCCCACATCACCAATAGTTTTTTAGAAGACTAGATTCCTATTCCTATTATTCCTAATCAAGGAATTACCATTATGGTGATATTTTCTTTAGGGTTTTTATTCACATTATTGTTATTGAAAAAAACATAAGTCTAAAACCCAATGTAATGTTTAAAGCATCTTCACATTTATGTAAGAATTCACTCTAGCATACGGTATGCCTAAGGAATTAGAGGCCATTATTTCATTTATGGATTTATAAATACATTACCAAGCCGATGTTGGCCATAAACTTAAAGTGGGCCACCTGTTGAGGTATAAAGAACAGGCTTCATTGCATATGGTACAAAAATTCACTGAAGAACAGTTAAATGGTTGCTTCTGAACACATATTGTTGCTTTGTTGACAAGAAGTGCCATATTTGAAAAACAGAACATACTATTTGAAAAAGAGAACATATTATTAATGCAAATTATCAATTCAAATGTGAATGATTTTTCTCATTTTAAGCCATACACTATCAAAGAAAGAGAATAAATATAAATCTACTCAAAAGCCTGGAATATGACTTAAATCTAAGAGAAGTATTATGAACTCTGAAAGGATGTTTAGGGCCATGATGGGATAATAAAATTACCTTTGTTTATTTAAAACTACCAAGATGACACACACCTGAATGACTTTGAAACAGCATTGTCAGCTTAACAATTAGACAAGCAGTAAATTAGGTTATTAGCTTGAATTTGGGTCATGCAAATTTTGGCAAACCACCTATTTTTATTTCAAAGATGCAGATGAGATTAAAAACCTGGTAATGTTGTGCCAGGACAATAATTATAAAGATGCATCATGATTTTATATTCTGGCCTAGTAATAGTAATGATTTCTACAGTGTTGCCTTCAAATTACTTTATAAAGAACAATTTTTTAAAAATCTAATTAAAATGTCAAATTCTTTTCAAAAGTAAAAGTAGTAGAATTTAAATGTTCTTTGGGCATTTTTCCTTTCCTTTCCTTTTTTTCTTAAGTAATCAAGCTAGTAAGTGATAAAATTAGGTATAAAAAATGAAATGACAATCAATTTTTCCACTAACAGCATTATTCCAATTTTATTCTTTAGGATGTTAAATCAGACAGTAAAGAAAAGCAATCAAAATTTCAGATTCTTCTGTGTTGATATATTTATCTGTATATCATACTGTCATTACCACTCAATTCATAGATATTGCCAATATATTTTTAGCTTATAGGTAAAATCAGCTAAGCCAGAGTTTGGAATTGTCTAAAACACAGAATGCATTATTCTGTATATAGAATATGTTTCACCTCAATGAATCCCCAAAATGATTTGCAACTCTAACAAATTAAAATTGCTTTTTCTGTATTGAAATGAATATAGCTTTGATATAAAGCTCCAGGAATATTTTACAATTACGAAAATGGAAAAAACTCCAAGTAGATATTTCATTTCTAATGTATGAAGGATAAATGACCACATATTAGGAATATAAGAAAATAATGAAGATTATGTAGACATAAGTAATTTGGGCTTCTTATTCCACAGAGAAATTAAAATAAATGTTTTTATCCAAAATATGTAGCTACATATCTGGGTTCTTAAGTTCTTACTAAAAATTTTCACCTTTAAAATTAGATGTTATAAAAAATTTCTGGGGATAGATAGTGGTACTGTTTGCACAATGTAAATATACTTAATGCCACTGAATTGCATGCTTCGAATAGTTTAAATGATAAATTTATGTCGTGTACATATTCCCACAATAAAAATATTCAAGAATTGATTTGGTTTTATTACCTACATATAAATAACTAACACTCATCTATCTACTCATATATGAATGGTCAGTGCAAACAGAATTGAATTTTCATCTTTCCATTTATTCTGAAGTATGTTTCAAAATGCTTTGTCTATTATGGGGAAGAACAGTTAGTCTGGCTGGCTGAATTTTTTTTCTTTGACTCATTTTTCTCAAGTTTATAATTATCTCTATTCAATATTTATAGGGAATTTGATATATTCTTAAATCTGTTTAATTCTAACATATATTCTAATCTTCAGGAGTAAGATTATAACTGGAAATGGAAAAATCAAGATGTTTTTCTTCGCCTTGTAAGAGTTATGGATATTTCAAAATAGTGATATACATTTGTTCTCTTCAGACCATCAGAATCTTTAAAACTATAAATATGTTAAAAAGGGTATATTAGAAAAGTAAGGTCATTTTTTAGTTCTCAGAATTGTCCCAAATGACCATGTTGACCAAACTGGAAATCTAGTACCAGTTCAAATTATAGCTGATCTTCACAACCTTATGCGATATTTCCTCTAAAATCTGTTTCTCAGATGCATGAAATAAAGTTACTGTGACAGCATGGTAGTGATTCAAAACTGTTCCAACACTTAGTACCTATCATTCTCGGTAGATATTTAACCCCTCCGTCTCCATTTCTTCACTTGTAAAATGGTATGATAGAAATTATTTCTAAATGACTTAAAGGAAAATGCCATGTACATAGCTAGTTGTCATAAATGTTATTTTTCATTATTATCTGTCTGTACAGCATTAAAAAAAATCTATTTACCTTTGATGGTAATGCATTTTGGATTTAACTGTACTTATTGCCCTCAAATTGAATCTGGGAGACTGAATTATAGAATTTGACTATTACACTAATCAAGTAAACAAAGAATTGCCAAGTTTGCAGTTGGCTAATTAATATGTGTGTAATTACTTATGGGTCTTTAAAATACATAATTGTTTCCTGTTTGAGGATATATCCTTCTCCTGATATTGTGTTACTTTTTTGCATCTAAAGTACAGTGAAGTAGAGAGCAATCTCTCAAAGAGTTTAAATTCCACAAACTTTCCTTCATCCCTTTCCTTCCCACTGCATTATATCTGACAATGTTTCTGTTTCTGGCTACATCTTGGTGCAATTAAAACAATTATTTAACCTTGCAGATAACCAGTGTAGAGCTGATTTAAGCTCTTTTTTTAATTTTCTTTTTTCTTTGTTTCTAGAGAGCTTAGGTTTTGAGAAGAAGTTCAGCCAGCAAAGATTTCTTTTACTTTTAATATACCTACCACAAATCCCACGGATATTTCTCAAGAGATTTAATTTTCCTACAGTTTTACAAAGCTTTGAGAAGGAAGAATGCTTACCATTTTTTTTTTCTGAATTGAGTGCTTTAAAAATTTATGCATATGAATTCCTGTCTCACTGGTAGTATGCTATTATCACTACCATATTTTAATGTAAAACAATGTCTATCTTTGAGACATTTTTAATCTTAATAAACGGAAAACAAATTATTTGTATGGAAAATAATGATATGTTGGTCAAATACGAAGGTTATGTAAGTGGTTTATGCATAGGGACTATTAATTTTTATCTCTTGCCTTTTTTTATTGCTTTGTTAATAATCTGTTCCAAAGTAAATAAGTTAAATACCATTGATCAATTAATGAATTATTTCTCTATCAAAAAAAAGCTGGAGGTGTAGAATCAACAATTTATTCCAGAAATCAACTCTCATTAAAATAACACTATACACAAAAAGAACTTGATATCAGATACGCTATATAAATACAATATATTTCTTCCAAACGCTAATGCTTCAAAGAAAAGTCAATACAGTCTTTTTGTAAATGTAAAGAAGTGTCCTTTAAAAAATTTAAAATAGAACAAACCTAACTAAGAAGGTTTTCTCAGGTTTTTTAATGAATTATAGGTTTCGTACAATTTTGCTTATTCTCTCCTTAAAACACTGAGGACACTGGTTGTGGAATAAATTAAAGTTGTAATTGACAAAGTATAATTAGTAGAAACTGTTGGTTCATAAAATTCCCAAATCTTCATATTCTGAAAGCAGGAGCCTATTTATTCGCGTTGCTTATAAGTAACACTTATTAAGCATTCTTATGTTCACTACCTAATTCTGGCAGTGGAGTTTGTAGAAATGGTCAAGGTAGTTCCAATTTTAGATGTGTGTAGCTGGCCCTGGGTTATGATTTCATCTTGCCACAGTTTCCCTTTATGCCCTGGTGAATCACTTCATCTCTTGGTATGAGTTTATTTCAAAACTGCCTTTTCTTATCTTCCATGAAGACTCTTGTATAATCTCCTGTACAGTTGATAGTATTTGCAAGAGTGTTCTTCATGGTTATAGCAGCTCAGTTTTCCCTGATTATAATCATACAATTTCACATAGCTGTAGTAACACAAAATAGCCCTTTAAAATAAGTCAGTCTCATATGAGCTCTCTTATATTCTGAGAATCTCATCATTTCCCACTTCAGGGTATTGTCTCATGTCATTATTAACATACAAGAGTTATAAGTATGCAGTTTTAATAAGTCTCTACTATATGCATATATCTACTAGAATCTTTCATTGAATATGTAAAAAAGTATATTACAATTTTCCTTCATCAGTAATCATATTTTAATGATACCTATATTACTAATTTTTTCAAAGTGATAAATTTTCAAAATAATGATTTGTGAAACTTATTTTTCCCCTTCAGTGTATCTAAGCATCTTGCATTCTCCCCCTCCTTCTTGAACAGAAACTTGAACATTCTCTAAATGACTAAAATAACAAATAAAACACCAGATACTTGACTCTTTCATGTTATATCAGTTTTGCTGCCACTGCTACATAATAACTAATTCACAAATGGTAATGATTTGTATAATAGACACTTGTTTAGTTTTTTTTTTTTGCTTCAAAGGCAATAAGTTCACTCATATTCAAAATTTAATAAACTCCATGTTTTTATTCTCTGATAACTTTAAAAGTTAGAGTTATGAAATAATTTAATATCAGAGAAAGAATAAAAAGAGTGTCACCACACACACACACACACAAAAAAAAATACTGAGATCACTAGATAGGAATGTAGGGGAAAGTTTGCTTTTGATATATAAAGATGTGAAAGTTTCTGTTTTTCACATTTTTTTAGTTAGGTGATATTTATCAGCCAATTATATTACTTTCAGCAAACAAATCAGGTAATAACTAATGTGTAGAACATAAGCCATATTAACTTCTCAAGATTTATGTATGGAATCAAATCTATTGATTAAATGATCAGTTTTCTTTATCTATTGAAACTCTAGGTTTCCTTAAGAACTGTGAATAACCAGTGTTTGTGAAAACACAATTTTCAGCATGTTTTCAAAATTTATCCTGCAATTTAGAAATCATGAGATAATCTTTTACCAACTGAAGTGAAACAAATGTGCCTAGCAATTAGAAGGGTGCATAAAGTTTATAACCAGGTAAATTAAACTAAACATATAGACTACTCATAAAGAAGTAGTTCCAGATAATAAATTGGCCAGAAATTATAGTACTATGAAAGAAGCATTGGTATTTATATATGCTAAAGAATACCTAAGACTTTAAAATATAACAATATTTATGATGCATGGAGTACTTAAATCTGTTCCTTATGATTTTTCAAATCTAGTTTGCAGGAGCCATCTTGCCCAAATTGAACATTCTATTTTTCATTTGCAATTTTTTACTTGTTGCCAATGTCCTTATTTCTAGCACAGAGGCATTGGCAAAACTTCTTAAAATATAAAACGAAAACAGCTATAGTATTGTTTATGGCCACCAATCGACTTCTCTTTTTGGACCATCCTTAGCATCACATACAGAGCTAGGATATTCCAGACAATCCTGTGGGTGTTACATGTTTATGATAAAGATATAAACAACAATTAATAAACAAATTCAAAACCCTGCTCAATGTGTGCATTTTAATAATTAGGAAGAATGTATATGTATGTGTCCATACATACATACATAAATATTATTTTTAAGTAGTTTGTCATCTATAATAATAAATTCACTACCATTCTTTAGAATTATAAAATTTTACTACACCTCAGTTAATAGCAACATATTTTGGACCAAGAGAAGCTGTCATTTTCTATCATCTGTCTAAGGTCTTTCAAAGCTACTTTTCCCACATCACTTAGTGGTTCGGACATTTTATGCACAGATCATAACTCATCTTTTCATTTGCATTTTAGTTTTCAGAGTAAAGATTCTAGATGCCCCATGACATCATTAGGAAGACTATGTGTGTTTTGTTCTTTGGTGTTCCATTACAATGGAGAATGCACTTTTCATCCTTATCTCTATCACTTACTTAAATGAAATTCTTTGCTCTCAGATTCTATTTAGAGACTTTTCTGTCATTATTTAAATTCATTTGTAACACAAACATTTAGTTTATGATCTTTCACAATCAATTATGATTTTAAAAACACCCAAATTTACCCTGTCCTTTAATGGAAAATTTTCTCTGCTCTCCAACATCTATTATGCCTCTCACACATAGGTCCAGCTTATTGTGAGCACCCTTATATTGGAAATGCAATGTCTTGTTATTATCAATAATTGGCAACAATCTTATACCTTGTGCCAACCCTTCTATAAGAGATTACAATTTCCTTAATGGAGAGAGACATATATTTTGTAGGTCAAAAGGAGTTCACTGTAAGCAAGTTCAAATATTTCAACCTAACACACACATACATTTACATAAATATATTCACTATAAGTATTCTATCTATTCTATTTATAACATAGAATTACTCATTTACTGTGGTAGGGATACAATCTCATTACTCTGCATAAATCAGCTTTCATCATTTATCTCAATAAATATTCTGTTCCTCTTTTATACTCACAGGTAGGAAGGATCTGAGAGAATATTCAGATTCAGGTGAACTAACTATAAACCCTGTGTTTTTGTCTTTTTCTTGCCTCTTTTACATGGTGGTCTTTCTACAAATACAGGACACTGTGATTTGAGTTTTTATACTGTTCATCCAAATTTTGGGTATCTGTTCTAGAAAAATCAAGGAAAGACTCTCCATTACACATGGAATAGAATAGTGACATTTTATATCAACATTTCTTTTAATTC
Source organism: Callospermophilus lateralis (assembly GCF_048772815.1). Lineage (NCBI taxonomy): Eukaryota > Metazoa > Chordata > Mammalia > Rodentia > Sciuridae > Callospermophilus > Callospermophilus lateralis. The sequence goes on along the minus strand of NC_135305.1, from coordinate 118,168,207 downwards.
GTTCAGCCACTCAAAATGATGATTTCACCTTCTTAGGGGGAATATTTTAATTGGTAACTATAGACAGGGTGGATGGGCAAGCGGAGAACTCAATGAAAAGGAAAGCAAATATAAAAGCATCAGTTTAAGCACATTAACAACCCACTTTGTGCCCGTAAATAAAAATTGGGACAAAGGCCTGATATTATACCCCATGGGGAAAAGTTCTAATTAGAGAAAATGAACGCAATGCCTTCCTAAGAAAAACTTAAACATTTCTGTGACTCAGTGTCTTCTTGTCAGAAAAAAGATTCATTAAAAAAGGAAAGAAACACCATGATTATGAAATACCCATAGTGCATCACAGAAGAACTTGCACCACTGAGTCATGGACCAGATTCACTGTAAACTTACATGCTGTTGGACTTTGGGAATGAATGTTGACCAAGGAATGTTGTTCTAATTGTGTTGAAGATATTAGTCCTCTCTGTTACCTGCTCATGATGCCAGACTACACTGGCATGATAATATAGCTATGTCTACTTTCTCTCCTTCTCTTTACATTACACTATGAAATAACGGAAGTCAGTAGTCTGTGCATACCCACTCTTAGAAAATTCTCAAAGTAGCTTTAATTGCTAAGCAGAACTTTTGCTGCCAGCATCTTAAATTATTGTTATAATATCAGCAAGTACCAACACTTAGATCTTAGAGTATATTTTACAATTGCTGAATCGCTGAAATTTCCAGACAAATCAAATAGACTTTTTAATAAAAGTCTTACTTTTATTACATTTTTTCATTTGTTGGTATCCTGTCTGAAAAAAATGGGAATTATGTTAGCAATCCAAGCAGCATGAATTTTAGTAAGTGACTGGTGGCATGGGTATTGGAAAGAACTAAAATAAGAGAAAAGCAAGGGATCAGACATAGCTATAGTTAAACAAGAACTGGTATTCCAAGGACAAGAAATTTTCTGTGGATCCAAGGTCAAGAGGCTTAGTCTACGTTGAATTGTTCGTGTTATAATCAGACTATTGGCTTCATGTGTTGTTAATTATCTGCTGCTACTGGGGAATCCACCATATGCAGAATAAAAGAAAGGCATTCTTCCTTTCTACCTTGCAATGTAGAATTGGATTCCATTGGCAGTGTCCATCAAGAAATCTGGAAAAGGTGTCTGGGAAGTATATTTTCCAAATTAAGACTAAACATAAAGCTGACAGTCAACATACAGGACACAGCATTTTTTCTTCTTTTCTTTTCTTTTAACCATTGATTTATTGAGATGAAGTTCACAAACTCCCTTTGGCAGTGATTTGACCATTATATAGTTACACACTAAATGTCAGAACTAAAGGTGAAGGTCTTGCTAAAATCCATTTATATTTTCTTGCCTTCTGAAACAAAGACAACTGAATGTAATTTAATGTTTTCTTGATGACTCAAAAGTCAACTTTAGAATGTCAGTGTTTATCCTGTGCTCATTACCTTGGATGACTTGAGATGCAGTATGATGCTTATCCCAATGCTGATGTGTCCATATTGCTATGAATTTAATTTCTCTTTTCTATGCTCTTTATTCTCATTGTCTTATCTTTTTGTTTTGTCAATCTTCATTTCTTATAATTGTCACTGTCTATTTATTTAGTGTTATCTGGACTGGTACTAATCTTAGAACTGATTTGCATAAAAAATAAAATAAGCAAATTTTCTTTCATCATATTTTTACAAAGAAATAAATCTCAGTAAAATTCTGAGTGGAAGCTGGTGGTTTCCCTCATGAGCAACATATATGTGTATACTAGTTCAGAGTACATTTTTGTCTGGTTACCTCTATTTCCCAGAGATTATGGCTATTTGTCAAACATTCCCCAGGCAGTTGATATGCTAATATAATTAGCTAGCTAGCATAAATAGGGTAATTTTGTGAATAGCCAAAGTTATATTCTGAATAATTCATCTCATATGATTGAGAGAAATAAATCCTTTATGAACACAAGGATAGCTTCTTTTGGAAATTTCCAATAATCTATTATGCTTTTTGAATTCTAAGGAGTTCAAAAAAATAACAAAATATTTTAATATATTATTTCTAGACCTTATTTTTAATATATATGTATATATCTTATGTATACATGTGAGAGGATATATATGTATGCATGTAAAATAGATTGATTATATATATATATATATGATAGATAGATATATATAGATATATATATCTACATATATAGTTTGTTGGAAGGAAAGGGAAACTTCAAGAGACTAAAGACAATAAAATTAAGAATTTTTTTAAAATTTTAATCTTTTGTACTTGTAGATGGACAGAATGCCTTTACTTGTTTATTTTCATGTGGTGCTAAGGATCAAACCCTGTTCCTCATGCATGCTAGGCAAGCTCTCTACAAGTGAGCTAAAGCCCCAACCCAGAAAATATTTTTAATAAAAACTAAATCTAAGAATATTATTAAGAAAACAACAATTCATTTTTTGCCCTCCAGCAAGACATTATGATCTAGTGTAATTAATTGTTCACATATAAAGGTAAAACTTTACCTATCCTTTTATGATTCTGACACCTTACATTTTGAATTTTCTTGTCTGATCCATCATTATTCCAAGAACTTAAAGAATTAGCCACCAGGAAAATAATAATGAAGACTATACATTCCTAACATCATAGAGCTATCTTTCTCATTCCATTATTGCTGAGTGTCAGAGACAACATTATTATAAATACATGAAATGAAGGCACAGAGAAATGTGAGCCAGGATCACATAGCCAGTTAGTGACAAATTTGTATCCAAATCTCCAAATATAGGAATCCATACATTTGAAAATCCACGGAATTTTGAAAGTGGCAGAAGAACAATGAAAATAATAATTTACATAAAGAAAGTATTCGTTTTATCTCACTTTTATAAAAATTTCTATAAAATTATTTTCTTCCTTAAAACAATACATATTTTATTATTTACAGCAGTTCAGAAGTCCAACATAGATGTCTCTTGGCCAAAATCAAGGTGTCTGCAGAGATAGTTCATTCTGGAGGCTCCAGGGAAAATGTTGTCTTACCTTCTGCAGCCTCTACTACCCTCAAGTTCCCTTTGCTCTCAGCCCCCATCCTCCATCAAAAAGCCAGGAATGGCTCATGAAGTCCTTCCTATTAAGTGTCACTCTGACCTCTTCTTAATTGCATCTCCCCTTGGTTCTGATTCATCTGCCTCCCTCTTCTATTTTAAGGCGCTCTTGCAATTACATTAGGCCTATTTGAATTGCAGGATGATCTCTCTCATGTAAGATTAGCTGATTTGCAAGCTTTAACCCACCTAAAGTCTTAATTCCCCTGTGTCTCTAACTGGGATATTCACAGACTACAAGGATTAGAATATGAACATTTTGGGGAAGTCATCATTCAGCCTACAATCATCAGTAAAGGTCCTAATGCATATAAACGCTCCCATAGTTTGTTTCCCTGTCATAAAAAGTAGAAAGTAGTAGCTTCGTTTTTTTTTTTTTTTTTTAAGAGAGGAAATGACATCCCATGAGCTTTTAGCTTTTGTTGATGGAAATTTTAAATAATTATAAATAAAAAAATATTGGAATTATTTAAGACTTTTTTCTGCAGAAGATAAGTAAAATTAAGAGGAAGCATTATAGCTTTCTATTGGGAATAGCCATTTAAATGCAAAAATGTTGGGTTAAAAAAGCTTCAGTTTGGCTGAAAAGAGGAAATAAAAAGAATAATAAAAACTAGACCAGTTATGAAATTATAAAAGAGTACTATATTAAAATATCTTTTTCCTATCTTAAATCTAATAAAACCTATGAATGGTTAATGATGGTATTGTGAATGAATGAATCAATAATAACTCCTTTTTGTAGATTAGACAATTTATTTGATATTTTCATCTTCAAACTCCCTTCCCAGTCCTTCCCTGGCATCATTTAACTTTTCAAATCCAAGATTCTATACCAGAAAAAAAAGTTAATACGTTTTACCTTGCAAGGTAGTAATGAAGTTAAATGCAATATTATGGAAAAACAACTTGTAAGAGCTCAATGAATTGTAGAAGTTGCTACCATTTATGTTTAGTAATATTATGCCTATCTGCAAGTATATGAGGCTGGATTGTCATGCTAACAAAGACAGGAAAGGGCTATGATATGACAGTCTTGAGTTCTCAACACAAACCATATTAACTATACTTTTATGCTTTTAAAGTATTTCTCATATTTACTTTTTCCTCTTTCCCCTACAACCTGGTGATACAGAATGAAAACAATAACAAAACAACAACAACAAAAATTTACTACAAAAATTCTCAAAATAGTGAATTATTTTAGGAATTTGCAATTTCTTTGAAAAATGTCATTTATTATTAAATTCTTTAGAAAAACAAATTTAGGTCAAGAGTAGATTTGACCCTTCAGTTTCTTGTTAACTTAAAAACAATTTGTTCTCTTAATGAGTGAAGTAAGTGAAGTAAACTTATACTCAATATACCAAATACCATGGGTTTCTTACAGTTGACTATGTGTAGAATTTGGAGATAGCAGCCACAGCATCATCCTGAAAGTGACTAGACCAGGGTCTACCAGGTGACTACACTACACGTTTAAACTAAATTCAAAGTAAAACATCTATGAGGACTAGATGCAAGTACCAGATAAAATATTAGTTAAGTAGGTTAATGATACTACATTTCTAGTAGTATGTTTATCCGTCATATTTTATTGTACAAGTCCAGAATCATAAATTTACATAATTTTCAGTTGGATTAAATATATGAGACAAAAAGTGTTTAAAAAATACACATTTATAGGAATTATTTCTTTAAATATTTTATGATAATTTATGCAATTGTTAAGTTACCCATTATTTCTTCCATATTATGGGTACTATAGATTCAATTAGTACACAAAAGGATCCTTTTTAAATTACAAAAGACCATAGTGAGTTCTAAAATAAGGATACAGAAATTTCCAAAGTCTGGAAATTTATTTACAGTAAATAAATTTAAAAATAGCACATATAATTATAATGCTCATACATATGTATGTATACATATAGCATAGCCTAGTGAGTATAAAGGAATATACATTTGCAATCCTTAAGATGTATGAAACAAAGTGGTAATAATAGACATATAAACATATTATTTTAAGGACTTAAGACCATGAACTGAAGGCTATAATTAATGTAAGGCTTTAAAGGTATGGATTTGGTATGCCATGTTTCCACAAAGGGGACACATGTGTAAAGAAGGTAAAAATCCATGGTGCCTCTGATAACCTTAGGGCACTGCTTGCCCATCTGACTCACAGCTGATTGACTTCCTTTCCTCACAGTGCAATAATCACCCTCACACTGTGGTAGGGAACTTCTATTAGTCTGGGGAAATCCTATTCTCTGGTTTCATGTAATTGAGCCACATTGGGCCAAGTGTTCTTAAGTGACTAACCACATAATTCCATTGATTCCTCACAATAGTAAAGTAATGATTAACATCAAGACTTATAAGAACAGCACATTCTGCAAATTAAAAAAAAAACTATTAGAAAATCACAAGAATGATTAAATCTATGTATATAAATGAATATAGATCAGACTCAGAGCTTTAGAGTTATATACACAATATCACAAGTTTAATAACCAGGAGAAAATCAGAATCCAGGTTCCAAACTATCTCTGCATTCTGTTAATAGCAACATCAAAACATATTCATCACATTTGCCTTGAGCCAGGTACAGTTAGAATCTCTGCACTTTAAATAAATTCATTTATTTGTCAGAAGATCACTTTTAGATCATTCTACTATTATTTCTACTTTAATTTTAGAAAATTGAGGCAAAAAAGGAAAAGCAACTAGCCAAGATCATCATTTCAGTTTTAGTTGAGAAAATTAGAATTGGATATAAATTTGGTTTAATTCCAAAGGTGATGGCTTTAATTTTATCTACTTCCTCTTGTAGATACATCTGCTTTGACATATCTACATATCTTTATTGTGCATGAGGGGCTATTGCCTGCTTGCTAGCAAATCTCCTCTTTCATTTAAAAGAAAAATGCAATGTAGTAAATATTTACTGAGCATCAGAGTGCAAATATAGAGTCCTGGGAAGGAAAGGAGCCCAGTGCATTGCATACTTCACAGTTCCTGCTAAGTAATTATTTGTTAATTGATTAGTGAGCATGATACTCAAGAGACTGAGTGCAAAGACACCTTGAAAACTCAAAGAAAGGTAAGGAGAAGCTGCCATGCACATTAACAGAGCAAAAGTGGTGAAATGAGTTCAGATTCTTTCTCTTGAAGTACAGCAAACTCCACTGTTTATCTCTAGATATATTAAACTTTGACATATTTAGAAATATTTCCAAAATATACATTGGTTTCATGCCCTGTAGCTGTATCCCTAATCAAGTGATACTACCATCTAAATTTCATAGCAAGTTTGGATGGAAAGGATAAAAATGTATTTCAAATATACTCTCAAATTACAAATGTGAGCCCGATTTTATCAGCTACTGACAATTTAATATGCTGAAAATAGTGGGGTACATTTTCAAAGCATCATGCTTTAATTTAGCCATGCAGCTCATGTTTATTTTAATGGGAGTTGCACCGTGAAATCACTACAAAACACTTCGAACACTCACCCAACTGTGTCTACTAAAAGGAAAGGAACATTAATTGAATGGAAAAAGTAAAAGAATTACTAAACCTTAGCCAAAAGGTTGATTTCAGTTTTGCCTAATTTTTATGTTCTTTCTGATTTAGAAAAATATCACGAATAGCAGTCACCTTAAAAACAATTTTTTAAAAAATTAATTATATATTGTGTGTCATGCTTCAAAAACCAGTCTACCGTAGGACATTAAGTAACCAGTATTGATCTATTAACCTATCAATCTTCATCCTTTAACCATCAGGAATTCTAATTAGCCATAATTATATTAATTATAATCAAATAAAAGATCCAGTGGCACAAAATTGGGAGAGTTTTACCTCATGAGATACTCTCTTCTTTCTAAAATTATTCGCATCTTATCACAGGTGAAATATGTTAATCTACATTGCATTTTAAAAATGGGTAGGACCCATCTCTTAACTAATGATTCATAAAATCATTTGCAGCTATTAGCCTATAAGGTAAGTGCTGGTGGCTCTTTTATTTCACTGTTCAGTGTGATACTATCAATTTAAAGTCTATTTAGTATGGGGGATTTACACAGATAAAACATTATTCATTGAGGCCTGTCAGGTTTTTAAATTTTGTATCGCCATATACAATCACACGTGCCACAATATTAAATAACACTTAAGAGAGGTAACATAGAATCCCTGCTTAACTAATCAAGAGTCCCATAAACATCAAGGTCAACTATACCTCTAGAAGTCATACTTTGCCATAATTTTTTTTCCAAATCTGGCCCTCACAAAGGATGTGTCTACATTGCAAAGCCTAGATTGGCCAGGAAGAAGGGAGATTTGCTGTGGGCAGCAGAAGACAGATATTCTTCTGGCACTTTTTTTTTTTTTTTTTTGGTCAGGAGGCAGTGTCATCTCTCTATCTGAATTTATCTTGACACTCAGAGAAATGATCATGTCTTTATACTGTAACTGCACTCTCTAATGAGGATGTGAACATGCTTACAGATTTTAATTCACAAGTCCTCACAACACCTTTCTTTTGAAAACAAGTGATAAACACCTTTTAGTTATTAAAAATTCCGATGATTATGGAGCATATCAAAGGCTATCATGAATATTTATGGCAATAGAAATACAAATAGGTGCTATCATTCTCTGTATGGACAGGAAGTATGTTATTGAAAGGCTAAAGGCCTTGGTCACAGGATTCTATGAATCAATCCTACTCCACAAAAATTTATTGAACACTAACCATATGCAAGAACCCTTGCACAGTATTAACATTTGATATGTTGGTTAATGAAACATATCAAATTCCAAATGAATAATATTGTCTATGTTCATAGCCTGTGGTCCAAGAGAACAAGCTGAAGTGTAAGGAGGTAAGGCCTGCACCCATGAAAGTACCATGGGATTCAGAAGAAAACTACATAAAAATCATAATGCAAATGAACTAGCAAACTGGTAATGAGCATAACTAGTTAATTCTTTTTCTGCCTGTAAATAACAATTTTATCTTGAGCACCAACTTATTAATACTCTTCTGGGTCTCAGCTTGCTTAAATTTTAAAGATATTGGTATTACAAATTTGAGATGCCATGACTTAGAAGATTGAAGCTTTGGCAAGTTAATTAGCTCACAAAACCTTAGTTACCCAGATTAGTAGGGAGGATAACTGTCCCTATATCATTATACTACTGTGAGGACTAAATGAGGTATTTTATATAGAAGACCTGCTACCTAGATATCTATCTACCCTAAGAGATTATTGTTAAAATTACCATGGTTATGTATATTTTCCAAGAAATACTAATTTTGAGGAAATGATTTCATTTATTTCTAAAATTAAATAAAATAGTTATATGTTTAAATAAGTTTGCACTGTGACAAGTTGAAGTCAAATCATTTTTTTCCCTCAGCACATCCAAATATTTTCAATATGGAAATATGCACTGTAAATTTCTATGATGGAGATATAACAATGGAGATTGTTTGACCACAAAATTTCTGTGGTAGAACAATTTGCAGATGAACCTTCTACCAAAGACATTCTGGTAAATTCTGAAAATGTTGATTTCAAAACTAATTGGGGTTTATGATATTAAGACTTCCCATACTATATATGAAACTCCTTCTAAAACATTGTTTGCTTCTTTTCAGAATGAGTACCACTGCAGTGAGGAAGCATTGACTTAGGACAGTTTGAAGGCCTTTAGTTGTAACTTCCCAGAAGAGATTTCCAAAGTGGCAATTAGCATTTGGATGGGCAGGTTGTTTATACTTTTATCTTCCTTTTCTGAAACTTGGATTGTTCACTGAGAAAAGAATCTTTAAATGTTGGGATCTTACAAACTGAGGCTTTGTGACTAAGTTTGTATATAACCAGTGTCTTATGCCACATTGGCTCTATGACACATCCCACAAATCTCATCAATTATATCATAATCAACAGTCCATTTTCTTCCTTATGGTTTTTAATTTTTAAAGAAAAATCCTAATGAAACAGATGTCTAGAATTACTTAGAGTATTTTATAATTAGAGTCACAAGATTCACAAGTTACTTTCTCAAAAGTCTTTGCTACAATGATAAATTGTTAACCAGTGATACAAACTGTAATTCCTTCAGCTGTTTCAAGTTATATTTTCTCCCAATGATATTTTGAATTTTAAGCTTTATATATATTTCAGAACAAAAATTGAAAGATATTGTAATGCTATCTCTTTTAGTTGTAGATTTTACCCTGTATTTCCCATTTCACTGTTTTGTATCAGTAGTGAGTTTTCCAAGTCCTATGTGGAATGTACTGTGGTCACCATATAACAATTCTGTGAGTAGATATTTTTATCACTGTATTAAAAAATAAAAAACCCTGGGCTGGGGATGTGGCTCAAGCAGTAGCGGGCTCGCCTGGCATGCGTGCGGCCCGGGTTCGATCCTCAGCACCACATACAAACAAAGATGTTGCGTCTGCCAAAAACTAAAAAATAAATATTAAAATTCTTTCTCTCTCTTTTTAAAAAAAAATTTAAAAAATAAAAAACCCAAACAATGAAGAGGTAAACAAACTCATTAGAATTTATGATGTTCCAGAGGAGTTTGAATTCACTTAAATCTTTTCACCAATTCTCTGTGGTAGCTACTATTATTATTGTGGTTATTAACAGACAAGTAATTAATAAGCAGAGGTTGTGTTATTTGTATACCTTCAGGGAGCTAATAAGCCTAGCATGCGAATTTAAACTCCAGCCATGTGATTAAATTCTAAAAGCCATATACTCTCCTATGCCATATCTCTCTTCTCTTTAGCCCTAAGCAACAATTCCCCAATCCTGAGGCAAATAGCCCATCATTTACTTGCAATATAATGAAACTAAAAGTGTTGGTGACTTGATGTATTTTTCTTAGAACTCTTTGAGCTGGCATCCATGTGTGGTTTCAATAAGGTCATAATCAAAAATCAATTATTAAAACATTTTAAATCAAACACCTACAGGACTGTCATAATATGAGAAAATCATCCAGAGAACATATTAGAACTTTTATTTAGAACTTTGATTTATAATCTAATTTTATTCCTTCTATATTTGCACCTTGTTTCTTTAAAACCTTCAAAATATATTCATACATGCCCCCTTATATCACTTAAAAATGATCATACATTCATTGAGGTATATGCTAATAATTATTACTACTCTTCTGGTGGATTATACAACCAAAATAGTGCTGTGATATAGTTAAACTAATGTGTGAAGTAGGATACTTTGATAAAATTTCACTCTAATTAAACACAAGAAATGATGATATATTACAGCATTTATTTAATAAATATTTACAATCTATAATGTATCAGGCACTGTTTTAAACATATGGGACACATCAATGAGCAAAACAAAGTTCCCTTAAAGAACCGTAAGTTAGGGTGGACAGAAAATACACATTAAACAAATTATGTAAATGAAATACATAACATGCGATGTATGTTATGGAGGAAAAGAAAAAAACAAACAGGTAATCTGCAGAAGGATTGGGGCAGCTTCCAGTAATACATATAATTGTTCATTATGTGACAAGTGAGAATGGTGAAGACACAAACAATATATCTATAGATATTTCAAAGAAAGAAAATCAGTAACTGGGCAAGACAAGTTAAGAAGAAATCCTTCCTGGAAGAATTAAAAGATGACTCACGTGATTAATATTCTTCTATCATTTCTTTTCTTGGGTGTAGACAGGACCTATAACTAACATTTAACCAACATACCATGGTGAACTTGTGGGATTTTGCATGTGTGATTAAAGCCCCTAATCAGCTGACTTTAAGTTAATGTTTATTAAAGGGAATGTTTTCTTAGGTATGCCGGACCTATCAGGTGAGCCCTTAAGCAAGATTCTAGAAGCAGCACAGACTATATCTTACTGCAGATTTTGAAGGAGCAAGCTCCACAACATTTACAGCTGCCAGGAAATGAATTCTGCCAAAAACCTCAGGCAGCTTGGAAAAAGAGTCTTCCTTGTTTGAGTCTCTGGATAAGAATGCAGTCTGCCCTAAACTTGGAATGCAGCCTTGGGAGACTGTGCCGAACACCCAGCTAGTTTGTGCCCAGACTCCTGACCTACAAAAATATGAGCTATAATTGTAGCTGTTTCAGGCCACTAAATTTGTCATGACTGTTGTGCAACAATAAATAAAAATAGTACAGGAGTTATCAGGTGAGACAAGAGTGTGTCTGGGTCAAGGGAACGTTTTATGCAAATTAGAAAAAGGCACTTAGTAAAGGAGAGATTCAATCCATATGTTGGAGGTTTGGGAAGAGAAGAATGCCTTTTTACCAAATAGAAAACACAACCTTCCCTCTGAGCAGACACAGCCCTGACACAGGGAACATGGCTTAACAACAGTACTCTTATTCATTCTCTCTGCTGGTCTCCCCTGCACAACCATAAGCAATGACCTTGAGTAAGATTTTAGCAGATTGAGAAAGACTAGCTAAAGGGATGCAGATTGAAACTGCATTTCAGGAGTGTAGCTGCAATGGTAACAAAAAATACTCATGGCAGAGCAATAAAATACAGGCAAAGCACAATACAAGAATGGGTGTAGATGCACAGTCTAAACCTGCACAGATTTACTGTATAATCTAGGAGTGACTTCTGTGTGTTCCTGTAATCTTGCCCTTTGCAAGGTATCTGACAATCTTTAAGTTCTCATTTATAGATGAGAAAATCAGGGCTTAATGAAAAAAGTCTAAGGTTTTATGAACATGAACTTTACTCTGAAGATGAAGAGGGCTGGCCCCAAATCCCTGCCCTACTCTATCTTATGCTGCTTTCAATTTTAGGGAGTCAGTTTCCTTTGTTGGTTTTAAAAAAATTAGCTACATTTTTCCTAGTACTCTATGAAATATAAAATACAAGGTGAATCACATTTCTCTGGCACACAATAAGGGCTCATTTAATAATACCTATTATTTTCCAAGGTCATATGGTTATTAAGTGGCAGAAAGAAGATTTGAAATTTATGTCCTCCCAAGATACTAAAGATAGAAAAGTTTGAAATGAACCAAGAATTGAGACAGATATCACAAAACTGGAAGAATTATGGTGAAACAGAAGCAACTGAGTATAGATTTATGTTGAAAAAAAGAAAAAGGATTAATCAAAGACGTGTAAGATTTTAATTCTGGATGCTAAAAGATATCATTGCCAGAGATAGGGGCACAAGGAAAGAAATGGCATGCTATAAAATGATCATTATTATGAGAAGGTTATATGAGGGGAAGATAGATATGGGACAACTGGACACACACAGCATTTAGAGCAGATTGCTAGGTTCAAAAATGTCTAATTATCTGTAGATAGGCACATCCTATAAGAGGACTTAGCACAGATGATTGTCCTTTAGAATAACATAGGAAGCTAATAAATATGCCCATGAAGAATTGGCACTACCAAGAGCTTCAGAGAATTCTGGGCATTTTCAGGGAGGAGAAAATTAGATTATTAAATGGCAGAGTATTCTCTGAACCCTATGGGTCCTGTTCTATCACCAGCTAGTACTTTCAGGCAACGCTATTTTTATTTGCAGCATACACATTACCTTGTGAACAGGCCAGAAGACACTCTGGTTTTCAATGAACTGCCTATCTGATTTTACAATATTCAACCCAAGTCACTTGGAGGAAGAATTCATTACTAATTATTATATTCATGTAATGATGATTGAAAAAAATTGAGTAAATACTAACTCCTATCTTATTGATTGTAATGGGCTGTAATGTTATTTAAATTTGTTTTATAAAAGTGTATTATAAATGATATAGTTAGAATAATTTATCACACTTATAAACTTATTTCAATACGAGAAGTCCAATTTTATTTCTATAGTTAGTCATGTTTCTTAGCCTGATTTTGGCACTATTTGGCAAAATATATTCTAAAGGCAAACCACCTAAACAGAAAAGACAGTTTGGAATTTGGGGAAGAGCTGTCTCCTGCTATTTTTCTTTCTTTTTCCTCTCATGAAAAGAACTACATGCTTAGAGCATTGCAACCATTAAGACTACGCTCTGATAAGTGAATGGAATATAACACAGCAGAACAAATGACGAAAATTGGCAATGCTGACGTTACCTTTTGAAAGCTGAGGAGAAATTTTCATTATAAAAATTGTTTGATTTTTTTTCCATTTTCCTTCCTCTCTACCGTCTTTTCTAAATACTTCTATCAACTTTCATTTGAAAAAAGATGAATGAGGATGTTAGTAAAGAAAAAAAATTCTGTAGTTAGAAAAGAAATAGATGATTGCTTTTAGCCTTGTTTTTCTTGAATTCTGGTTGCAAGTAAACCAGGATTATTTACATCCTTGCTATGTCACTTTTAATTCAATAAAGTTTTCTAATTAATGTTATTATTTTACTCTAATTACAAATAAGCAATAGAAGGTTTTAACAAAATGTTCTGGAAAATAACATCCATCCATTAAATCGTTAAAGAAATTTGGAACAAGCAGTTTGTCATACTTCTGGCAAGCTTACTAATGATTGGTTTCCTGTATATTAAGCTGTTATAAAGATAACAGCAAACTAAAAATCTTTTCTTCATGTACAAATTAATTACATTTATATGCAATTCACATCATTGTGACTCACTTTGCATTTTGATGCTTTGGAAAGTTTATATGGGGTTCATGGATGCATCTTCTCCTTCTTCTTAACATTCAAGGTCTCCATTTCTCTTCCATGAATGTACTGGGAACCTGGAGTCCATAGCAGGCAGCTGCCATAAACGTTCAGTGACTTGGCAGAAAGATAGAAGGTTAACTCATAGTTTTTATGATTGCCTAAAAGTTTAAGAGGTTTACTTTTTTGTGTCTTTTTTTTTTAACACAAATTTCCTGTTTAAAAACCTAGAAAGAAAGGGCCCTTTGTTGAATACTGTCATGCTTTCCAAGAGAGATTTCTGATTTTCCCAGAGTGCTGATGTTCTTGATCGGGTTCTGAAGTTGGGAAGGAACATGGGATTTTAGACACTATTTCCACTGTGTTTTCTCCTTCCAATATAAATGGTGGTGGAGAATCACTTTGCAAGGTGTTGCATTTTTAAATATTTATGCAATTTTTAGAACTGGAGTCTAAAATCCTGAATTTTCTGGATTGTTCAGGTAATTATGTCATCCTTTCAAAACAAGAGAGAAAATAAAGCTGCCTGGATTATTTCTGCGAAACAATACATTTGCTTTCAGAATTGACTGTTCTGTCACTAATAAAAATAGTAGCATGGAAACTCAAGAAATTAGGCTCTAAATAATTAAGATGAGGTCTTTTAAACTCACATGATTTTAGATTTAGGAGAAAAGTTATAGACTCTTCTTTCCTATGGGTTTTCAAGTATCTAATTAGTTCTCTGTTCCTTTTATAATTAGAAGCAAAAGGGTAAAATTCTTTTGGGCAGAGAAGTTTCTTTAGCTGGGATCAAGTCATTAATAATATAACTTTAAAGGATATTGTGCCTTTGGTCAAAATTTAGTGTAAAAGTTTGAGATATGTCCACTTGATGACAAAACAACAACAACAACAAAAACACAAGAATTCTATGTCACAAGAATTTATACACATACACTGACCTGGATAGAAGGCTTACCTGTCTAGTCATTAGAATTTTCCAAGCAAAGGTGGAAAGAGTATGGATTCAGTGACAAAAATAAGAATTTCTTCTGGGATTAGGGATGCAGCTGAGTGGTCAAGAGCTTATGTAGCATTCACAAGGAGCTCAGTTTCCAACAGTTCAAAGGACAACGACAGAAACTGCTCCTAAGTGTACTTTGCCTGTCTACACTTGATGGGAACCAGAAGGGAAGAATCTTATTTAATTTAGTCTACCTCTGACAGCTGCCTACTTAATTTGGAGTGTTTACTTTCACAAAGGAAAGGGTTCCAGCTAAGGGACAGGTCAACATTTTCCTTAATTAACACCATTTTTTCTTCTCAAAATCTATACTGAAGTTCAGTTTTGGCATCTTATTCTTCACTAAATACATGTTAAGATTCTGTGTGAGTTAAAATAATGTAATGGCTTTGCTATCCAACAGACAGAAGTGTGATTCCCACCTTTATCACTTGCTGGCCATGCTGCTGTAAGTCATTTAACCTCACTAAACCTAATTTCCACTTTGGTTCTACAAACTCTGAATAATACTTTACATGATTGGATTGTCTGGAGATCTACAAAAGTATATTTGTATAATCCCCAGTGTCACCTAAGCCCCAGTAGCGTCATCTGTACAATTTGCTGACAGTTCATTAGATCATTTTCCTATATGAGCCAGTCAGCAAGACTGTGTCTTTCCCACTTTATGTGTCACTATAGGAATTCTTATAGGACTACAAGCTGAAGGATTTATTCATGACTAAGCTTTAATGCATCTAGTAATGATACTTGTTAGGCTACGTAAATATTGGTACAGACGTGGCCTTGGATTTGGTGTCCTGTCTCACTATTGTGCTAAGGTGGCCTCTGTGGCCTCCTGTACTCCTCTACTGATACCCAGATAAATGGAATGCTCTTCCTGGATTGAGAGCTCTTAGTGGGGATCACCCAGAACCAGGAGAAGAGAGCCTGTGTCAAAGGGGGTCAGCTTTGCCTTACACCCTGATGACTCTTTCCCAGTGGACAGGATCATCTATCAGACTCAATGTTGTCTCACATTAGATCCATTCCTGATGTCTCTAGACACATAGTTCAAGGTACAGAGTCTAGACCCTTCTGACCCAGACTAAGCCACATATTTAGACTTGGTGGCATGTTTTGAGCCATCTCTTAGGGACCGAACCTATTTTCTTGCCCTGTTCCTGGCCTCCACTGCCCTACCACAAAGCTCCAATGATTAAAAGTTTTTAACTATTTCAATGAATTCTTGTTACACAGAGCATCAGAAATTGTAGCTGGCCACTTTTTTTGAGCAGAAGTATTTGACATATTACATAATATGGTTTTCTTTTTTTGCCCTGCATGCACAGTAAGTAGAACTCTACCTTCCAAATCTGTAATTTCACTTAGCAACCCTCTTACCTAGAACTGTTAAGGTCTGTAAACAAGTCAGGATGGCACCTGGTATTTTGCCAGAGAAATGTTAGAGTCTGTAAACAAGTCTGCATGGTGCCTGGCAAAATGTCAGAGGGAGTGGTTTGTGAAGTAACAAAAGCGAGCCATTAAGTGTGGAGATTCCTTATTGTTTGACTGCTGTATCTATTTTATGCTAATTAGATAAGCTGTGTAAAATGTATAAATACCACTCCTGTCCTACAATAAATGGCTCCCACTCCTGCTGTATCAAGGTACACAAGTCATTCGTCATCCCCAGGTTATTTTGCCCAGCCAGCCGGGCTGCGGCAGATGGTGGCCCGTACGGGGAGCCCTGGGACACTCGGGAGTAAGTGACGAAAAAAGCTGCCCGTCCATAGATAGGACGGGAACAATCTGCTCGTCCCTAGGCAGATAGGGCGAGAGGAAAAATGGCCATTTCGAGAAAATGGAGAAGATTGATGCAGTATATTTGTGTCTTGTTTTGTCTTGAAATTTTATATTCTCTTTGTGATGAAAATATGGAAGGGGTGAGAAGTAAATTGATAAGTGAAAAAGGCACCCCAGTGGAACCAAGAATAGTTAGGGCATGTGTTGATAAAAGCCCAGAAACTCTAGTCAGAAAGAAAAAGAAAGTTCAGAAGAAGAAGGATTATCAGGAAAAAAGTTGCAGCAAAAAGCTATTACTGAATACTTTTCGATACTGGAGGGTGCCACCTGCCCAAGCCAATCATGGCGCAGCAAGAATTTTCCAAGTGGCAGTTGCGGGATCTTCCCCGCCCCCTGCCCAGGGGGAACGGATAGCCTCTATGAGCCCAAATCTAGACCTGACCTGGAGGCACAGTCTTGCAGGCTTTTGGTCCCTGTGCCTGGAAGCAGTTTGAGTCTGGGACTCTCCCCAGGGCCATCTGGGGCTGCCCGGGATGCTACAGCTGGCAGAAGACGCTACTGGCGTCCCTGAAGTTTGATCATTTCCAAGGCCAGTAGCTACAATGTTTCTCCCACACCTGGAGGCTGATAAACAATAAGCACTATTAAGTCTTGTTTCAAATATAAAAAACCTTGAGATGATGTACTAAATTGTTCAGAAGGTTGTTTTCTTAGCACCTGCTGAAATACTAGAGGATTTTCTTTAACATCATTGCCGGAGTTCCTGCCTTCATCCCAGTGCCAGTAAAGACGGAAGTGGAAGAATTTCCAGTGTTGCTGAAAACCGGATGAGACTTCAGCTGAGAACCAGACAAAACTTCAGATCAAGCTAGCTGCCTGCAGAACTTAACTGGACTGTGACTTAAGCTAGCTGCCTGCAGAACTTACCTGGACTGTGATTTACCTGGACTGTGAGTTAATCTATTGAGACACTGCTTTATCTGGACTGAGACAACAAACTGTAATCTACAACAAATTGTAACTCAGTATCTTTGCTAATGGTGTCCTTGATGGTATAATTTTTCCAAGGGCTTCTTGCATGGAGCCATCAATTGGCTTGGTATTGTAACATTTTGTATCCTCCCTTTCTGTTTCTAGCAGGTTATTTATGGTGTTTCTGTAAAAAACACTATGGTCATTATTTAAATTAAACAAAAGGGGGAAATGTTAAGGTCTGTAAACAAGTCAGGATGGCACCTGGTATTTTGCCAGAGAAATGTTAGAGTCTGTAAACAAGTCTGCATGGTGCCTGGCAAAATGCCAGAGGGAGTGGTTTGTGAAGTAACAAAATCGAGCCATTAAGTGTGGAGATTCCTTATTGGTTGACTGTTGTATCTATTTTACGCTAATTAGATAAGCCGTGTAAAATGTATAAATACCACTCCTGTCCTACAATAAATGGCTCCCACTCCTGCTGTATCAATCTATACAAGTTGTTCGCCCCCACCCCCCGGGTTATTTTGCTGCAGCCAGCTGGACTGCGGCATAGAACCCTATTAATATGCTGAAGATCAGGAAAACATTGCACTTATGAATTAAAATACATTCAGACAATGAGTATTCCCATTTTAGAGAGGATTCCTTGATACCAACATCTTTAACTCCAAATAACACTCATTCAAAAAACAAAATTTCGTGATCAAATTTATTATATGCATTTACATTATGTATGCATCAATAAAAAAAGAATTCCAGAAATGATTATAGGCTATGTGTATTTGCTGTAGTTCTTTTTTTGTTTGTTTCTTTAAAAGGAGCTTTTATCCAGCATCTCTTATATCACAGCACACAATAGTATCTCCTCCACCTTCAAATAGTGTCGGAATAAGAAATTATATTGATAGAGGAAACATGGAAATGAGATTAACTTAGATGATAAAGTCAGATTGGATGGTAATAGTCAGACCAAATATTAATGTCTCTCAGTGTCTTATTTGTTGACTTTTTTTTTCCTATGAGCAACTAAGAAGACATCCCTTTTCAATCACTCTCCTCTTACTGAGGTTTACTTGATAATGACCGTTGGTTCCTGCCCATCTCTGGAATTTCATATTGCATTTGTCCTTCACATACATACCAATCTCTGACATACTGACCTACATATAAATTTTCCATACAAGTTATCAAACGTTAAGAATTTTGCATGTGGTTGCAGGGAATCCTCTTATTCAATTCTGTTGTCCCTGCAAAATTTCATATCTAAAAGGAGTGATCCTAATGAGATCTGGAAGCATATATAAATATTCCTAATGTTGTTAAAGCTATTGTCAATCTGAAAAAAAATATTTTAAAAATCTTATCTATATATACTTAGATTTTACGGTTTTATGGCATGTATATATATTTGACATTTCACACTTGCAGGTTCAGAATCTACAGTCTCAACCATAAAATATGTAAAAAAAAATTCCTTTTGTACAGAAACATGTACTAACTTTTCTTTCTTGTCATTATTCCCAAAATAACACAGTATAATCATCACTTATATACTATATATATTGTATTAGAAATTATAGTAATCTAGAGATGATTTAAAGCATATGGTAAGATGTTCATACAATTTAAGAAGAGACATTTTATATAAGAGACTTGAGCATCCCTAGCTATTGGTATCTATAGAGGGACTGGAAACAGTCCCTTATAGATGTTATATCTGTGAGCTCTTGAGTTTATATAGATAGATAGATAGATAAAAAGATATATATGTTTGTAAATATATAGTTTGTATATGTGCATAATACATATGCATATATTATCATATAAATGTATTATAAAAACTATATGTATTTGGATATATGTGTATATATGTGGATGTGTATATATGTGCAAGCATTCCTATACATGTATATGGATATGTATATATAGTATATATAAGACTAAATATTGACATATATAGATATATACAAGAATGTCTGTAACAGTTTATTCAGAGTGAGTACATATATGTGTCTGTATACACGTATATCTGTTTACATAGATATAGTTATGCATATGAATGCATATGTAGTCTGAATAGTATTCCCAAGGCTCTTTTACCAGTAGTTCTCCAGTGAGAGAAATTTTGTCTCCAGGCAGGTATTTTTGCAAGATCTGAAAACATGGATTTGTCACCACTAAGGTGGATGGGTTGCTTGGGAGAAGCCAGGGATGCAGCTAACCATTATACAATGTGCAAGGCAGCCCTCAAAACAAAAATTTTCTAATTCCAAATGTCAATCAGGATGAGATTAAGAAATCCTGATTTACATGGTTCTTTACAAATAATAGCCACAATAGAATACCCTCTTCTGTACCCTGATTAGCCACAGATAGACTAGTATCCCAGTACACATATGGTTTTAGACTAATTCCCCTGCAGGTGAAAATTACTTACATCAACTAAAACTTTTAGTCAGTTCAACATCACCTGGGAAGGATAGTTGCTGATTACCTGGTGTTTGGAACTCACTTCATACACATGGAAAGAAGGTTGCAATGGTTTCTGTTGCTCTACAATTGAAGAGACCACCTCAGGGATAGGAATTAATCATCAAGAAGGTGCAATTGTGCTGTTCACTGCCTCACGCATTGTACTATCTTAATTATGACTTCTTTTTTTTGACAATAAGGTTAAAATTATTATGCGAGTTCAGCTGAGAACATATTTGTTCCTCCTTCTAGAGATTCTTTAACAATTACTTGATTGAAGATCTGAGCTGTAGGTAGCTGTAATTTTGCAGACTCGTTATAGTATTTCTGGCTTATTTAAGTGTTGACTCATTTTGTACTGTCTGAGAGCTGAAAAGAAATCTTTGGGGAAAGTCTAAAAATATCTTTGAGTTTTCTTTCTATTGCTTCAGTTTTATGTCTCTGATATATGCTTAAAAATCATATTCTATGCACATAAGGAATCCCAAATCTTTGAAAAAGAGGAAACCTTTCTTTTCTCCCATTTAGCCCTCATAGTTTATGTCATTTCATAATATACATGAGTAGGTTTAATACTCAATCATTTCCCAAATCTAATTTGACTGTCGAATGGGGTTTAATTTACATGATGATACAATTTCTCACACCAGAAAGCATAGTAACCCTTTTTTTTCTGAGGTTAATGGTAATCTCCTTTAAAGTCTTAAGATGATTATAAGGAATGTGCTTAAGGTGACAAAGTAGTTTTGACAATACCAGCCTATTGATAGCTTTTTAATTATATCTCTCTCCGCCATAGGAAACTGTATGCCTTCTGCTAAATAGTTTAAAGGTCTGCTGTTGTGTCTTTAAAATTAATTTCCACTGTAATCAATACTTTTAACCTACTGATACACCAGATACCTGAAACTTCACCCACCATTGTATAACCTCGGAAATGAAATTACACTCTGGGTTACTTTTATTGGAGCAGAGGAGTGCATGAGATGTAAGTATCAACTAAGAAATTCATACATATTTATGGGCTCACTTGTCTTCTTTATGCATTTAATATTTTATGACATTTATTTTACTTAATTTTATGTATATTTTGTTTTGATGTGTTTTGGTGAGAGTTTTACAGGAGAGAATGTCATAATATAAAAAAGGTGTATGGTTTGAGACATAGCAAATAGGAAGCACTAATGTAAACTTTTGAAATAAGAGGGAAATGGATTTTACATAAAAATCACTTTTTATGATTATTTCCTATGTATTTGTTCTAAAGGCAACTGCATATTTTACTAAATTGTATGTATATGTATATACAACATATATAATTATATACATTTATATAAAATAAATTTACATAAAATGTATTTATATATAATATATAACTATAAAATAATTTTAAAATGCACAAAATAGTTCATTATCACTTATCTGTAAGGCTAAAATAATCAAATTTATAAATCATTTTTTTTTCAAATTAGGTAAACCTGATTATATATTTTGATGTGAATTTAGTTTCAAGTCTTATAAATTTGATTTTAGTCATACAGTGTTAAACATCCATATGGAAACTGAAAATTTTAGTCACATATCCAGATGTTTGACTATATTAAATCAAACTAATTTTTACTTTGGATTCTCATTTTGTTAAGAAGCTCACATTCTTCATCTCATAAAATCTATTCTTAGCACCCAATTCTTCATTTGGAGTCAAATTATGATCTAATAGGTCAGATACATATTCCTCTGGTTTTAACAGACAAATGGAATTGTAATATATTCCACATAGACTATTATGACAATCACAATACTTAATGCTTAGGAGAACAGATGAACTATACCTGTTTCATCACCATCATTTGACAGAAAAGAGAACTGATGTCCAAGGCATGATGTGGTCATGTTCAAGGTCACATAGTTAGGGATGAAGCTTACTTAGTAAAGTATTGTTACCTGGTAGTTTTAGTATTTTACCACACCTACCATATTAAATTTATGGTGTGATTAATGTATTTTACAAATAACTTTAGAAATAAAAGGGCCACAGTAGAATTTTCAGGTTTTTAAAAGACTAGAAAAACCAGTAGAATTTCTATAATACTGGATCCAACAGTTTCTACAAAAGAATCAGTACTGTCCTTAATCTGTCAAGTCTTTAAATTACTGAGGCTTTAACCATTCATCTATAAAGCTAAACTAAGTTTTAGCAGAATTATATGATATAGTGTCCTCACGTCATGGGAATAGTGCATTTGTGGAGTAGAAAGGGGTTAGTAAAGGCACAGAAATCAGAAAACACTAAGTAGATTTAAATGAAAAGAACCCGAGTGAATGTGTGGCATGTCTATTTTAATTTGGCACATATTATATGCCACCACTGTGATTGTGCTGAGGATAAGGCTTTGGGTACTAAAATAATTTGCTCCATCACTTTACTTTTCTGAGGAAATTGGAATTTATAATCATTATTATGTTTTCAAATAAGCCAAGACTAGAAAGGTGGAAAGGGGCATAGAAAGTATATCGGACAGAGGCCATTAACACTAGCAAGGTTAAATGAAATGAAATTAAAAAGTAACAAGGCTAATCCATAAACAAGAGAGTTATAAGAAGCAGATTAGTAGAGGAAGAGAATTATCAAGGATGATATTTAGTGTAGAAAAAGATATCATTTCATAACAGATGAAAAATAATTGCTTTTGCAAAAAAGGATAGTATCAGAACTAAACTCTATCAATCAAAAAGGCATTCAGCATATCCAGATAAAATATTTATAAAATCATATATGTGCACTTACTACATCAATTGGGTGGTAAAACAACTCACTTCCTCATTATTACAACATATAGCTAGAAAGTAGAGAAGAGAAATTATGAGAATTGAAGAGGGATAATCAATAAGAATGACTGACTGGCTGGCTAATAAGAAGGGACCATCTCAAAAATTATTATTTACATAACTTGAATATTTCTTGTAGTAGTAGCCTTGAAGTTTCTTAAATACATGAGTAGCAGAACCTGTATTGTATAGTGGGAAAGGCAGGGAGTTAAAAGAATATAATGAAATATGTTTGCATTTTAATGGCTTGAATCTGAAATGATAATGAATATCCATGTAGTAGCACATTTTTAGAAATAAACTACCAAATCATGGATCACCATAAAAAGGATTATGATTAGATATGGTTGAAAATACTTATTTTGGAGTCAATTTCTTAAAAGTAGTAGTTCAAACTCTAAGAATTATTACTACACAGAGGGAAGAGGTGTGTCAAGTTAGGACCTGTTGTCAGAAACTGTAAATGCCCAATTTTATGTGAAAAGAAAGAAGGACAAACAAAAAAGGAGCTGTCACAAAGCAGTAAAACCAGGTTACAGCAGTGTCACAAAAGCCTAAAGAAGTGGACAGTTGACTGTCAAATATTGGGAACACTACAGTACAATGAAAAGTGACAGTTCTTGGACTTGGCTACTGTGTGACCATGGTTACTATTGTAAGAGCAGCCGAGGGGGAGGGCAAGAAGGTCAGGGTTGTGGAGAAGACAGATAGGAAGAAAGTAGCCGGGGTTAGATCAGTAGCCCCCCAAAATATCTCAGATCCTTAATTAGAGGAAGAGATTTCTATTAACCCATGATAAAATCTAGAAACACAAAGCTACAGTTTGACAAAAGGAAATTAAAAGAGACTATGAATATCTGTGTCCTACTGTGTGGGTGGGTAGTTTTAAATTCCTTTCTCAAGAAAATGATAATAGTGGAAACGAAATTACATTTAACTGTTTTCTTTTGGCAAAACAAAAACCAGGCAGCAACCATAAGTCGATCCTCAATTTTCTTTTATAAACATTACCGGTCAACAGTATTCCAAGGTTATATGAAATCAAAAAGTCAAGGAGCGTATTACCCTGAAAATGGAAATAGTCATGGATGTGAATGGAAAGCAATGAGATAGTATCTAGATGGGATGGATTTATTACTTTAAATGTTGCAAAGTGGGGCAAAAAGAAGAGGAGAATACTGAATATTTAGAACTCGAGAATGATTTAATATATTTTAAAGACAGAAGGAGTGATGTAAAGACAAAATATAGAAATATCATCTTAGAAAAATTGGCTTCTAATCCTCTGAGGCAGGAAACTGATGAAATTGAAGTCACAGTTTCATATCTGTTCTTGTCCTTCCAAAAAGTATTTTCCATAAACTTAATAGTCAAGCAGAAATATTAGAACAGGAACTCTGCATGAATTAAAATGATAAAAAAGTCTTTAGTTATAAATACATATATGTTAATAGTAGACTTGTGATTATAATTAAAGATGCATTCAGTGATAAACCATTCTCTTCCAGTCATTAATGTTGCTTTCCAGATTGAACTAATTTCAAGTGTGATAACTAGCTATGTTTGCATCATTTGATCTTTCATGCCCCTAATTCTTGTACACAGCCTGGCACATGGTAGGTGCTCAGTAAACACTGTGTTGAATTATAGAAAAAAAATGTAAACAGTTTAGCGTGAAGTAATAATTTTTAAAATTTTTCTCATATATTTACTTACATGCTCTTTCCATTTTCTTAGTGTTTTACCTTCAAAGCATGAATGTGGGATAACAAAGTCTTGCATGTTAATAGACTATCATTTGTAGTGTAAATAGTTATGTGCTATCCATAAGATTTTCTCCGCCTTGGTGGGAAAAAGTTAATGCCTTTTATGTGACTAGAATTAGTTATCAACTAGTATTTATGTGTTTTACAACAAAGTGTTTGTCACTTTCTTTGATTAAATGTGCCTATAATAACATTGTTGTCATCATTCTTCTTAAGTTCCAGTTGATATCTAAATCATTCTGTCTCTTATTCCTGGAATGGCCCTGCCATTTACTAAATAAATATCCCCCTTCAGGTGAAAATGAATAACCAAAACTCAGACATATTGGGATAGAGACACTCTGAGTAAACTTTATAACACACACTGAAATTTCAATTGAACTCAATCTCTTTGTAAGAACTCCCTTTAAAAAATACAAAGCTATTCAAAATCATAAAAAATAATTTATTATTGTAAAATAAAAAAGACTACAGAAAAAACCTACAAGTTTTAATTTTCTTATATTGCATAATTTATCCTTATATTGCTTCTGTAAGAATAAAATATATCCCACATTTAAAGAAGCTTTATGGTTTTGCCTAATTTAATCTAATTTTGGTTTTAAAAAATGCACAATCCTGAAATAAATGCTTGTCCATTTTTTTAGATACAAAGTCTGCATGAATTAGATTTCTATCCATCTAAAAAATGTGCCCATGTCCATACAGATTACGACAAATATAGAATTGAATAAGTGCTGAATTAGTATTTATATCTAATGAAATTCCAATCCTGACGCACACTTTTTCCTCAGAAGCCAGATTTGGAACTTTCACTATCAAGATAAATGCCTAAATTCTCCACTTCACATCAGTTTCTGGTTAGATATGTCTTACACATGTATACTGATTGTCTGTGAAGATCTGGAATTTAATTAAAAGGCACAGTAAAATTCAAATTAAGTTATAGTTTTATATTACATATTCCTGGGAATGTTACAGCCCTCATATCACTAGCTTTTCACTGTTTCATAGAAACGTTTTATTAAAAAGGCTTTAAAGTGAGATTAATTTAAGCTTAAATTGTCACTTACAAAACTCTTCCAGCTAGCCTGAAGCAAAATTACATCTAATTCAAAATTAGAATAAAAGATTTTAGCCCTTTCAAATCTTTTAACTAGCACTAACCCTCATTTCATTTTTAATTTCTACAATCCACAGAGAAATTAACCATATTGTGTAGACTATCAGTTGATCTAAATTATTGAAGAGGAATGCACACACAAGGCTGTATGTGAGGATATATGTTAGCTCAATAACTTGGGAGTAGAAGGGAAAATAAGGTAAGTTTTCTAAGTATATGAGATGACCTTGGGGTGTTCTTGGACTCTTTCCTTTCTTTCATGCCACACATCCAGTCTCAGAAAATTGTATTGACCCTATATTTAATTTTTATATCCTGAAGCTAACTAACACTTCTCTCCTCCAGTTGCTCAAGACCCTCATTCCTTTTTTAAAATTATTTATTTATTTATTTATTTTATTTATTTTTAATCATACATGACATCAGAGTGAATTTTGACACATAATACATACATGGAATGTACATACATCAATCATATTGTCAATTCTATTTTTTTTATTATAGAAGACTCCAATTGGATTGCCACTTCCTTCCTTTCCAACTAATGTTTATTCTCAATACAACATTCAAAAGGATGCTGTGTTCTCTACTCAAAACTTCCCAATGGCTTTCAGTTTACTAAAGCAAAGGTTGCCATCAAGCTTAATATCGGACCCAAGGTGACTCCTTAACTTCAGCCTATTCATTCTTCCCAACCAAACTTCTATCCTAGAACCTTTTCCCCACTCAGTCACTGTATCTAGAATGTACCTCCCCCAAAATGTATTGCTCTTCAAATGCTTGCTTGAAAACTATTCAGTGAGTTTTTCCTGGATCACTGAGAACATTCATTAAGGAACTCAGCTAATTAGAGTTTATTTTCAGAATGTATATGAAATAGAGTAACTAAAAAATAAATAAATAAATAAGCAATCCTTCCAGTGTGTGAATTCTTAGTTTATGGTGTAAGTTTAATTAGAATTGGATTAGAATCAAAATCAAGGGTGGTCATACATCTTGTAATTAATTTCAGGATTTAGCATTTGAACTCTTCTACAAATTCAGGTCAATTTTACTTTCTTGGCTTCTTGATTCTTGCTAGAAAAACAATGCAGCTAGTAAATGTTCATTCTAGATGGTAATTTCAAGGTTGCAAAACCTACTTCTATGAGTGTCAATAAGTACATATGGCCTCACAAAATAGAATTTTCTTATTTAATTACTACTAAAATAATTGAATACTAACATTGCAATAAATGCTCACATTTTAACTAAATAAAACAAATGCACTTTTGACAATGCAGAAAAACATATGTTCTCCTTTCCATGTCTCCAATACTTGGCATTTCCATATGCACTTTTGATTTCAGAGATATAATGCATCATAACCAATGGTCATGATAAATGAAGCCATACTACTAGTGTCGTTAACAAATATTGAGAACATTATTTACTTTATATATAAATTAAAACTTCAATACCTTTTTGAGATTTTTTTGGTCATTTTTTGAGTTACGTTAACAAAAGAAAATGTCCTGTAACAGTATTGCCTTTATTAGAACATTTTGTTTTTAACATAATTTCTTAAAGCAAATGAGGGCTTCTTACATGAATGTAAAAAAAAAAAACTAAGACACTTATGTTTCTTTCATGTTTTAGCATTTTAAATAATGATGTCAATAAACTACATATTAGTTGTAAATATCACAGTACAAAAATGATCTCCATAGGGAAAACACATACAAGTTCAACCTTCTGTTCCAAGGAGAGCTTTTATATATTTTAATTAGATACTTATGGTTTGGTACTAGCCTTAATTGGAGTATAACTTCCTATAAAGTACCTCTGCAAATATAATTTACTCAGAAAAAAAAATTACTAGCCCTAAATAATGTTGCAATGATATTTACAGAAAGAGTAGAATCAATAAAAATTATCAAAGTTTTATGTTTCACTTTGTAGAATATAGCACAATAATGAACCATTTCTATTTGCATAAGGATAAAGAACATACTTAAATATCCTCAATCAGTTGACCTTTGTTTCACTGTACAATATTTGTCCTTGTTAAGCTTTGTGCCAAAAGATTATTGCATTTTAAAGCCATCTCAAGTCTAAAACTATTCAGAATTTCTACTTCATAAAAGTGTAAATTTGCATAAAGTGATATACACTCCTAGAGCACAATGAGCATGAAACTACATTCTTCTCATTATATTATGACTTCTGAATGTCAGTTCAAAGGTATACATTTTGACTATTATTTTTATAGGAATATAATAAAAGCTCATCTAGTTCACACTTTTAGGAAGATTCAGCCAATTCTAGACCAATTAAATCATCTTGATTTGTTTTCTCAACAAAAGCAGAAAAAAAGTATGAAAAAATTATCTCTAAAATGAGTTCTCTATAATGGAATGTAACAAAATCAACAATGAAACACTTTAAGAATTGTTAGCATAATGTATGATGTGTTTACCCTTGAAAAGTTAATTATATAAATTTGAAACACTTTATAATTATCATCTTTTTAAAAAATTTATTTGCTCTTTTTAGTTGTACATGACAGTAGAATCTACATTGACATATTTATACAAACATGAAGTATATCTTATTCTAATTAGGATACCAGTCTTGTGGATATACACAAGGTTGTGATTCACTGTGGTGTATTCATATATGAACACAGGAAAGTTATGTCAGATTCATTCCACTGTCTTTCTTATGATTTTATTTTTGTTTTGTTTTAAAGATGAGTAGTTTGTATAAGAGGGGGTTATTGTTCATAACACATACTAAACATAATTTTAACTATAGGCCCAAACTATTTAAGGTCATGATATTCTAGGTACACTCCTCACTTGAATATTTTATTTTTGTTGACAATAGCAAAGAATAAATCACCTTTCATTAAATCCCCTGAATCATACATAATAATCAAATTCACTAATTTTATGATGTTATGACTAATAGTCCACAGCTAAAGTTCTGTGGAGACCAGACACTGCCAAGTTTTAAAAAGTCAGCATGTCTTATCTGAAGGATTGTAGTTAACTGAGCTCACTCTTAACCTCTGCCTTTGTGTCAGCATCCTCACCCTTATCTTCAATGCCAGAATTTTTCATAGCTTCTGATTTGTGATTACTCTCTCACACATTTATACCTAAGAAATTGATACTATATACATAAAAAGATAGTAGAAAATATGTAGAGATTTTATCTAACTCTATGTCCTAAGTCTGCCTATGACTAACTTTCATCATAATTTCTCATTTCTTGGTATTCAGGTTAATTTGTCATCTCTATGCCTTGTATTGATTTTGTAACAGCTCTCTGGTATGAATTTGGATATCTCAAGTTTCACATGATCTTTCATAATGTGATTTCTATTTTACATCTGGGATAAAGACTCAAAAAATATCTTAAACTCAGATATAAAGCAGTTGAGATTATATTTTGGTAGAAATTGGGGAGTGCTATTTATGAAGGAATAGACCAATCATGGGATTTAAGATCCTCCACACTGTAATGCATGGCATAACTGATCTTTATCTAATCTTCGTGGTCAATAGTCACCTCTTTCATGTTTAAATAAATGAACTCATGCTGGGGGGCAATGACTAGAATAAAGAAAAGGTATATGACTTCTTCCAGAATCCTTCACATAGTAACATAACACTCCTACATACAAATATTTTGATCCAATTCTTACTCCAGATAAAAGTTGAGGAAAAGATATTTTGAGGCTGGGATGGAGAGCCACCATATCATTATCACATCTGCTGTAAACATCTGCCACCTCCTGCTCTATGCCAATCCAACCCTATACACTGAAGCATTTCACATTGCTATCAAGTGAGATCTTAATCCTGTTTCCCTCTGGTTCTTTCTCAGTTTTATAATACCACTCCCTCTCACTAACTTGACTTTCAATGGTCACACACAATTAGTTGAATATTAATTTCATTTTCCTCCATGTGGTCAGGCAGCTGTGCAATAAAAAGGGAAAAAATATGTATGCATGTTTTTAGCCTCACATTGCAGCTGAGAATGGAAAGAGTTTGTCTACTAGGCAAGGCAGCTGTATAAAGAGCTTGGGTCATAGCAGTGTTCCAGGAAGTAATTAATTATAAGAACCAGATGATCCTTTGGTGCAACCACTGAAATGTCTTCACATCTGGTCCAATAACACCCTCTATTCTCGTAGTAATCACTACTCATTCTGTCAAGCTTTACATTTCAGCTTTTGCAACTGAGGCATTGGTTCCTAACTTTGGCCTGTATCAGAATCACAGGAGAACTTTCTAAAACAGATTTCTGGGCCCTGCCTCAGAGTACCTGACTCAGTAGGTCTAGGGTGAGTTCCCTCAAAAATGTTTGAGCCCCTCTCTTCCCAAGACAGACTGATGCTGCTTGTTCAGGGATCACACCTGAAAAATTACTGACTTTAGACCTGCTTTCTTTAACAATTTCCCTGGTGTGTTTTTCATGTCAGTAATTGGGTGAATTTTTATTTTTGTGCTTTTCTTTGGCTCTTGTGCTACAGACCTTTACAGAAAAAAAAATACTATATATGCCCTGTTAAATTTGGCCCTCTACAAACTCATGTTAATCAAGTTTCCCTGGTTTGCATTGCTACTCTGTAATCTGATTTTCTATTTAATTAACTATATTTCTTTTTCTGAGATTCCTTTATAAAATCTATACCTTCACCTTGAATACATATTTGGATTTTTCAGTCTTCCATTTGGTTATTCAACAATTACTCATTAAGCACTCATTAAATGGAGAGAAAGAGAATGCAAACAGTGGTGTTATCAGAATGGGATCTACATTCTAGTTGTAGAAACAGACAACTGAACAAACAAACATTAAATAGTTTGGTATAGATGTATATGGGAAAGGAAAATAGGGGAAACTGATGTTTCTTGATATGCTTATAATTAGATATAATTATATCTAATATGTTTATAATTAGATACAAGCATATCCTACTTGCATCATCTGGTACCATAATTGTCTTGTTGACCATAAAAGACTATCCTTTTTCTTTCCCAACTTGCCTACCCGCATCCAAAGCACCTGCTGCACTCAATGGGTCAGCATATAATTTCTATTTTCCCAGAATATTTTTTCTATCTATAGTTTTACCACAACCATTTTATGTCAGACTTTTGTTTTTAATCCTTTACTCAGAAGAGTTTAATAAATAACCACCAATTCCTGTAATGTATACTTAACTAGATTAACACTTTAGGATCATAGTAATACTCCATCAGCACAACAATCCAAAGAGGAAGTACTTGTATTATTCCTATTTAGAAGGGAGGAGACTGAAATATTTTGCTGATAGCCATTTGAATCTAGGCAACTGAGTATAGAAGGTAGGCTCTTAGTGATAATATGACAGTGGGGTAATAATTAAAATAGGACAATAAAAAGTACAGGGATAGTAAATAGGGCAGGATATCAAGTCTTCCTGGAGGACTTGGGTTTAGTTTACAAAGATTGGTCACCTGGGGCAGATCTTGTGTCACCTGATAGTTTGAGTAAATGTACTTTGGGTTAAAAATTCCTTAAGGAAGTAAAACCTTCCTGTGGGTATTTTTTTAATCCTCCCAAAATATGATTTTCAGACATAGTGTGTGATAATTTACTGATCAGTTGACCAGGTAAGTGATTTTTAATAATATCTAAATAGGAAAAACCTTCAGGTACTGAGATAAGCAATATGTCTGTGAGTTTTAATGGAAGCAGGTGAAACACTCCAATGATAAAAAAGAATGAATAGATTCGACCTACTATCCAAGATCTTCTGTAAATTTCTGCTCCACTGCCCACATACCCACAGAGAATGAGCAAGGTAAGCCGAGCTCTTAAAGTATAAGAGGATACAGAGAGACAAAGGAGACATGGACTAGATCTGATGGTTTTTTTTTTTTTTGACCCGTCAAACACATGAAAGAATAAAGATCAGCATTTCAAAACCCTATCTCAAAAAGTTCTTATACTTTATTTTGCCTGTTTTTGGAAATTATCAAAACTCTATCACCTTTAAAGCATGGTGACAGCTGTGCAAACTTTGATAGTTTGATTCACATTTTTACTCCCATTTTAATCTTAAAGAACACATCCATTAAGATATGAATTTTATATCTGTGCTTCAATCAAGTTGCGTCATTTTTCTCTCTCAGTTTATATGCATAACTATATTGAGAGAGTCAAAAGGAAAGCCAGATAACACCTTCATTGTTTTGATGAATAGTTCCTGAGACTTGGCCTGCATGTCATAAATGGTCATACTCCAGATTGAATGAATTTATGTAATAAATAGAATCCTGGGAATTTTCCAAACCATCATTTAAAAACTATTTTATATTCATACATATATATGTATATATAAATACACAATATTTGTTTTCTATATCAACAAATCTCCAATGATTCAGTTTAATAAATCTACTATATTCAATTAGGCAAATTTACTTGGATGCTAACTTCAATTCTATTTCCCAGGCTGTAATGTTAGTTGGCATTTATATTAGACCAAAGTAAATAGTCTGTCAGGAAGTAAAGATTATATTTTGATAGAAATTGGAGAGTGCTCTTTTCTGAAGCATATAGCCTAACTTTACCTTAAATAATGATATTATAGGCAAGAGTAAACCTTAAAGTTTGACCAATTACAACAAAATATAAATACTTTTTTGTTCAAATATGTAGTTTCTGCAACTGTTGAAACCAAGAATGGGTTATTTTTCATATTTTTCTCATGGTACATCCTGTCTTCCTCATAAGAAGAATTGCCTTTCTCCTGTGACAGGGAAAGAGAAACATGAGCATTGAGCCAAAATCTCTCAAGTTGACAGCAAGTATGACTTTTATGGGTGCTACGAGCAGATGATCTATTCACTTGCAGCAGCTTGAAAAGATTTTATAATTCAGACCATATTGCAAAAGGTCACCCTTACTCAGATGAAACAGACGAGGGGAATTTGCATGTGCTTCCTGGACACAACAGGTAACATACATCTGACCATGTGAATGCTGTTTCTGATAGAGCAGTCAAATTGCTGCATTAATCCATAGCTGATGCACAATGAGAATCCCAAGATTAAAAAAGGCCCAGCAAACTGCCTAGGCCAATTCAGTCACTTCAGGAAGGAAGAGATTTGGACTTATTGAGGTTGCTGACTTTCCATGGAATTAAGTGAAAAATTGAATGAGAACCCAACGTTTAAAATTCACTATATTTATTATTAACATGTATATAATTTATTATGTTCTATATTGAGTATATAAATTAATATGTACATATTATATTAAATTTATATGCATATATTATATATCCATATAAATATACATACTTTATTACTTTATATATGTATATGGACATATATACATGCACATATATATAAAGTAACATAATTATACATATAATTATATATATATTATATATAATTATATATATATTACTATATATAAAAAGACACAGACATATATAAATTGCATAATAAAGATGAGGGAGAGGACATAGTGGAACTATGGGAGAGGACATAATGGAACTACCACCATTCTCTATGCAGAGAATGGGAGAAAACATATGAATGACATGTTTTCTACATTGTGAGGCAGAATAACATTAGCTGACTTTCATCAAGTATGTGCTATTAAGTGCCAGGTCATGATGTAACTTCCTTACATTTATTTATTCCTCAGAGTTAATGACTGAGAGAAGTAGTACCCCTTGAAATTTGTTATATTAAAAAGAAAAAATAAAACAGGGGAAAGCACTCAGGTTAAGCAATGTGTTCAATCTACATAGCATGAAAGTGGTACCTAGGATAAAACTTCAGAGTTACATCTTAACTGTCATGTAATGCTCTCCTAATAACTGTTAACAAGATACCAAAAATGGTGACATTTCTTTCATTCAAAATCTGTACTTTTGCTCATTGACTGAGGGTAACTGTCTGTTTCAGGAGTTTGGATGAGAATATAAATACTGCTACCTGTTGCAGAATTTAACAAATTTCAAATTCATATTATTTTTTAAAACTTATTGAATCACTCATTCACTGAATAATTATTTACTAATTACCTATTATTTATATGTGTCAGTCTTAGTATATTAACAAAAACAAAGATAGGGGATTTAAAGAAAATATTTATTCTAATTTGTTATATATGACAGCAGAATGCATTTCAATTCATAGTACACACATAGAGCCCAATTTTCATGTCTCTGGTTGTACACAAAGTAGAGTCATACC
Source organism: Callospermophilus lateralis (assembly GCF_048772815.1). NCBI lineage: Eukaryota > Metazoa > Chordata > Mammalia > Rodentia > Sciuridae > Callospermophilus > Callospermophilus lateralis. The sequence continues at coordinate 118,134,179 of NC_135305.1, read as the reverse complement.
ATTTGTGTCTCCATACATATACTTGGGGTAATGATGTCCATCTCATTCCACCATCTTTCCTACACCCCAACTTGTCCCTTCCCCTCTCTCCTTTTTGCCCTATCTAAAGTTCAGAGGGGATATTTTATTTGGTTCACTTAAAAAATAACATACATAAAATCCTTTTTGGTTGGAAGTACTATGAGTTTGATAAGTACCTCCAAAGAAACTGGAATACGTAACAATCCCATTACCTCCCATAAATCCCTTGAGCTGGCCTTTTGCCATCAACCTTTCTACTGCCTCCAACTTCTGCAAACACTGGTCTGTTCTCCATTCCTATAATTTTGCTTTCCCAAAATGTGATGTAAGTAGAACTATGGAGTAGAGAGTATGCCGATTCTGGCTTCTTTCACTTAGATATGCACAGCAAACCATAAATGCAGTAACCTATCAGCTCACTCCTTTCTACTGCCATTGGGCCATTTGTTTATCCTTTCTCCAAGGGGGACATATTTGGGTTGTTTTTCCTTTTTAATAATCATGAATAAAGTTGTATAAATCTTCAGAGAGAGAGACAGATTGTGTTGACACAATTTTAATTTCTCTTTGGTAATTACATGTAAGTCAGATTTCAGGGATCAATGGAAAGTGGAATTTAAACTTTATAAGGAAATGTAAAACTCTTTTCTGAAATGGCTGTAACATTTTGCATTCCTATCAGCAATGAATGAGAGTTGTTCAGAGATGTGTTCACAAGCACTTGGCACTAATAGTAACAGTTTTCACCCAGCCAGTCTAATAAGAGTGTAGTAGTATCTCACTGTGGTTATAAGTTGCATTTCCTTGAGGACTAGAGAATAATGATGTTGAATATCTTTCCAGATGCTTATTTTATATCCTTATATCTTCTTTGGTAAGTATTCAAGCCCTTTGCCCATTTTTATTGCATTGCTTTCTTATTGTTGACTGATCTACTTGTTAACTCCCTCAGTTATCTTTGATAATGCCAAATTCTTAAATGACTCTTTTTGTCACTGTACTTGACCAGACACCAAAACCACATAGAGATTTTGTTAAGCTGTTTCTGGGCCCTAACCAAAGTTACTAAATATAGATCTTCAGAGGGTGGGACCCCAAATTTAATATATCTCTCTAGGTTGAAAAGCACCAATTAAGATCACAATAAGATTTCACTAGAATCTACTAGAACAGCTAAAATATTATTTAAAGGACAATACTAAATGCTGGTAAGAATATGATGCAGACTTTCTGGCCTGAAAAAACAAGGATCTCAGTTTGGTGATTTTATGTATCTTAGAATATACTGACAACTTCTGTTATCTCATTGCTAGAAGTACCTAATCTTAAAATGACAGAGATGGAAAGATGTTATATGTTCACTTGCCATCTATTTGTATATAAAATTCAAACATACCTAAATCCAGACAGGTGAAGAAGAAAGTCCCAAGAAGCTATTTTGTAAAGAAGAAACACAAGAATGAACCCCTGCCCCTCAGCCCATAACTGTTCATAAGTTATTCTGGAAATGTCTCCTATTTTCAAACCTCAACCCCCTAATTCTTTGCCAGCATGTTTCACGAACAACCATAATAGGTTTCATCGATATTTTTATCCTCACAACATCCTTTTCAAAAATTCTAATCCAAATTGTTCTAACCCTAAACTCCTGTTCATTTCTGGAGATCATCCTACCTGTGATTCTTTTGTTTTTGTTTTTCTTTTCACCTGTTCTCAAGACTGCTTGGTGCATTTTCTGTCATGACAGTAAGATTAAAGGGAAAGAATGTATTAGAGCTTGAAATAAAGACCTCATCTTTACTCAGACTGACTGAACACTGACCTTTTTAACTTTTTTCTTTCCTATCCATTTTTCACTCTACCATACTAGCTTTGAGAAATATATATAATGTGTTCATTATTAAAACAAAAAATCTGTATCTTGTGTTTTGGTTTAATATTTAAATTTCAATTTATCTTTATGGTGAGAATATGTGTTTATTAAGTGGTATGCTCCTAGAGAGTAGTGACCAGTCCACAGGAAGCAGCTCCCTAGGACATCTCACAAGTTGTCATTATGCTTTCTCTTAAAGGTATGATGATGGCTTTTGTGCAATGAGTCATTAAAAATCAAACAAGGAACCGTAGCACATGATTGTAATCCCAGCAACTTCGAAGGTTAAGTCAGGAGAATCACAAGTTCAAGCCTAGCTTGAGCAATTTAGCAGGACCTCATCTCAAAATTTAAGAATTAGAAAAATGGCTGGGGGATGTAGCTCAGTGGTAGAGCACCCCTAATACCTCCACCCAAAACACACACACACACACACACACACACACACCAGGTAATACTTACATTTCATGTTCATAAAGGCAACAAATATAAATTGAGTAACCTCTTCTAAACACATGGATGGTTATAATTTCAGTAAGTGTCTAGGAAGAACTATTGGAGGTCTTTTATATTTAGTAATTGTTTTCATCTTTCGCTCATTATATAAAGCTTTACAATGAAAAATGACTCAAATACTTTCACAATTAAGTTGACATTAGGAAAATAATGAAAATGAGATGGCTGATAGATGAAGACTAAGAAGTCATGAAGGAATATTTTGGAAAAAAGCATAGACTTTATCAACATCCAGCAATTTAAAACCCAAATTACTGAACTCAGCCTTCAGAGCACATATTAAAACTAGGGCCCTGCTAATAAAGGCACATGATAGATTTCTGTAGGGGATAGAATGGGGTTCAAGGCAAGTTTAAGAAAGTTGTTCCTGTAAGATTTTTATTAGAGATAATATGCCTGGGACTCACAACCTAGAAAGAAATCAGTCTTGATGGTAAGGGCCACCCTTGACGATATAAGTCATCTTAAAATAGGGACTGGTTGTTCTAAATAGGTAGTACCAAGTAGTGTCATTTAGGTACTATAGCTTCTCCTAGCCACTATTTATTAGATATTTAAAATCCAAATGTTCCTCAGTCCCCCTCAAACCTATTTTTATCTCAGCTGATGTTGCAATTTTTTTCTTACAGACCTGTGAAAGAGAATTTTTTGAGGTTACAACATAATTTCAAGCTTTTTTCTGCTATTTCTCATATCATCACATATTTTTATCTGAATCATGTATTTTAAGTTTTTTTTTTCAGAGACAGGCTTTTTACAGGACTCATCAGTCTTCTATTTTTTTTTCTGTGTCTCTGTTAACTTTACTCATTAAATGATATGTCTTTCTTTGATGTGTGTAATGAGACACATGTGCACATGATAGACAAGTGTCAACCATCAAATCATCACAATAATTTGTATTCTTGTGTTATTGCTAAGCTAAATTTATCTGCCAAAAGCAGATATATTTGGAGAAAGGCTGATTTTACTCATTCATTGATAGGATTTACTTATTGTACTGACTTTCTAAAGAAAAATTACATATTGTCATCTCCTCTTCCTATTCTCTACAATTGCTTTTCCAAACTTTCCATATACATTATTCAGAACCTATTTCAGATTGAATTATGTCCCTAAATTCAGTATAATGAAATCCTAATCCCCAAGATCTGACTATGATCTGTAAATAGAAATAGTTAATAAGAGGTCATACTAGGAAAGGGTGCACCCCAAATTCAGTATGACCTGTGTCCTTATGAAAACAATGCCATGCAACATCTTTTTACAAAGCAGTCAGGCACACAAGGAGAATGTTCCATAAAGATGGGAGCTATATTGTCACAAGCCAAGGAGATACAGAGTCTAGGAAGAGTTGTGGAATGGATTCTTCTTACCACATTGAGAGGCTCTGCCAACACTGTGCTCTCTGGCACCATGAGACCATAAACACATGTTGATAAAGCAAGCAATGTATATGTCTTTAACTGTTGTTGTTTAAATTGTGGTTTCTGCTATTTAAGCTAAGTTTGTAGTTCATTGTTACAATAGCCCTAACACATAAAGAGAGCATCTATTAAGCAAAACACTCACAGAAATCAGCTCATCCATTTCTCTCCTTCCTACCTGTGAGAACATCCACAGTGTTGCCCTTTTGAATGAATGTACCAATTCCAAGCGATCCTTTCCATCATTGCTCTTGATCCCATCTTGCCCACCAATTCTTTTCTCACTTGCTATATCATCTGTCATCAATTTCCTAATGTGTTGAATTCTGTCCCGCAGCCCATAACCATACTTGCTACAGCTTCTTTCCTTTCACTTGATGAAATCTCATCTTTATCTTTTTTATCTGTGGAAATTATTGTCCCAAGTATCAGCAGTCACAAAACTGTCAAGTAAAAAAACAACTTTAATCATCTCCTTAATCTTTTTAATTTAATTTTTGGCCCCAAATAATATATCTTCAGGAGTCTGTGTGTTTCTCATTTATGTTTCATTTTACTTTTATTTTTTTAACAAAAATTATATTTAGACATACAAGGCTTTGAGTCATGCTGCCTGGAACTCCTCTTCCTAGAGAGCACCAAGGCTGTTCATAGTAAGGAGCTCATCTTGGGCTGTCCCCACCTTCAACTCATCATGGGCACAACACTAGCTGCAGAGATACACAATACCTAAGACTAGAGACATCATGCCATCTCCTTTTCTTCTAATTCTCTCAGTGATTGGCTGACAGACAATGGGTTTGTTAAAGTTTAAAATTATTCATAATATGGTAATGTTGATCTCTCCTTACTTGAGGGAAATCCTTTCACCTAATTTCCACAATACCACTTGTCCAGGTTTTTCCCTCTGATGTCTACATCTCCTCCCCCAATATACTTCATCTTCATCAACGTTTCTAAATCTTGCATAAGTGAATATAAAATTCTCTCAGTCCTTCTCCTTCTTAAATTCTGTCACCATCCTCTGCCCATTGAGAATTATTAGTAGCTCCAAGATGTTGCCCCATTTAATCCTTCTAGTATGTAGACAATATTTTTGATTTTGTCATATAATATAGTATTTATAGGAATTTTTAAACTACACTCCCCCACAAAATTGGATATTTGTCTGACTGCCTCATCCCAAAATTCTATCTTCAAATGTTTTCAGTCCTTTTAATTCCACTCTTGAACTTTCTCTTGATATTCATTTTCGTAACTATGGACAGTTTCATCTAATCCCAGACATCCATTATTCTGTATATGTATATAACATTTTCTACAGAATACCTTGTATGTCTCCTGGAATCTATTCCTTCCCATTTCCTCACCCTCACACATTTTCCCTTTACTATCAAAGTAAAGACTGGTTGGGTTGCTGGCCTTCATCCCAGCAGCTGAGTGGTCCAAAACAACAACAACAAAAAAAAAAAAAAAAAAATAGGATTTAATTTCAGCTCCATGAGTGTAATGTAATACAAACCAACTCTAGTTGTTTCATTCTCCTAGCAACTGGTTGAGGAATGAGATGAGTGCTAGCTGTGGCCAGTAGGATGAGGCTTCCTCTTTCAAGACACTGAATAAGGTCTCCCATTAATAAAGAAAGCCAAAGGGCAGAGTAAAATACAGAAAGATATGGAACTGCACTATGATAGGTGACCCACTTTGGGACATTGTATTCCATAATAATAATTCTCCTTATTGATAAAAACTTTGGGATCTGGGTTCCCTCTCAAGAGTAGCTCAAAGCCACTTCTCAAGGTTGGTTTCACCTGAGTTCCAGACGCATTTTGTATTATATTTATTTTCAACAGATAAGTAACAGATACAGATATGGCATGTGTCTCGAATGTCAATTGTCTGAAAAGAACACATTTTGTTCTAGAAATTCAACTTGATCTTCAGAGTTTGATTTATGTGCTTGTTTTGAAATTATTGTCTTTTACTATATCCAAATCTAGACAAGAATATTGAAATGATTTCCACTTCTCCTACTTTGCTTTTCTTGGTTGACCACTATGTCCTTATGGGTCAATATGCAAAATGTGTCAAATCTTTTCTATCTGTTCTATACTCTTCTGACCTGGAATATTTTGGCTTCTTTAAAACTTAATTTTTGCTTTTCTAATCAGTTCTATGCACTACTTTCACAGTAATGTTTCTAAAACATTGGCAGTTATTAAAATATGTGGAAAAGTATGGTACTATCAGGCACACTTCTTCTGCTGTCCTTTGGAAAAAAAACTATTAATACTTTAATATCCTATTTTCCTATAAGCTTTTTTGTTCAAACTCCATACACATTCACATGTACTCTTGTTGCAGTTGTCTACAAATTAATCCCTGTATATGTTGTGGGGATATACAGTAGTCTCCTTTTATCTTGGGGGATACATTCTAACACAGCTGGATAGTACAGAAAGTACCCAACCCTACACAAAATGTTTTTGCTATGCATATAAATACATAAATATGATAAAGTTTAATTTATATATTAGTAGAATAAAAGATTATCAATAGTAACTGTTATAAACAATTATAACTATAATAAAATTGTAAATTTGGTCTCTGTCACTCAAAATCTCTTACATCTTATTGTGCTATACCTGGGTTTTTTGCTATGACAACATGAGATGATACAATGCTTACATTACAGGATGAAATCACAAAAACTGATTTTTGGAATAACACATTGCTGTCAATGAACATGATTTCTGTTCATGTCTCCTTACAAGTTAGAATACCTTTGTATTTTAACTAAGCACGTATTGCACACTGACCCATGCTTTTGCAGTCCAAGGTAACAAGCAAAAATTCTTATTCTTTCTTCATACTATCACACATAGATGATGCATTCTAAACATAGATATTAGCAACTTCAGCATACATTTTTTTTTCTCTATTAAGCACCATATGGTTTCCCATAGACATATCTGAATTGCCAGCATCACTTCTCTTGTGCTTTGGGGCTGTTATTAAGTAATATATGGGTTACTTGAACACAAGCACTGACTGAACACTTCTATAGTCAATATGATAAACAACATGGCTACTAAGTGCTAATGGAAAGATAACTTATACACTGTAGTTAGGTTTCATGAAGGGATGATTCACATCCATGCCAGGAAAGAGGGGAATAGTGCAAAATTTCATCATACTACTCAAACCATTGTATAATTTAAGACAGATTAAATATCTGTTTCTAGGAATTTTGATTTAATATTTTGAGATCATGATTGACTACTGGAAAATGAAGCTGTAGAAAGTAAAGCCATATGTAAGATAGGACTATTATTTATTTATTCCTTCTGCTTGTTACCCCCCCTTCCTTGTTGAATCAGTGAAATCCATTTTCAGCTGTAGCTCATTTATAACACTTTGGGACCTACTCCCTATTAGAAATACTTAGTTTGAGATGAGGAATATTTAGTCCATACCACAAACATTATTGTACATAAGTTTTTATATATTGTATATCACTTGTAATTTTAGTACATTGATGACTATATATTGGATTTTGAATTATCTTAAATTGATTAGTTTCGCTTTGACTCCTAGATACTAGAATCTTCATTATTCCCCAAAATTGATTTAAATATAAATCTAGGACGCTTATTCAAACATATCATTTTAAAACAATGAAGAAAATACTATTTTGATAAAACTAATAAAAGTATTTGATACACAAGTGCAAATAAATTGTCATGGATAACTAAAGATCTACAGTCCAATTCATTCATTTTCCAGTCACTGAAAATGGGTAGGATATACTCTATTCTTTTTCAACAATATAACTAAAACCATTCATAAACTAATAAATATCAATGAACCAATACTTACTATTTTTACTTATATTCATTTTCTTTGTCTTGGCTTGTTTTCTAAAAGAAAATCATTCCAATTTACAAATCATTCACAGGGATGTTGATGCAGAATCGCAGCAGTTCCTCCATAGGACGGCATCCTCAGGGGCCATCCACCACTGGTGGGTAATGGTGCAGATGCTGAACCAGGAAACACATGGCCTTTCTCAAACCACATGAATGACTTTTCCTAGCACAGGTAGTTCTCAAATTTGACTATTCATCAAAATTAGCAATGGATCTTTAAAGAAATACAAATGCCTGGTCCTTACTTAATTAGAGAAGAGGATTTCAGTATTTCTGGGTGATGAAACCAAATATTTTATATTTTTTAAATCTCCATAGCTGATTCTAATATGTAGCTTGAGATGAGAATCACTGCAATACTTAATGTCATGACCTTCCTAAGATAATTTCCTTCTTCTATTGCTCGGAAAAAGCCCCAGTGTTACAGGTTTTGTCTGACCATTCCCTTAATATAAATTCATGGGTAGGCTTGGTTGTTTAGTGACAAGTTCATCTCTCAGTTTTTCTTTCAAACATCCTTTAACTCTTTACAACTTACATTCTAGTTCTGCCATTGCCCAATTTATTAACTTTCCATTTCCTACTTTAGAAATAATTGATCTGCCCCATCAGAAGTAAAGCTGGTAAGCATAGGAGTCTTTGAAATTAGTTATGTCTCTTCTCAAGAACTATAAATTTTGACCCATCACTGTATTTAGAGGACCAAGTATTTCATGGCCATTTGGGAAATGAGAAAGTTATGTCAATCACTGTCATTTCAAAAGATGATTCACAGGTAATAAGAATAGATCTAGTTCAGAAGCCCAATCTTATTTAAAAAAAAATCACTTTTGAAGAACTACTTTTTTTTTTTGTCTTTTCCTCTAGTGATAGTTGTTCTCTTAATATTAGGTTTATTAATCTGCTTTACCTAGCAATTTGAATTCCTAATTATTGTCATTATTCCATTTAGCAGCAGGATGGCATTAAGTAAAAAATATGAATAATACTGGTATATTCACTAAATTTTTAAAACTATCATCGTCTAGGAAAATGTTGAAAGAGTAACAATTTCTCTACGATCTTCTCATAAATTAGACCCTTTTACATATTCCATACATTTCTTTGATGAAAATTAAAATTAAGAAAGATCTTTTCATGGGTTAGCTATGGAACTCTTAAATTTTCACAGAAACATTTGTATATTTCCAACACCATAGGCCAAATCCTTGATATATCTGCTTTATTCGTTCAGATTCAAAAGCGTCAAATTCATTAAGTATTACATTTAGTTATGTTTTTCTAATAAGGAGCAAAGATAAAGATCCATAAGCCATTGTTATGCCTCTGTTTATGCTGTGCAATACACATGGGCACTACATAGCTCCAGAGATCCTTGGGTTTGTAAACTTGGTATTGATGATGGATCACACAAAAAATATTTATTAGTTGATAGGCATTATAATGGTTTTTCTTTTTTCTCAATTTAAGTTTTTACTCAGCTAAAGTAGTGAGATATTAAAAACAAATAAGTGGGCACAGGGCTATTTTGAATTCAAAATTTCTGAAGAAAAAAAGAAATAAAAAAAAACGAAATTAATTTTGATTTATTGCCATACTGATTTCTCTCTTAGAAATCCTGATATTTTTTTAGTTTTTCCAGCTTAGTGGCTTTGACCAGTGTCCTTTCCTCCAGGGAATGCTGGGAAATGAGTTACAAAGACCGAACACCACGCATATTTTGCTGTTTATAAGTCTGCTTTAGAAATAAATAAGGGCAGAGGCACAGCTGCAGATTCACAGCAGGTAGAGAATCACTTAAGAGATAATGAAAAGTAGCTGGATAATAAGTTTATAGGAAGAGAAAAAAATTTGGAACCTGAGGTGAAACCCTGGAGGGACAACAAAGCCAGGAAGAGTAAAAGGAACAGAAATACTTAAATTCAACTTTGAAATCCCCAACCTGGAAAAAACCAGGATCATGAAACTATTACAATTAAAAGATGGAAGCATCTGATACCAGGGAAAGCACACCAGGCTTGAATATAGACATCTGACTGAAGTTTCCAGCCTAGGCACTGATGTGTATGTGGCATTAAGGAAGTTGTGTCACCTCTGTTGGACTTGTCCTCAAAATGAAGACAGTGAACAGAAAGTTTCAGTGATGTGCTTGCTATAGATGTAAACATTCATAAATTATAAACATTTTTTGAAGCTGTACAAAGAGGTCATCAGATAATAGCCACAGCTGAAATAAAACCAGAAACTTAGAGTGACTGCATGAATTTGCCTCAGAGTTGATGCAAGTTCTTGGATTGTTCCACATCCGTGAAAGGAAATGCCACCTAATGAGGTGGGTGCTCCATGCTGGGAGGGCTCTTAGATTTAACTTATCTTCATATTCTAGTAGTTTCTACCTTTGGATAGTTTTCTATGCCTAGAATAATAAAAAAGAATTAATTTTCCTCATTAATTATTGAAAACAGCATTTTAAAAAATCTCCTTAAGATTAATCTTATTTAGGAAATATCCTTGCTTCTTTCAACTACTGCTCATTTTCATATTGTGTCAACTTGAAAGCACAAAGATTATTGATACCTATTTTAAATGGTGATACTTTGAATGGATATAGATATAGAATTTTTAGTCCCCAGTGTAACTGAGGATCTAAATTTTAAATATATTTATGAGTTAATCCTAAGGATGGAATAGGAAACTGTAGCTTCCAAACACATCTGCTGACAAACTTAGAGAAAATTTACATGTGGTTAAACCACATAAAATTACTCATGTTTAGTTCATGTAGATCTGAAGAATACACAGTGACTGTGAAAAAAATAGCAATAGTTAAAAATGGTAGAGTCAGGCATTATTCTAAATGCATTTTATTATTTACATCAGTTAATAAAGATAGTTTAATAAAACAGGTAATTTTCACTCTCTATGGAGGGGTTAGTTCTTAGGGAAGCCTACTTGCTGCATGAAGGCAGGTCAAGAGTTAAATTGGCTTTGGACAGCATTTCTCTCTATGATGCCCAGGGTTGAAACTTTCATAATCTATATCACCCTTTCTGACCTTTCCAATTATGTAAGACCACCCAGTGATATCCTATTTCTTCTTATCTTTATATAATTTAAATAATTCTTCCAATCTTTCACTTAAGTGTGATAAATACCAAATTTGATAAAAACTACTTTATCAGATATATCCATATATCCTGGACAGTAGAAAAAATCAAGTGTATGTGGACCTTGTGCTAGAATGTTAAGTAAAGTCTAGGTCAACCACTCTCTTTTTCTTGATAACATTTAGAGGATTTAAGTCACAATATACTAAGAGTCCACAATAAGCAATAATTCATATCAGAAGACTTCCATGCACCAATATTTATGATACAGCTACTTTCTTCCTTCTCTCAGTATTATCACTACAGCTTATCACAAAACGTTGGATTTTTATCAGGTTCCAAATTTTTCCTCTCCCTAGAAGTGGAAATAAGTATAAAATGTGCGATACTTATAAAATTTTTCTATGTTATATAGTCTTGGTTATTATGTGCCTCAGTGAGCCAAGCTGGAAAGGCCATAAATAGCTCTTCCACATTGCATATTACCTTGATAATGTCAGTAAATAACTGTTCAAATCCTGTGAACCTATGTGCCACATTAATCTGTCATCCCTACATTTTCTTAGAAATCCATAGAAAACACCATTATATATGCATGTATGCACATGTGGCAGATCACTGGTTCTGGAAACAGTAATTAGGAAGTTTTGGATATGTGGTGGGGCATATATCATTGCATATACCAGAATATACTAGATGTGGGCATGACTAATTAGTTAGGAACAGGTGGAAGGAGCAATGTAAAATTGCTCTTTTATAAGTTTGTATTTGTTTCTATCATTCATCATATTCTATGCCTCATTGCTTTGTATCATCGAGAAATCTGCTGATATATATATATATATATATATATATATATATATATATATATATATATATATATAACAGCTAAAGTTGTTGAAAATGTTTGATTAAATCAGAGTATTTCAGGGAACAGATGAGGAGAATCCTGTAGATTTTCACCAATCAATTAAGCAGCACTTTCCAAGAAACATGACATTCAACCAGATATAAAATCCAAATAATTCTACTCTTTTCCATAGTTCTTTCTTTGGGGCTATTGCAATCCATTAGATTAATTGCTGATGTGGAATAATGAAATCAATATGGTGTGTCTTCTCACTCTCACTCCCTTCCCAGGGTACACTAATACTCATAAAAATGAAATGAGATGGGATTTAAATTTTTTATTGTTCATTAATTTGGTGAATACAGTCTGCTTCCTAGTTATTGATTTTTTGTACTTGAAGTTTTCAACTTAGTAATCTAAATATGTTATACTACATTTATATTTTTCATTTTTGAAAATAAAAAGAACAAACTTCCATTTTTCTAGTCTTTGCTATCATTTGTCAAAGAATAAAGGGTTCTGAAATAATATCTGCATGTGCTGGGGAAACCATTTTCCTGAAGAGGAGGCAGGAAATAATCTAAAGGAACTGGTGTTCTCACCTCTTTATCTCTTTAATTTCCTCGCCATGTTTAGTTTACCTTTAACATTTGGAAACTTCCTCTCCTTGACAGAAATGAAAGCAAAATAGATCAAAGAAAAATGTGGGGTTGTGTGATGAAATCAAAGAGAAATTGTTTTAAAACCGGTCTAGTACATGTATATATAAAGCTCTACTAAGTATGTTTTAAATAACTCAACTAGTTGAGTTAGATCCAAAATAAGGTTAAAAAAAACCAAGTCCATAAATACCAATTTTACTAAATAGGCTCTGTCTATGAATGATCCCTTTTTATTAAAGTGCCAATCACACTTTCAGAGAAAATAGAAGAGTGAACTATTTATCCTGGCAGTCAAATGAGTTAAACCAATTTGTTCCCTTTTAATTTTGAACTGGATTGATTTGTATCAGATAATTGACATATATGATGGATGTGATAAAATTTTAAGCTGTGTAACTACAAATACTGAGTCCACAGACTTTACTATATGTAGCCACAAACCTTAAGTACCCTGAGCTATTCTTCCTGGTATTATCATTTATGTAGAATCCAGTGAGGCATATTTACAAACTTCAATATTTCAGTAGATATTTGAGCATTTCTATTGTGGTGTTCTTTTAAATGTATTGGTAACTGTCACAAAACCAATGCTGACTTATTTTTTTTTTCCTGATTAATTTTCTTCCTGGATTTTTTGTTTATTTTGTAGCTAAATTCTCCTGTGGTTAGTTAAGACCTTCTATTTGAGAAACAGAATGAGATTTGTAAGTTGCTTTTGGTATTAGGTTGCAGAAACCTATCGTGGACAAGGATATCATTACATAAAAGCTCAGGGAATACTTGGTCACTCCTATGCCCAGCCATATTTGATTAGTTATCTATGTGGAAGCTGACTTTATGCAATCCAGACAACTTTTCATTGAAATGAATGCACAGAAGAGGTGGAAGGAAAAGCAATTAAGTTATATTATAGTAAGCCCCCTTATCCAGAGAGGACATGTTCCAAGACCCCTGGGGAGTGCCTGCAGCCACAGACAGTACTGGAACCCCTATGTTTTCTATATGTATATACTATTACAAAGTTTAATTTATAAATTAGGCCCAGTAAGAGATTAGAAATAATAACTATTCATAAAATAGGACAATTATGATAATATAAAGAAATAAAAGATTTTACAAATTATTTACTTTTGGAATTATCCATTTAATATTTCTGGACCATGACTGATCACAGGTAAGTGAAACAAACCATGAAATGTAAAACTAAATAAGAGTGGAATATTGTATGTGAAAAGAATACAGAAAAGGGCAATAACATTTTTTAAGGCAATGATTTCCAAAAAACTACTTTGGTTGAAGAAACAAACTCTACAGATATACAAAGAATATACACCTGAAAGTGTTTTATCTTTTCACTTTACTAGCATTGAATCCCAAAGAAATAATATTCAAACAAATATTTTGTCCCTTGACAAGGGCTAAAATCTGTAGGAATCAATGACCCTTTAGGAATTATTAGGACGAACTTCTGTTCAGCTGGCTAGTATTAAAGGTATTTTAGTTTTCAGCAATAGCTCACTAGGAGGCAGAAGCATCAAAACCTGATATTTAGCACCAAGAGGACATAAAATTCAAGATTCTTTTTGCAAACATATCATACGGATTTTAAATTGTATGTTTTCTGATACTTCTTAGCATACTTCTTAGCAGTTTTTAAATGTAAAACTTGCATGTTAGATGTAGCAACTTAAGAAAGTTATGAACCTACATTAAAATTTGTCTACAAAATTACATTGCTTTTCATGTGGAGAAACCATTTCTATGATAAAAATAAATGGAGAAGTGTTAAATTTTGGGATGCAACTTCAAGGTAAATGTTAAAAAGAATTTCTTCTTGGTTATTTCCTCTGTAGTTTTGTCAATATGTTTCTCCTGCATAATGTGTGCTGTAAGCTAGCCACACGAAATAAATGACTTTGGCCTTAACTGAATGCTACTGTCTGCAGTACATCATAACCCCTGCCTGCTGATAATAAGCCCTACTTGGCAGTAATCTACATCCAGTGGCATTTGGAAAGCTGCAATAATGATGATGAAATTAAAACCCTAGAATTTAAATAGCACATAGGTCAGTGTGCTATAAAAAATGTAGGTAAGAATAATAATGACCTCTAAAACGTTTGTGTTCATTGGTGAAGGAATAAAAGTTGAAAACTATTTCTTTTCTGAATGTTCCAAGTAGAATGGCCTGGATAAATAAAAGCATATTCAGCAGTTACATACTTTTAAAGCAGCTACACATTCAATAATTCTATATTTATATCTATATACAATTTGACCTCTATTCTCCTGGGTCATTCTAAATTATACCCCTTTTTGTTTTAAATATTTGTTACTAGCCACAGTAAAAATTAAGCAATGTTTCTCCAACAATCTTGGCAGACTTATCTATATATACTAGGTTCAAAGCAGTCTTTGCCAATCCTTGTCTATAGAAAATTGTTCCCTGGTTAAAGTGTCAGGATGTATTGGTCTAACCATTTGAAATCTATCCAAAGCCTCCACGATTTAAAATTGGTCATGTGTAAATTCATCCAGATATGGAAGAATCTACTGCCTTTTTTATTGTCATGAACACAAAAGTAAAAGATTGTCTTTTTAAAAAAAATTTATCACATGATACATTAACCAAATTAAGAAATGCCACTGCTTCAGGATTTCTCTTTGATTTCTCTATAACTTCTGGTGCTTCACAGGGCAGTGATAAAACTTCATACAATTTTATCAACTAATTTAAAAACTTGCCATGTTTAGCTCTCGAGAGACATCATTGTTCCAAAGAACCCAATTTAGAAAACACTGGCTTAAAATTCTCTTAGTTTCTGCTGATGCTCACTAATCTGGGTTATTCATGTTTAACTGAAAAGGCATTCTTCAGCTATGCAGTTTAGAATAAAACTAATGGAAAAAAAAGTATTTCGAAATTCAGACACACCCATATACTGAAACAAAGTAAGAACTTTATATTTTTACAATGATTGCATTGTGCCCAAAGTAATCACAGAAAAATACACACCTTTTCAAGTTCACTTTTATGAAAGTCAATTCCTTAGACCTCATGGCATGATAGCAATGAATAGATGCCCATTGGTCATATTTTTAATTAAATAATAAATTGAAACTTTATTCAAAGATAACAAATAGTTTTACATGAAGTGTTTTACAAATAGTTTTACATAGTGAAGAAGTAAAACCTTCATTATTTAGGACTGTAGAATAGATCTAAAGAAATTAAAACTACAAAATTAAGCATTTATATATTGGATGTCAGCAAGACAGTTAATAGATATCAAAGAAGTGAAAGAGAGGCCATATATTTTTAGTTTATTTGGCATCATATCCACAAGAAATTATTAACTCTTTCATTGATCAACTCTATTCTTATTTTATTCTAAAAATTATATGACTATTTTTCAACAGCTCAATGACTTTAGTCTTCTCTCCAAAAGGTATATATGCATAGAGATGTATAGTTGTTCATTAGCTAAGATCCTTTTGTTAAAAGAATTAGCCTTTTCTTTCTATTACTCCTCCACAACATCGGCATCCAAATGAAGAGAAGGAATCATTTGCCAGGGTCATATTTGACTATTCAGTCAGGTTAAAATGAAAAACAAATAATTTAGATTAAAGGGTGTGGCATAAATATAGCAAGTCCTGAAGATATATATTTTGAATAAATAAATGAGACTTCTCCAGTTATGGAGAATTTACAAATTTACAAACTAACTATTAGCCATATAATATAATATGTATGTGTGATTATGTAAGGTATATTTTCAGTCTTCAGTATTATGTCTGGCATTATATTTTATGTCTTTCCATCACAATTTTGCTTTTTTTAAATACCAGAATATAAACATTAGACATGATTTTCATCATATTTTTGACCTGGATACATTGTCTTAAACAAATGAATTGTCCCATTTTTGTTGCTATTACAAGACAAACTAACTCCTTGCTTCAAAGGTACATGAAAGGAAAAATGGAGTTAGATTCTTCTATCCATAGGTGAATTTCCACATGGCTAATTTCAAATCATAGATCAGGAAACCAGGCAACACATAATTAGTTCACATACCAAAACACAATGTGTATTGGCCCATGTAGCAGAGTCTAAAAGTAAACTAATACCTGATTCTCTAGGCAGCTAATACACACACATAATTCATTGCAATGATTAATGCTGATCTAATCTGTCTAGGGCCCTTCTAAGAACAGAGAAATATGCACACAAGGAGCATATGAAAATATGTATATTTGGCAATATGTAAATCAATGGTTGTACAACTGATGTGATTCTGCAATCTGTATATGGGGTTAAAAATGGGAGCTCATATCCCACTTGAATCAAAGTGTGAAATATTATATATCAAGAACTATGTAATGTTTTGAACAACCTACAATAAAAATTAATTTAAAAAAAAAGGAGCATATGAAAAAAGGTTTGAGAGTGATAAAACACTTATCTATACTAATATCCTCTATAAATACATACCTATGGATAATTTCAACAATTTTATGTAAAATAAATACAAATCTAAAGTGGGTATTTTTTCCAAAAGCATATATTTTTGTATATTATAACATAAATCACAAAATCCCAGGAACATGCATCAATAGTAATGTTTTCTCTTCATGAGCATTTCCTCCTGTATCTTAAGTCAAGGAAAGACTTCAAGGATCATCAATTATCAAGAAAATGTAATAGTTAACAGTAAGTAAAGTTAGAATTGATAAATATATTTTAGGCTTGACCCATTTTACTTCTTTCTTAGGCATATAGACCCATGATAATATTCATAACTGTGCTAAATATAAAAATACCTGAGAGTAGCTGGATGGAGTCCAATTTTCTATAGAAGCTTTTTAGTTTCTTCATCAGTATATGCAATGACTTATATAAAAAGTGAGAGAAAGTTATGATTTTGCTTTAAATGTAATTTCCTTTTTGAAACTATGCATATAAAGCTATGCATTTTAGTTTTCAAGATAACTGACATTCTGTAAATGCAAATATGCATTTTCTACTTTACAATATTACCCAAGGGAAAAAAAATCAACAGAAAAGGAAGGGCCTGTGTAGGAGTAAGCAGGAATAGAACAGTCCCAGTATTGTACTGTTCCCACTGCGTTTCAAGATTGTCTTTTAAATTTCTGCTTTTAAATCACTTCTATTCCTATCACATCTCATAAAATTGGGTAAGAATTTGAATCTCAATTTCCTCATATAAAATATATACCTCCCCCATTGCTATCAAGCTTGTTTTTCAAGGAAATTTTCTCATACCAATTGCAAATGTTGTGATAAAGCAACATATTTGCTAATCAGTTCGGATTGTAAACTTGCCTTATTAACTGGCATTCATAATCAATATTTGTCATGTACTTTTTCAACATTTTTACATAGGACTTATATGCTATTGGTGATCAAATGAGCTCTGAATTTTGCTTGCTCGATTTTTGGATCAATGTATAGATCACCTTTAATTATTGCTTACTTTGCAACTGTTATGATATTCAATTTCTGACAGTTATAATATTTAATGATATTTAATATATGTATAAATCATGCATAATGCACATGTTGATTAACATAAATTTCAAACAATGCTGGAAGTAAAATCCAATTGTTTTCATAGTATGGAAGAGTCAATAGGTTTTTGGAAGAGTGCTGTAACTTTGCCCAAGGCCACATTGTCAGTAAATGTCAAGCCTGGGATTTGAGCCTCTGTCTCTTTGGCAACAAAGTCCACACTCTTGAGGACAGAAAATTAAAAGTATGGAACACATGTTGACATTCATTATATGAATACTATTGGAATATGTCTTCTGCTTTGAAAATGTCCAAAATGAAACAGGGATAAAATAGAAGACCTCTATCTGGGATAGGGATGCAATGACTTACTTCAGGTTTACAAACTATTATTTAAGCAAATTAGCTGTAAATCAGGGCCATATTTGATAGGAATAAAAGGAGAGACTAAAGAACTTTGTATCCATCCTACTTTCTTCTGCATTTTCCTGCATCTTCAGCTATAAGCAAAAACAGTTTGATGTGTGAGATACTCATTTTTGAGTCTCTTTCTCTTTATGGGGTTGTAGGAGAGTTTCTCTATCATTAAAAAAGTAAATATAATATATGACCATATCTGTGGAAGCATTGCAAACAGAAGAACAAAAATATGTATGGATAACTGTGGTGATTTCAGCAACTATAAACAAAACAGCATAGTGCAAGGACTATGACACACCACCAAAAGGAGGTTAAACCAACAACTAACAGAGCCCATGGAGCTGTTTCTATAGGGGCATCATGTCCACAATCTGGAATGGAGCTTTTTAATCTTCAATGACTCCCCCTCCATCATAAAGAAAACTAGTTTTGCAGAGAGAGAGCGAGAGAGAGATAACAATAGTAATTTTCATACATATGATTTTCTGAGTAGACAGAAATATATAACAGTATCCTAAAAAGGCCCTAACACATTCTTAATGCCCAAACTATGTTGACCTTGGAACAAAAAGACTGATCAGTATAATACAGAATTTTTGCCTACATTCTACTCTTTTCAGTTACCATTATCTTAAGGATGCCTGATGTCCTACCAAAATTCATATAATGTCTCCTCCCCATTCATCTTACAAAAGTACACAGCATGGGTTAAAAAGTACACGGTGGTTAAGTTTTTTCTTTTTGTTTTTCTGCCTTGTTGGGGGAAAAAGATCTTGGAATTTTTAGATGTCTACTCAGGTCCAGGCATTGGTGTTATGCCACCCCATACACAACCTTGTTTTAAATGACAAAAGTGTATATGAGTTAACTAACCACTAGCATGCCTAATGTCAAAGTTAGTAATTAGCAAGTAAGGATTCAAAAATCAAGTATTTTACACTCAGGCAAAGATTTTTCTCACTCTGTAGTAACTCATGCATAAAGCTTGGTATGGAGTGAATCTTATTTAGTCTAAATCATAATCATGCAAATTTCTATATTGTGGTCAGATCTGTCTCACACAATTGAGAGTAGCAGACAGAGCCCCGCACTTGGGGACACTATATATATATTATAATCTATAGAAATGGGTTCCTTAGTTCTGTGTGGGGGCCCAATAAATCTCCATGTACAGGGTGACTTGGCTCTCCGGATTGCCACTGTTTTAACAAAATATATGTTTCATATGTTCTTATGTAATATGAAATCCGAATTCTCCTACAAATGGTAGCAGTTCACATACTTCAATGGGAAAAAGCTTGGTTCAGATGATCTAAGGTGCTTTCTACCTTTGCATATTGCTGATTCTATTATTGTGTTTAACTTGCATCAACTCCTTGGAATAAAATACACACATACCTGCATAGTGTTTTACTCAATGACAGGCCACACATACAACATCAGTACCATAGATTATAATGGGGATGAAAAATCCTTATTGCCTAATGGCATCGTATCTGTTGTAAGGTCATATATAGAGCAACTAAGTACCCATGTGTTATGGTAGTACTGATGTAAACAAACCTGCTAAATAGGGAGAAGTTACATAAAAGAATAGCACATATGTAATTTATAGTACATGACTTAATAATGACTATGTTCCAGGTTTATTCTTTATACTACACTTCTCATTATTATTTTAGAGTGTGCAACTCCAAAATTTAAAAAGAAATGCTTACTGTGAACCACATGACCATTTGCCATGTTACCAGTATGATTTTCATATATCTGATATTTAACACATCTTCTGGCTATAAGAGGCCACACCAGGTGATTGACCTATTCCATCTAGGTCTGTGTAATAAGTATGCTACACAATAATTACAAAACAATGAAATTGCCTAATGATACATTTTTTGGATCTCACTCTGTTGTTAGGGGACATTTACAACTTAGAGATATTATATGGTATTCACAGGATCCAGTGACACGGAATGAATCTATGAACCACAAAATGCTATGAAAGAAACTTGTTAGATGTTCAAAAATTATGTTTCATCTCTTTCTGAGCAGAAAACTATCCTACCTCTCCCAGACTATTTTATATTGAGATGGGACAATCTGAATGAGTTCTTGCCTATGGACTGTGGGTGGAAGTGATATATGACACTTTTAAAACTGGCCCATAAAAACATCCTGTGTAATACTTTGTTCTGCTTCTTCCGAACTATGCTGCAGAAATCCAGGGTCACATCAAGATTCTGGGGAGAGTATAACCAACATGAGCATCTGGTACTCTGAGACCCCAGGGCCTGTACAGAACCATGTTTGCACAATTAAAACTTACTGAAATTCAGGGATTCTTTGTTACAGCAGTTGTCCTATTCTGAATAATATATGGCTTATTCAATTTTTAGAGGTCTATTAACATCTATCACTATTAATATAGTGTCCAAAATTCAGGTCCACTGTGCCTATATTCTACTATCACTAATATCCCTTTTCTTTGTTGTTGCTTACATTTTCTAAGGTTTCCCAGTTCTGCTGAAGCACCTCAATTCCACTTACAAGGATTGACTTGCAAATAACTAACTGATCTTTACTTAGCCTACTTCTGCAGGTTCAGCAACTGCCAAAATGAGGGTTCTTTTCTGAGCATTCTTCTTCAAGGAAGAGTGAAACTCTTCTGTGTATATGAATTTTAAACACCTTAAATATTAGTGAATAGATCCAACAATTTTTGACCATTTGAAAAATATTTCATATCCCAAAAATACAGGTAAAAACTTAAATTGTTTACTTAGACTTGATGCTAGTCCAAAGCTGTGTCATTTCTATTTTTAATGCAATTATTTTGCATTTCATTTTGGAGATTGCTATTATGAATAGTTCCTTAACACATTCTGTATTTCAAAAGCAAATGATCTGACAATGAAGTCAATGAAGGAGGACCTTATGATTTTGGTTGAGTCACTGTTGGACAATGAAAAACCGATACTTAAAATACCAGTTTGTACACATGGACTAATAAAGAGAAGTTTCATTGCCTTTGTTTTACAATATAAAATTATAAATTCTTAAGTCCAAAAAGTGCCTTTTAAAAGATAAAATGCTTAATTCACTGAAATTCTCCCTTCTATCAAAATGTGAAAATGTTTAAGGTAGGAATAATTTGTTTAAATCAATAGTTTCTTCTAACCGCATGTATTCAACAAATGATAATCTTTATTAAACTGATACAGCTACTATATTTAAAAGATAACAAAGAGTTATCTTTAAAAAAATGATCTCTTTTCGCCTTATAAAAGATGTTAGTACTAAGCATAGGATCAAGTCAAAAAAGGACAACAAGGCAGATAGCAGAAAATCTTAAACTTTCACATGTATTATTATTACATGGAAAAGGCATAAATTGCTCTGCTAACACAGACATGCTTTACAAAATAAAAACACATAGTCCTTCCCTGTGGATGACTTTTCTCTTCCTTAGGGTGTGGCTTGCATCCACCCCTCTTACCATAGCCGGGTTCCAACTTTGTAAAGTTATCAAGGAATCATGATACAGATCACCTCAGCACAGGATTTAGTCAGCACAAGAGAAGACAGCAATAAGAGTGGCAATACTGTGCTAAGGAGCAGCTAGCAGAGTATATTAGCATGAAGGTATCTGTCAATTCTGGGCTTTCCTTAAGGTAGTCTATGTTGCTTGTCAGTAGAAATATTCTCTCTCTCTCCTTCAAATTATGCACCTTCAAATTATCATAATTGCTAAACAACCTTTTGAAAACTTCATCAACTACTCTGAAGGAGCCCTCTTGCCCTATTCACTAAATTTATATCAAATATTTAAGCAAAAGAGTCATGGATAAGAAACAGGTTCTTAGGGAAATATTGATTCTATTTAAGAGGGTCTAAAACCCATTCTATCTTCAGTCAGTTATTTTTTTTTTCTATTTGTACAAAGTTGAAAATACAGAGATAGGGGTTTGTTGTAGTGGATTATTCTTGTCCTAGATAAAATAAATTGTAAAAGTCAGTGAGCTCACCTAACACAAAGCCACAAATGCTAGTTCTGTCATTAAGCCTTATGATTGAGGACACTGGACTCTAATAATCTGAAATGGTCTTTGAAGAATATTTACTTTTCTTTTCAGTTTGGACACTAAAGCTTTCAAAATACTTGTTTGGTTAGACTGTCCATGCTTAAAATATCCTGAAAGTTGACATGTGGACCAATGGTGGAGAATAGAAGACACAAAGAAAACCCACATAAATGCAGTTATCTCATACTAGACGAAGGTGCCAATAACATACATTGGAGAAAAGATAGCCCCTTCAACAAATGATGCTGGGAAAACTGAAAATCCATATGTAGCAAAGTAAAATTAAATCTCTATTTTTCACCTTGCACAAAACTCAATTCAAAGTGGATCAAGGACCTAGGCATTAGATCAGAGACCCTGCACCTAACAGAAAAAAAAGTAGGTCCAAATCTCTATCACGTTGGCCTAGAAATGAACTTCCTTAACAAGACTCCTAAAGTACAAGAAATAAATTCAAGAATTGATAAATGGGATAGAATCAAACTAAAAAGCTTCTTCACAGCAAAGGAAACAATCAAGAACATGAATCGAGAGCCTACAGAATAGTAGAAAATCTTTACACCTGCACCTCAGAGCATTAATCTCCAGGATATACAAAGAACTCAAAAAACTTAACACCAAAAGCCAATTAACCCAATGAATAAAAAGGCTAAGGAAATGAATAGACACTTCACAGAAGAAGAAATACAATTGATGAACAAATATATATAAAAAAATGTTAAACATCTCTAGCAATTAGAGAAATGCAAATTAAAACTTCACTGAGATTTCATCTCACTCAAGTCAGAGTGACAATTGTAAACAATACAAGCAACATTAAAAGTTGGTGAGGATGCAGGGGAAAAGGTACACTCATACATTCCTGTTGGGACAGTAAGTTGGTGCAACCACTATGGA